>NC_092264.1:9009937-9037437 GCF_036320965.1 Panulirus ornatus
GTGTGGTGGAGGCAGGATGTGGTGGAGTCTGAATGTGGTGGAGTCTGATGTGGTGGAGGCTGGATGTGGTAGAGATGGTTGTTGTGGAGGCTTGATGTTGTGGAGGTGAATGTGGTGGAAGTCTGAATGTGGGGAGGCTGTATGTGGTGGAAGCTGGATGTGGTGGAGGCGGATGTGGTGGATGGCTGATGTGGTAGAGTCTGAATGTGGTGGAAGACTGGATTGTGGTAGAGCTGGATGTGGGGAGGCTGGGTGTGGTGGAGTCTAGATGTGGTGGAGGCCGGATGTGGTGGAGGCTGGATGTGGTAGAGGCTGAATGTGGTGGAAGCTGGATGTGGTAGAGCCTGGATGTGGTAGAGGCTGGGTGTGGTGGAGGCTGGGTGTGGTGTGAGGCTGTATGTGGTGGAAGCTGGAGTTGGTAGTGCCTGGATGTGGTGGAGGCTGGGTGTGGTGGAGGCTAGATGTGGTGGAGGCTGAATGTGGGTTGGGGCTGAATGTGGTTAGAGGCGGGATGTGGTGGAGGTGGTTGTGGTGGCGGCCGGATGTGGTAGAGGTGATGATGGTGGGCGCTGGATTGTTGGTGGAGGCTGGATGTGATGGAGGTGAATGTGGTGGAGGCTGAATGTGGTAGAAGCTGGATGTGTGTGGAGGCTGGATGTGGTGGAGGCTGAATGTGGTGGTGGCAAAAAAAGTGGTGGAGGCTGAATGTGTGTGGAGGCTGAATGAGGTGGAGGCTAGATTGTGGTGGAGGCTGCTGAATGTGGTGGAGGATGAATGTGTGGGAGGATGACTATGAAGAATGTGTCTGAAATGGTGGTGGAGGCACGGATGTGGTGGATGGCCGGATGTGGTGGAGGCTGAATGTGGTGGCAGGACTTTATGTGGTGGAGGCTGAATGTGGTGGAGGCCTGGATGTGGTTGGAGGATGAATGTTGTGATGCTGAATGTGGTGGAGGTATGTATGTGGTGGATGGCTGAATGTAGGTGGATGGCTGAATGTGGTGGAGGCCGGATGTGGTGGAGGCCGGATGTGTTGACGCTGAATGTGGTGGAGGATGAATGTGGTGGAGGCTGAATGTGGCGGAGGCTGGATGTGGTGGAGGATGTATGTGGTGGAGGTGGTGCGGGTGGACGGCGGAGTGGTGGAGGCTGGGATGTGGTGGAGGCTGGATGTGGTGGAGGCTGAATGTGGTGGAGGCTGGATGTGTGGAGGCCGGATGTGGTATAGGCTAGTGCTGGTGGAGGCTGAATTGGTGGAGGCTGGATGTGGTACAGGCTGGGTTGGTGTAAGGATGGATGTGGTGGAGTGCTGAATGTGGTGGAGGCTGAGATGTTGGTGGAGGCTGGGTGTAGGTGGAGGCTGATGTGGTGGAGGCTGAATGTGGTGGAGGCTGAATGTGGTAGAGCTGAAGTGGTGGAGGCTGGATGTGGTGCAGGCTGAATTTGGTGGAGGCTGGATGTGGTGGAGGCTGGGTGTGGTGGAGGCTGGATGTGGTGGAGGCCTGAATGTGGTGGAGGCTGAATGTGGTGGAGGCTGAATGTGGTGGAGGCTGGATGTGGTGGAGGCTGGATGTGGTGGAGGCTGAATGTGGTGGAGGCTGGATGTGGTGGAGGCTGGATGTGGTGGAGGCTGGATGTGGTGGAGGCTGATGTGGTGGAGGCTGAATGTGGTGGAGGCTGAATGTGGTGGAGGCTGATGTGGTGGAGGCTGAATGTGGTGGAGGCCTGATGTGGTGGAGGGCTGGATGTGGTGGAGGCTGAATGTGGTGGAGGCTGGATGTGGTAGAGGCTGGATGTGGTGGAGGCTGGGTGTGGTGGAGGCTGGATGTGGTGGAGGCTGAATGTGGTGGAGGCTGAATGTGGTAGAGGCTGGATGTGGTGGAGGCTGGATGTGGTGGAGGCTGGATGTGGTGGAGGCTGAATGTGGTGGAGGCTGAATGTGGTGGAGGCTGGATGTGGTGGAGGCTGGATGTGGTGGAGGCTGAATGTGGTGGAGGCTGGATGTGGTGGAGGGCTGGATGTGGTGGAGGCTGAATGTGGTGGAGGCTGAATGTGGTGGAGGCTGAATGTGGTGGAGGCTGAATGTGGTGGAGGCTGGATGTGGTGGAGGCTGGATGTGGTGGAGGCTGAATGTGGTGGAGGCTGAATGTGGTGGAGGCTGAATGTGGTGGAGGCTGATGTGGTGGAGGCTGGATGTGGTGGAGGCTGAATGTGGTGGAGCTGAATTGGTGGAGGCTGATGTGGTGGAGGCTGGATGTGGTGGAGGCTGATGTGGTGGAGGCTGGATGTGGTGGAGGCTGAATGTGGTGGAGGCTGAATGTGGTGGAGGCTGGATGTGGTGGAGGCTGAATGTGGTGGAGGCTGGATGTGGTGGAGGCTGATGTGGTGGAGGCTGATGTGGTGGAGGCTGGATGTGGTGGAGGCTGATGTGGTGGAGGCTGGATGTGGTGGAGGCTGATGTGGTGGAGGCTGAATGTGGTGGAGGCTGATGTGGTGGAGGCTGGATGTGGTGGAGGCTGAATGTGGTGGAGGCTGGATGTGGTTGGAGGCTGGATGTGGTGGAGGCTGAATGTGGTGGAGGCTGATGTGGTGGAGGCTGGATGTGGTGGAGGCTGATGTGGTGGAGGCTGGATGTGGTGGAGGCTGGATGTGGTGGAGGCTGGATGTGGTGGAGGCTGGATGTGGTGGAGGCTGGATGTGGTGGAGGCTGATGTGGTGGAGGCTGGATGTGGTGAGGCTGGATGTGGTGGAGGCTGGTGTGGTGGAGGCTGACTGTGGTGGAGGCTGGATGTGGTGGAGGCTGATGTGGTGGAGGCTGGATGTGGTGGAGGCTGGATGTGGTGGAGGCTGAATGTGGTGGAGGCTGAATGTGGTGGAGGCTGGATGTGGTGGAGGCTGATGTGGTGGAGGCTGGATGTGGTGGAGGCTGGATGTGGTGGAGGCTGAATGTGGTGGAGGCTGGATGTGGTGGAGGCTGAATGTGGTGGAGGCTGGATGTGGTGGAGGCTGAATGTGGTGGAGGCTGAATGTGGTGGAGGCTGATGTGGTGGAGGCTGGATGTGGTGGAGGCTGAATGTGGTGGAGGCTGGATGTGGTGGAGGCTGAATGTGGTGGAGGCTGAATGTGGTGAGGCTGATGTGGTGGAGGCTGATGTGGTGGAGGCTGAATGTGGTGGAGGCTGGATGTGGTGGAGGCTGGATGTGGTGGAGGCTGATGTGGTGGAGGCTGATGTGGTGGAGGCTGGATGTGGTGGAGGCTGAATGTGGTGGAGGCTGGATGTGGAGGAGGCTGATGTGGTGGAGGCTGATGTGGTGGAGGCTGATGTGGTGGAGGCTGAATGTGGTGGAGGCTGATGTGGTGGAGGCTGGATGTGGTGGAGGCTGAATGTGGTGGAGGCTGGATGTGGTGGAGGCTGATGTGGTGGAGGCTGGATGTGGTGGAGGCTGGATGTGGTGGAGGCTGATGTGGTGGAGGCTGAATGTGGTGGAGGCTGGATGTGGTGAGGCTGGATGTGGTAGGAGGCTGGATGTGGTGGAGGCTGGATGTGGTGGAGGCTGGATGTGGTGGAGGCTGATGTGGTGGAGGCTGATGTGGTGGAGCTGATGTGGAGGCTGGATGTGGTGGAGGCTGGATGTGGTGGAGGCTGAATGTGGTGGAGCTGGATGTGGTGGAGGCTGGATGTGGTGGAGGCTGGATGTGGTGGAGGCTGATGTGGTGGAGGCTGATGTGGTGGAGGCTGGATGTGGTGGAGGCTGGATGTGGTGGAGGCTGAATGTGGTGGAGGCTGGATGTGGTGGAGGCTGGATGTGGTGGAGGCTGGATGTGGTGGAGGCTGGATGTGGTGGAGGCTGAATGTGGTGGAGGCTGAATGTGGTGGAGGCTGGATGTGGTGGAGGCTGAATGTGGTGGAGGCTGGATGTGGTGGAGGCTGGATGTGGTGGAGGCTGAATGTGGTGGAGGCTGATGTGGTGGAGCTGATGTGGTGGAGGCTGGATGTGGTAGAGGCCCTCTGAATGTGGTGGAGGCTGGATGTGGTGGAGGCTGGATGTGGTGGAGGCTGAATGTGGTGGAGGCTGATGTGGTGGAGGCTGGATGTGGTGGAGGCTGAATGTGGTGGAGGCTGGATGTGGTGGAGGCTGAATGTGGTGGAGGCTGGATGTGGTGGAGGCTGAATGTGGTGGAGGCTGATGTGGGGAGGCTGGATGTGGTGAGGCTGAATGTGGTGAGGCTGGATGTGGTGGAGGCTGATGTGGTGGAGGCTGAATGTGGTGGAGGCTGATGTGGTGGAGCTGGATGTGGTGGAGGCTGGATGTGGTGGAGGCTGGATGTGGTGGAGGCTGGAATGTGTGGAGGCTGGATGTGGTGGAGGCTGAATGTTGTGGAGGCTGGATGTGGTGGAGGCTGGCTGTGGTGGAGGCTGGATGTGGTGGAGGCTGAATGTGGTGGAGGCTGGATGTGGTGGAGGCTGGATGTGGTAGAGCTGGATGTGGTGGAGGCTGGGTGTGGTGGAGGCTGGCTGTGGTGGAGGCTGAATGTGGTGGAGGCTGGATGTGGTGGAGGCTGGATGTGGTGGAGGCTGGATGTGGTGGAGGCTGGATGTGGTGGAGGCTGGATGTGGTGGAGGCTGGATGTGGTGGAGGCTGGATGTGGTGGAGGCTGGATGTGGTGGAGGCTGGATGTGGTGGAGGCTGAATGTGGTGGAGGCTGGATGTGGTGGAGGCTGGATGTGGTGGAGGCTGAATGTGGTGGAGGCTGATGTGGTGGAGGCTGGATGTGGTGGAGGCTGGATGTGGTGGAGGCTGGATGTGGTGGAGGCTGGATGTGGTGGAGGCTGATGTGGTGGAGGCTGGATGTGGTGGAGGCTGGATGTGGTGGAGGCTGATGTGGTGGAGGCTGAATGTGGTGGAGGCTGGATGTGGTGGAGGCTGGCTGTGGTGGAGGCTGATGTGGTGGAGGCTGATGTGGTGGAGGCTGATGTGGTGGAGGCTGGATGTGGTGGAGGCTGTATGTGGTGGAGGCTGGATGTGGTGGAGGCTGGATGTGGTGGAGGCTGGATGTGGTGGAGGCTGATGTGGTAGAGGCTGGATGTGGTGGAGGCTGGATGTGGTGGAGGCTGGATGTGGTGGAGGCTGATGTGGTGGAGGCTGGATGTGGTGGAGGCTGAATGTGGTGGAGGCTGGATGTGGTGGAGGCTGGATGTGGTGGAGGCTGGATGTGGTGGAGGCTGGATGTGGTGGAGGCTGGATGTGGTGGAGGCTGATGTGGTGGAGGCTGGGTGTGGTGGAGGCTGGCTGTGGTGGAGGCTGATGTGGTGGAGGCTGGATGTGGTAGAGGCTGGATGTGGTGGAGGCTGGATGTGGTGGAGGCTAGATGTGGTGGAGGCTGATGTGGTGGAGGCTGGATGTGGTGGAGGCTGGCTGTGGTGGAGGCTGGATGTGGTGGAGGCTGGATGTGGTGGAGGCTGGATGTGGTGGAGGCTGGATGTGGTGGAGGCTGATGTGGTGGAGGCTGAATGTGGTGGAGGCTGGGTGTGGTGGAGGCTGGATGTGGTGGAGGCTGGATGTGTGGAGGCTGATGTGGTGGAGGCTGGATGTGGTGGAGGCTGATGTGGTGGAGGCTGATGTGGTGGAGGCTGAATGTGGTGGAGGCTGGATGTGGTGGAGGCTGGATGTGGTGGAGGCTGGATGTGGTGGAGGCTGTATGTGGTGGAGGCTGAATGTGGTGGAGGCTGGATGTGGTGGAGGCTGTATGTGGTGAGGCTGGATGTGGTGGAGGCTGGATGTGGTGGAGGCTGGATGTGGTGGAGGCTGATGTGGTGGAGGCTGGATGTGGTGGAGGCTGAATGTGGTGGAGGCTGGATGTGGTGGAGGCTGGATGTTGTGGAGGCTGGATGTGGTGGAGGCTGAATGTGGTGGAGGCTGAATGTGGTGGAGGCTGGATGTGGTGGAGGCTGATGTGGTGGAGGCTGATGTGGTGAGGCTGGAATGTGGTGGAGGCTGAATGTGGTGGAGGCTGGATGTTGTGGAGGCTGGATGTGGTGGAGGCCTGAATGTGGTGGAGGCTGAATGTGGTGGAGGCTGAATGTGGTGGAGGCTGATGTGGTGGAGGCTGGAATGTGGTAGAGGCTGGATGTGGTGGAGGCTGGATGTGGTGGAGGCTGAATGTGGTGGAGGCTGGATGTGGTGGAGGCTGATGTGGTGGAGGCTGGATGTGGTGGAGGCTGAATGTGGTGGAGGCTAGATGTGGTGGAGGCTGAATGTGGTGGAGGCTGGATGTGGTAGAGGCTGGATGTTGTGAGGATGGATGTGGTGGAGGCTGAATGTGGTGGAGGCTGAATGTGGTGGAGGCTGAATGTGGTGGAGGCTGGGTGTGGTGGAGGCTGGGTGTGGTGGAGGCTGGATGTGGTGGAGGCTGATGTGGTGGAGGCTGGATGTGGTGGAGGCTGGATGTGGTGGAGGCTGAATGTGGTGGAGGCTGGATGTGGTGGAGGCTGGCTGTGGTGGAGGCTGGATGTGGTGGAGGCTGGATGTGGTGGAGGCTGGATGTGGTGGAGGCTGGATGTGGTGGAGGCTGGATGTGGTGGAGGCTGGATGTGGTGGAGGCTGATGTGGTGGAGGCTGGATGTGGTGGAGGCTGGATGTGGTGGAGGCTGGATGTGGTGGAGGCTGGATGTGGTGGAGGCTGAATGTGGTGGAGGCTGGATGTGGTGGAGGCTGGATGTGGTGGAGGCTGGATGTGGTGGAGGCTGGATGTGGTGGAGGCTGGATGTGGTGGAGGCTGGATGTGGTGGAGGCTGAATGTGGTGGAGGCTGGATGTGGTGGAGGCTGGATGTGGTGGAGGCTGGATGTGGTGGAGGCTGGATGTGGTGGAGGCTGATGTGGTGGAGGCTGGATGTGGTGGAGGCTGGATGTGGTGGAGGCTGGATGTGGTGGAGGCTGAATGTGGTGGAGGCTGAATGTGGTGGAGGCCGAATGTGGTGGAGGCTGAATGTGGTGGCAGGCTGAATGTGGTGGAGGCTGGATGTGGTGGAGGCTGAATGTTGTGGAGGCTGGATGTGGTGGAGGCTGAATGTGGTGGAGGCTGAATGTGGTGGAGGCTGGATGTGGTGGAGGCTGGATGTGGTGGAGGCTGGATGTGGTGGAGGCTGGATGTGGTGGAGGCTGGATGTGGTGGAGGCTGGGTGTGGTGGATGCTGGATGTGGTGGAGGCTGTATGTGGTGGAGTCTGAATGTGGTGGAGGCTGGATGTGGTAGAGGCTGGATGTTGTGGAGGCAGGATGTGGTGGAGGCTGAATGTGGTGGAGGCTGAATGTGGTGGAGGCTGAATGTGGTGGAGGCTGGATGTGGTGGAGGCTGGATGTGGTGGAGGCTGAATGTGGTGGAGGCTGAATGTGGTGGAGGCTGGATGTGGTGGAGGCTAGATGTGGTGGAGGCTGAATGTGGTATGGCTGGATGTGGTGGAGGCTGAATGTGGTAGAGGCTGGATGTGGTGGAGGCCGGACGTGGAGGAGGCTGAATGTGGTGGAGGCTGGATGTGGTGGAGGCTGGATGTGGTGGAGGCTGAATGTGGTAGAGGCTGGATGTGGTGGAGGCCGGATGTGGTGGAGGCTGAATGTGGTGGAGGCTGGATGTGGTGGAGGCTGAATGTGGTGGAGGCTGGATGTGGTGGAGGCCGGATGTGGTGGAGGCTAGATGTGGTGGAGGCTGAATGTGGTGGAGGCTGGATGTGGTACAGGCTGGATGTTGTTAAGTCTGGATGTGGTGGAGGCTGAATGTGGTGGAGGCTGAATGTGGTGCAGGCTGAATGTGGTGGAGGCTGGGTGTGGTGGAGGCTGGGTGTGGTGGAGGCTGATGTGGTGGAGGCTGAATGTGGTGGAGGCTGAATGTGGTGGAGGCTGGGTGTGGTGGAGGCTGGATGTGGTGGAGGCTGGATGTGGTGGAGGCTGGATGTGGTGGAGTCTGGATGTGGTGGAGTGTGGCTGTGGTGGAGGCCGGATGTTGAGGAGGCCGGATGTGGTGGAGTGTGTCTGTGGTGGAGGCCGGTTGTGGTGGAGTATGGCTGTGGTGGTGGAGGCTGTCTGTGGTGGTGGAAGCTGGCTGTGGTGGAAGCTGGCTGTGGTAGAGTGTGTGGTTGCAGAGTAGCAAGACGTAGAAGGAACTAGATTTTAGCTTACATTAGTTTACCCCCACACCTTAACCCCCTCATCTCCCGTTTTCTTTCCCTGAATGAAGATGATGAACATGCACTAGGCATCAGAAATGGCCTATGACCAGAAATGGCCTATGACCAGAAATGGCCTGTGACCCACTACCACATCTCTTAAGTGGTATAAGCCACTGGTAAGTCTGGTCCCCCAGTTATTCTGGACAGATAAATAAACTGGTTTATCTTATCATAAACTCGCTTATCCTTATCTGTTGCGACTGTAAGGTCCAACTCCCCAATCAACTGACGTAGTGAACGAGTCTCTAGAGAATATACAAATATATAGAAGAACAGAATAGAAAATAGACGGATAGACAGACACTAGGATAACACAGTCCCCCCCTCCTCAGGTAAGATAATGGGTCAATCTTCCATATTTATCATCCTTTCGACCTTTTCAAACCTGGCCATTTATTACCCCTTGACAGACACTCGTTTATCATTTATCGGCTTGAGAATAAAAATAAACACGTTGCCAATTATGTACATAGCATTTCAAGAATTTCGAAAAAATGGTCAAGACTAAATTTTTTTTTTCTTTTACCATCTGCCAAGTAACACGAAGTCTATCTACACAAAACCCTATGTAGGTCTGCACAAAGCTAGGCTCACGAAGCCTATCTATACAAATCTAAATTACACACACACACACACACACACACACACACACATATACACACACACACACACACACACACACACACACACACATATATATATATATATATATATATATATATATATATATATATATATATATATGCCTCAAACAGCGTGATTGATCAAAGAACAACAATAAATGGCCTCAAGTCCCAGATTGAACAAATGGTGGGCGAGCCTTTTAAAAGCCTAGTGCTGTGCACGTCAGGTTAAACACACACGAGAGACAAAATGAACTTTTCACATGTAACCACAAGTCTTGAAATTAACCTACTGGTGTTAAAAGACGAGATGCACTGAAATACAGGTGGCCATTTAACTGTTAAAGAGGAAATTTAACCTCTCAGATCTCACCACATGACTTCAAATTAACCAATAGAGGTGACCATTTAACTGTTAAAAAGGAAATTTAACCTTCTAGATCTAACTACATGACTTAAAATCAACCTACCGATGTTAAAAGACGAGATGCAAGTAAATACAGGTGGCCATTTAACTGTAAAGAAGAAATTTAACCTTTCAAATCTAACCACATGACATCAAAGTAACCAATACAGGTGACCATTTCTGTTAAAGAGGAAATTTAACCTTCCAGATCTAACCACATGCCTCAAAATTAACTTATCGATGTTAAAAGACGAGATGCAATTAAATACAGGTGGCCATTTAACTGTAAATGGTCACTTCTGTTGTCCATATCCAGGGAATTTAAATATGGCGGAGATGGTAAACAAAGAACTCTAATTTCACTTACACATCGAAAAATAATGTCCTCGGACGCTTCCCCTCCGCTTCCAACTCGCCCGATATTCCTTCCAATATCTTGCTCTTGTCTTCGCAAATATCCGGTCTTCCGGCGTGGCTCCAAATATCACACAAAAACACACGGAGAGACGCGATTTAAATCGACCCGGGCGCTTCCCATCTCGAACAACGGGGCGGCAATAAGTGAAATGACCGCTGGTGTCGCTGACGGGTCAGCTGCGTTGCATCTGACGATCGTTAAGCCGCATAATAGGATTGAAGAGTCCACAAGATCATGGAAGAGGTTTGTGAAGGCGTTTGGGAGACCATAAGGAGGATTCGTCTATCAGTGATTGCAATGGCTGTGACGTCACAGGCGTTGCCAAAGATAAAAAAAAAAAACATATATAATTTCAAACTCGTCTGTCTCAATTAAAATCAAAATGAAGACATAAGAGCTGTTGTCTCGTGTATTTCTAGCCATTGGCCTCCCTTTCAGTCATTTCTGCCGTGGTGGCTTGCCATATTGTTCATGTGATTAATAATCGGGGTTGAAGATATGGCAACAAGGAAACATTCAGATAAAACTTTAAAAATGTTTAAACAAAAGTAAAATACTAAAGAAAATATACTTATATTTCCCTTTGTCTTAAGGAAAACTTTCAGTAAAGTGATTAGATAGTTTTTGTAAGATAATACCAAGCCACAAAATACATAGAGAAATTAAATACTGATAAATATATACGGGGCAAATATTAATGTCTGTTCGGGAAATAAATACATTTAATTTCCCTCGAATTCTTACCTTTTTTGTATATTTATTGGCACTGATTATCTGAAGCCATGGATAAATATTATTTCTGGAACTTATTTACTTGATTATTTGGGCTATAGACACATAGATAAATAGAAAAAACACGGGTTTTAAACACTGTATCAGTTTAACCTGGATGAGTTGGCTGAATTTCGAATAAAAATAATTCTTCGTTATCATAATGCAAAATTCTGGGAGTTGGAAAGGGTAATTCTTCTTGGTAATAATTATAGTAATTCCCTATACAGTGACGTACGTAAATACAGGGCGTCCCAAAAAATGTACTTATATATATATATATATATATATATATATATATATATATATATATATATATATATTTTTTTTTTTTTTTTTTTTATACTTTGTCGCTGTCTCCCGCGTTTGCGAGGTAGCGCAAGGAAACAGACGAAAGAAATGGCCCAACCCCTCCCCATACACATGTACATACACACGTCCACACACGCAAATATACATACCTACACAGCCTTCCATGGTTTACCCCGGACGCTTCACATGCCTTGATTCAATCCACTGACAGCACGTCAACCCCTATATACCACATCGCTCCAATTCACTCTATTCCTTGCCCTCCTTTCACCCTCCTGCATGTTCAGGCCCCGATCACACAAAATCCTCTTTCACTCCATCTTTCCACCTCCAATTTGGTCTCCCTCTTCTCCTCGTTCCCTCCACCTCCGACACATATATCCTCTTGGTCAATCTTTCCTCACTCATTCTCTCCATGTGCCCAAACCATTTCAAAACACCCTCTTCTGCTCTCTCAACCACGCTCTTTTTATTTCCACACATCTCTCTTACCCTTACGTTACTTACTCGATCAAACCACCTCACACCACACATTGTCCTCAAACATCTCATTTCCAGCACATCCATCCTCCTGCGCACAACTCTATCCATAGTCCACGCCTCGCAACCATACAACATTGTTGGAACTACTATTCCTTCAAACATACCCATTTTTGCTTTCCGGGATAATGTTCTCGACTTCCACACATTTTTCAAGGCTCCCAAAATTTTCGCCCCCTCCCCCACCCTATGATCCACTTCCGCTTCCATGGTTCCATCCGCTGACAGATCCACTCCCAGATATCTAAAACACTTCACTTCCTCCAGTTTTTCTCCATTCAAACTCACCTCCCAATTGACTTGACCCTCAACCCTACTGTACCTAATAACCTTGCTCTTATTCACATTTACTCTTAACTTTCTTCTTCCACACACTTTACCAAACTCAGTCACCAGCTTCTGCAGTTTCTCACATGAATCCGCCACCAGCGCTGTATCATCAGCGAACAACAACTGACTCACTTCCCAAGCTCTCTCATCCCCAACAGACTTCATACTTGCCCCTCTTTCCAAAACTCTTGCATTCACCTCCCTAACAACCCCATCCATAAACAAATTAAACAACCATGGAGACATCACACACCCCTGCCGCAAACCTACATTCACTGAGAACCAATCACTTTCCTCTCTTCCTACACGTACACATGCCTTACATCCTCGATAAAAACTTTTCACTGCTTCTAACAACTTGCCTCCCACACCATATATTCTTAATACCTTCCACAGAGCATCTCTATCAACTCTATCATATGCCTTCTCCAGATCCATAAATGCTACATACAAATCCATTTGCTTTTCTAAGTATTTCTCACATACATTCTTCAAAGCAAACACCTGATCCACACATCCTCTCCCACTTCTGAAACCACACTGCTCTTCCCCAATCTGATGCTCTGTACATGCCTTCACCCTCTCAATCAATACCCTCCCATATAATTTACCAGGAATACTCAACAAACTTATACCTCTGTAATTTGAGCACTCACTCTTATCCCCTTTGCCTTTGTACAATGGCACTATGCACGCATTCCGCCAATCCTCAGGCACCTCACCATGAGTCAAACATACATTAAATAACCTTACCAACCAGTCAACAATACAGTCACCCCCTTTTTTAATAAATTCCACTGCAATACCATCCAAACCTGCTGCCTTGCCGGCTTTCATCTTCCGCAAAGCTTTTACTACCTCTTCTCTGTTTACCAAATCATTTTCCCTAACCCTCTCACTTTGCACACCACCTCGACCCAAACACCCTATATCTGCCACTCTGTCATCAGACACATTCAACAAACCTTCAAAATACTCATTCCATCTCCTTCTCACATCACCACTACTTGTTATCACCTCCCCATTTATATATATATATATATATATATATATATATATATATAGAGAGAGAGAGAGAGAGAGAGAGAGATAGATAGACAGATAGATAGATAGATAGAGATAGATAGATAGATAGATATGATAGATAGATAGATAGATAGATAGATAGGTTTGCTTTTTAAATTTTTTCCGATAAATATCGAAGGGTTTGTGATAGATGCGTTGTGAGCCAACACTTCAGTGGTTGTCAAGTTCCATTCCTGTGACCCAGGTGGCTATCCCTTCCTTCTGCCTCACCCAAATGTAGACTACAGGCATTTTGCACAGACACACACACACACACACACACACACACACACACACACACACACACACACACACACACACACACATACACACACACACACACACACACACACACACACACACACACACACACCATTTCTCCATGTCCCACTTATGACAACACTTAACTCTCACACAACTCGTCTTAAGTTAATACATTTTCCAGCGGTGAGCACAACGCGCTAGCCCCTGTCTCTCGGCGAAATGGTAGGTAGGAGCAGTAGTAGTAGGTAGGAACATCCACACTGCAGCATTAGGTAGTAGTAGTAGTAGTAGTAGTGGTAGTAGTAGTAGTAGTAGTAGTAGTGGTAGTAGTGGTGGTAGTAGTAGTAGTAGTAGTAGTAGTAGGTAGAAGCATCAGGTAGAAGAAATCAGTAGGAACAGTAGGTAGTAGCAGTAGGTAGAAGCATCAGGTAGAAGTAGTCAGTAGGAACAGTAGGTGGTAGTAGTAGTAGTAGTAGTAGTAGTAGTAGTAGTAGTAGTAGTAGTAGGTAGAGCATCAGGTAGAAGTAGTCAGTAGGAACAGTAGGTGGTAGTAGTAGTAGTTAGTAGTAGTAGTAGTAGTATAGTAGAGTAGTAGTAGTAGGTAAAGCATCAGGTAGAAGTAGTCAGTGGGAAACCCTTTTGGGTGGTATTGAGTTTTGTAGTAGTATTTAGTATTAGTAGTATTTAATTAGTAAGTAGGGTAAAGCATGGGTAGAAGTTCAGTGGAACAAAGGTGGAATTTAGTAGTAGTAGTAGTAGTAGTATTGGGTTTAGTAGTGGGAAGTTTTAGCATTTTGGTAGAGATCGGGTGAAGTAGTAGTAGGAACAGTAGGTTGGTAGTAGTAGTAGAAGTAGTAGTAAAGTAGAAGTAGTAGTAGTATTAGGTAGGGGCATCAGTAAAGTAGTCAGTGGGAAAGTAGGGGGTAGTTGTAGTATTAAAAGTAGTAGTAGTAGTGTTAGTAGTAAAAGGTAGGGGCATAAGGTTTAAGTAGTCAGTAAAAACCCAGTAGGGGGTTGTAGTAGAGTAGTAGTTTTGTATTTGTAGTAGTAGTAGTAGTATTTAGCAGTAGGTAGAGCCAGGTAAAAGTAGCCCAAAGGAACAGTGGGTGGTAGTAGTAAAATGAAGTAGTGAAATTTAGCAGTGGGTTTAAGAGAAATCGGGTAGAAGTAGTCAGTGGGGCCCAGTAGGGGGTTTTAGTAGTTGTAGTAGTATGATATTTGCAGAAGGTAGAGAATCAGGTGAAGTAGTCAGTAGGAACGTAGGTGGTAGAAGTAGTAGTAGTGTAGTAGAGTAGTAGTAGTAGTAGTAGTAGTTTTAGTGTGGGAAAAAGCACAGGTAGAATTAGTCATTTGGGAACAGTAGGAAATATTAGGTAGTACCAGGGGTAGGAAGCCCGGTTAAGTATCTTGGGAACCCGTGGGTGGTAGTAGTAGTAGAATTTGAATTAGTATTTTTAGGTAAGCTCGGGTTTGGGAAGAAGTCATTGGGGAACCAAAAAGGGGTTGTAGTAGTAGTAGTATAGAAGGTAGTATTTATAGTATTGGGAAAGAAGAAAGTAGTGTACAGTGGGTAGAGCATCGGTTTGAATACCCCAGTGGGCCCAAGTGGGTTGGTAGTTTGTAGTAGTAGTAGTGGGTAGAAAGTGTTTTGAGTAAAAAGAAAGTAGTAGTAGGTTTTTAAGCATCGGGAAAGAAGAAAGTCAGAAAGGAACAAAAGGAGTGTAGGTATTAGAGTAGGTAAAAGCCAGGAAAGAAAGTTCAAAGGAAACATTTGGAAAAATTAGTAGGTAGTAGCAGTGGGTTTGGAAGTTGGGGTAGAAGTTTTCAGTAGGTACATTGTTAGTATTATGGAAGTAAAAGTAGCAAAGCATCAGGTAGAATTAGTCAGGGGAAAGTGGGAACAGAAGTGGGTAGTAGAAAGGGGGGTAAAACCCAATTGGGTAGAAGAAATTCAGAGGTAAGTATTTAGTATTGTAGGTAGTAGCAGTAGGCAAAAGCTCGGGTTTAAAAGTAATCAGTAGGAAACAGTAGGTATTTATTTAAAGTAGTAGCAGGGGTGAAGCATGGGTAAAAGTATCATGGGAAACCCAAGAAAGGAAAGTAGAAAGGAAAGCTTTTTGTAGGTAAGGAAGCATCAGGTTTAAAAGTACCCCCAAGTGGGAAACAGTGGGTTTGAAATTAAGTGGGTAGTAGCAGAAAGGTATAATAGTCAGTAGGAACAGTGGGTTTAGTACAGAGGTAAAAGCATCAGGTAGAATTTAGTCATTAGGAACGGGAGGTAGTAGTAGGTAGCAGTTTATTTTTAGAAGCATAAAGGCAGAAGAAACATTGGGAAAAACAGAAATTTTTGCAGTAGGGGTTTAGTGCAGTGGGTTTGAAGTATTCAGTAGGCAGTGGGTAGTACATGGGTTTGAAGCCCAGGTAAAGAAAGTCAGTGGGAAAACGGGTGGGTATTTGTGGGGAGAAGCATCGGTAAAGAAGTCATTTAGGAACATTTAGGTAGCAGAAAGTAGGTATTAGCAGTGGGTAGAAGTAGTCAGTAGGAAACAGTAGGTTGTAGCGTAGAAAGGGGAAGAAACGGTAGAAGTAGCAGTAGAAAAATAGGTAGTAGTAGGAAAAACATCAGGTAGAAGTGTCGTGGGAAACAGTGGGTAGTAGTAGTAGGTAGAAACCTCTGGGTAAAGAAGCCCAATAAAAAAAGGGGGTTTTAAAGTAGTAGGTAGTAAAAGAAAAATTTGAAGTGGGCGTGGTTACAGAGGTAGTAGTAGTAGGAAGTAGCAGAAAGGGAGAAGTATTTCTAGGAACAGTAAGGTATTAGTAGGTAGAAGCAAAAGGGAAAAGTAGTCAGTGGGAAAACAGTAGGTATTTGAAATTTGTAGCAGTGGGGAAAAAGTAGTCGTGGGAAACAGTAGGGAAAGCAAAAGGTAAAAGGAAGTAATAGGAAAAAGAAAGGTAGTAGCAGTGGCGAGTACCCAGTAGGTAGAATTTGCGAAGGAACAGAAAGGTAGAAAGTGGTAGTAGCAGTAGGTAGAAGTAGTCAGTAGGACCAGTAGGTAGTAGTAGTAGGTAGTAGCAGTAGGTAGAAGTAGTCAGTAGGAACAGTAGGTAGTAGTAGTAGGTAGTAGCAGTAGGTAGAAGTAGTCAGTAGGAACAGTAGGTAGCAGTAGTAGGTAGTAGCAGTAGGTAGAAGTAGTCAGTAGGAACAGTAGGTAGTAGCAGTAGGTAGTAGCAGTAGGTAGAAGTAGTCAGTAGGACCAGTAGGTAGTAGTAGTAGGTAGTAGCAGTAGGTAGAAGTAGTCAGTAGGACCAGTAGGTAGTAGTAGTAGGTAGTAGTAGTAGGTTGAAGCATCAGGTAGAAGTAGTCAGTAGGACCAGTAGGTAATAGTAGTAGGTAGTAGCAGTAGGTAGAAGTAGTCAGTAGGAACAGTAGGTAGCAGTAGTAGGTAGTAGCAGTAGGTAGAAGTAGTCAGTAGGACCAGTAGGTAGTAGTAGTAGGTAGTAGCAGTAGGTAGAAGTAGTCAGTAGGACCAGTAGGTAGTAGTAGTAGGTAGTAGCAGTAGGTAGAAGTAGTCAGTAGGTAGGAACCTTTGTAAACTCTGCTCTACATTTACCCTCTGTCACTGGCTTGTTAAGGCTGAAAGAGACCCCTCTTGATAGATAGACAGATAGATAGACAGATAGATAGATAGATAGATAGATAGATAGACAGGTCGAAGCTTGGAGGGAAAACGAAGGTTTGGTGTTGGATCACACACAGAGTAACAGAAAACGTACCTCAGTGCCCTATGAGAGAAAACGGCAAATGTCTAATTTAACGGAGACTCTACGAAATGTAATGGTTTACACCACTGGTTTATGTACTCAATATGGGACTGTTTTACATCAAGAACAACCCAGACTATGAACCCCAGCCACCAACCACGTCAAGAACACGCCCAGTCTGTGAACCCCACCCTCAACCACGTCAAGAACAACCCACACTATGAACCCCAACCCTCAACCACGTCAAGAACAACCCACACTATGAACCCCACCCTCAACCACGTCAAGAACAACCCACACTGTGAACCCCAACCCTCAACCACGTCAAGAACAACCCAGTCTGTGAACCCCAACCCTCAACCACGTCAAGAACAACCCACACTATGAACCCCAACCCTCAACCACGTCAAGAACAACCCACACTATGAACCCCAACCCTCAACCACGTCAAGAACAACCCACACTATGAACCCCAACCCTCAACCACGTCAAGAACAACCCAGTCTGTGAACCCCAACCCTCAACCACGTCAAGAACAACCCACACTATGAACCCCAACCCTCAACCACGTCAAGAACAACCCACACTATGAACCCCAACCCTCAACCACGTCAAGAACAACCCACACTATGAACCCCAACCCTCAACCACGTCAAGAACAACCCACACTGTGAACCCCAACCCTCAACCACGTCAAGAACAACCCAGTCTGTGAACCCCAACCCTCAACCACGTCAAGAACAACCCACACTATGAACCCCAACCCTCAACCACGTCAAGAACAACCCACACTATGAACCCCACCCTCAACCACGTCAAGAACAACCCACACTGTGAACCCCAACCCTCAACCACGTCAAGAACAACCCACACTATGAACCCCAACCCTCAACCACGTCAAGAACAACCCACACTATGAACCCCAACCCTCAACCACGTCAAGAACAACCCACACTATGAACCCCAACCCTCAACCACGTCAAGAACAACCCAGTCTGTGAACCCCAACCCTCAACCACGTCAAGAACAACCCACACTATGAACCCCAACCCTCAACCACGTCAAGAACAACCCACACTATGAACCCCAACCCTCAACCACGTCAAGAACAACCCACACTATGAACCCCACCCTCAACCACGTCAAGAACAACCCACACTGTGAACCCCAACCCTCAACCACGTCAAGAACAACCCAGTCTGTGAACCCCAACCCTCAACCACGTCAAGAACAACCCACACTATGAACCCCAACCCTCAACCACGTCAAGAACAACCCACACTATGAACCCCAACCCTCAACCACGTCAAGAACAACCCACACTATGAACCCCAACCCTCAACCACGTCAAGAACAACCCAGTCTGTGAACCCCAACCCTCAACCACGTCAAGAACAACCCACACTATGAACCCCACCCTCAACCACGTCAAGAACAACCCACACTGTGAACCCCAACCCTCAACCACGTCAAGAACAACCCAGTCTGTGAACCCCAACCCTCAACCACGTCAAGAACAACCCACACTATGAACCCCAACCCTCAACCACGTCAAGAACAACCCACACTATGAACCCCAACCCTCAACCACGTCAAGAACAACCCAGTCTGTGAACCCCAACCCTCAACCACGTCAAGAACAACCCACACTATGAACCCCACCCTCAACCACGTCAAGAACAACCCACACTGTGAACCCCAACCCTCAACCACGTCAAGAACAACCCAGTCTGTGAACCCCAACCCTCAACCACGTCAAGAACAACCCACACTATGAACCCCAACCCTCAACCACGTCAAGAACAACCCACACTATGAACCCCAACCCTCAACCACGTCAAGAACAACCCACACTATGAACCCCAACCCTCAACCACGTCAAGAACAACCCAGTCTGTGAACCCCAACCCTCAACCACGTCAAGAACAACCCACACTATGAACCCCACCCTCAACCACGTCAAGAACAACCCACACTGTGAACCCCAACCCTCAACCACGTCAAGAACAACCCAGTCTGTGAACCCCAACCCTCAACCACGTCAAGAACAACCCACACTATGAACCCCAACCCTCAACCACGTCAAGAACAACCCACACTATGAACCCCAACCCTCAACCACGTCAAGAACAACCCAGTCTGTGAACCCCAACCCTCAACCACGTCAAGAACAACCCACACTATGAACCCCAACCCTCAACCACGTCAAGAACAACCCACACTATGAACCCCAACCCTCAACCACGTCAAGAACAACCCACACTATGAACCCCAACCCTCAACCACGTCAAGAACAACCCACACTATGAACCCCAACCCTCAACCACGTCAAGAACAACCCAGTCTGTGAACCCCAACCCTCAACCACGTCAAGAACAACCCACACTGTGAACCCCAACCCTCAACCACGTCAAGAACAACCCAGTCTGTGAACCCCAACCCTCAACCACGTCAAGAACAACCCACACTATGAACCCCAACCCTCAACCACGTCAAGAACAACCCAGTCTGTGAACCCCAACCCTCAACCACGTCAAGAACAACCCACACTATGAACCCCAACCCTCAACCACGTCAAGAACAACCCACACTATGAACCCCAACCCTCAACCACGTCAAGAACAACCCACACTATGAGAGAGAGAGAGAGAGAGAGAGAGAGAGAGAGAGAGAGAGAGAGAGAGAGAGAGAGAGAGAGAGAGAGAGAGAGAGAGAGGGGAAATTGGTCAAAAGATGATGTATATCAGAGAGAGAGAGATGAAGAGACACACTGAAGATCCGGTGTAAGTGGAGGCCATGGTGGATGTAGGATGATCTCGCTGGCCACACAAGGATGGGTCGTTGCGATGTTCATTTCTTCCCCTACGCCTCTCAGCTTTGGAACCCGGAACCCTTCACCACTTGCCCTTCACCACCTGCCCTTCACCACCTGCCCTTCACCACCTGCCCTTCACCACTTGCCCTTCACCACCCGCCCTTCACCACCTGGTGTGTTTATTTTTTATTTTTCCCCCAGACACCCGTTCGAAAAGGCAACTTCTACACTTTCTCCAAAATTTTTATGTTATTTTTGCGCCTCCTCCTCTTCCTCCTAACTTCCCTATTTTTGCTCCTCCTCCTCTTCCTCTTAACTTCCCTATTTTTGCTCCTCCTCCTCTTCCTCTTAACTTCCCTATTTTTGCTCCTCCTCCTCCTCCACCTAACTTCCCTAGTTTTGCTCCTCCTCTTCCACCTAACTTCCCTATTTTTGCTCCTCCTCCTCCTCCTCCACCTAACTTCCCTATTTTTGCTCCTCCTCCTCTTCCTCCACCTAACTTCCCTATTTTTGCTCCTCCTCCTCCTCCACCTAACTTCCCTATTTTTGCTCCTCCTCTTTCACCTAACTTTTCCTATTTTTGCTCCTCCTCTTCCACCTAACTTCCCTATTTTTGCTCCTCCTCCTCCTCCACCTCCACCTAACTTCCCTATTTTTGCTGCTCCTCCTCCTCCACTTAACTTCCCTATTTTTGCTCCTCCTCCTCCTCCACCTAACTTCCCTATTTTTGCTCCTCCTCTTTCACCTAACTTTTCCTATTTTTGCTCCTCCTCTTCCACCTAACTTCCCTAGTTTTGCTCCTCCTCCTCCTCCTCCACCTAACTTCCCTATTTTTGCTCCTCCTCCTCCGCCTAACTTCCCTATTTTTGCTCCTCCTCCTCCACCTAACTTCCCTATTTTTGCTCCTCCTCCTCCTCCTCCTCCATCCACCTAACTTCCCTATTTCAGTAATTTATTTAAACAAGGGCTGGCCGTGATGGGGACTTTTCGACCGCAGCGAGAGCCTTCGACTACAACCTTCGACCAGAGACTTTGAACTTAGACTTCGACCAGAGACTTTGAACTTAGACTTCGACCAGAGCCTTTGAACTTAGACTTCGACCAGAGACTTTGAACTTAGACTTCGACCAGAGACTTTGAACTTAGACTTCGGCCAGAGACTTTGAACTTAGACTTCGACCAGAGCCTTTGAACTTAGACTTCGGCCAGAGACTTTGAACTTAGACTTCGACCAGAGCCTTTGAACTTAGACTTCGGCCAGAGACTTTGAACTTAGACTTCGACCAGAGCCTTTGAACTTAGACTTCGGCCAGAGACTTTGAACTTTGACTTCGACCAGAGACTTTGAACTTTGACTTCGACCAGAGACTTTGAACTTAGACTTCGACCAGAGCCTATGAACTTTGACTTCGACTAGAGACTTTGAACTTAGACCTCGACCACAGACTTTGAACTTAGACTTCGACCAGAGCCTTTGAACTTAGACTTCGACCAGAGACTTTGAACTTAGACTTCGACTAGAGCCTTTGAACTTAGACTTCGACCAGAGACTTTGAACTTAGACTTCGACCAGAGCCTTTGAACTTAGACTTCGACCAGAGTCTTTGAACTTAGACTTCGACCAGAGTCTTTGGACTTAGACTTCGACCAGAGCCTTTGAATTTAGACTTCGACCAGAGCCTTTGAACTTAGACTTCGACCAGAGTCTTTGAACTTAGACTTCGACCAGAGCCTTTGAACTTAGACTTCGACCAGAGCCTTTGAACTTAGACTTCGACCAGAGCCTTTGAACTTAGACTTCGACCAGGGTCTTCGACCAGAGTCTCTGAATTTAGACTTCGACCAGAGTCTCTGAACTTAGACTTCGACCAGAGTCTTCGACCAGAGCCTCTGAATTTAGACTTCGACCAGAGTCTCTGAACTTAGACTTCAACCAGAGTCTTTGAACTTAGACTTCGACCAGAGACTTCGACCAGAGTCTTTGAACTTAGACTTCGACCAGAGCCTTCGACCAGAGCCTTTGAACTTAGACTTCGACCAGAGTCTTCGACCAGAGTCTCTGAACTTAGACTTCGACCAGAGTCTCTGAATTTAGACTTCGACCAGAGTCTTCGACCAGAGTCTTTGAACTTAGACTTCGACCAGAGTCTCTGAACTTAGACTTCGACCAGAGTCTTCGACCAGAGTCTCTGAATTTAGACTTCGACCAGAGCCTCTGAATTTAGACTTCGACCAGAGTCTCTGAACTTAGACTTCGACCAGAGTCTTCGACCAGAGCCTTTGAACTTAGACTTCGACCAGAGTCTCTGAACTTAGACTTCGACCAGAGTCTCTGAACTTAGACTTCGACCAGAGTCTTCGACCAGAGTCTCTGAACTTAGACTTCGACCAGAGTCTCTGAACTTAGACTTCGACCAGAGTCTTCGACCAGAGCCTTCGACCAGAGCCTTCCTTCGTCAGTGCGTTTTCTGTTCATCAGCAACCCTGATGTTACAAGGGTCAGGTCGAAGGTTCAGCCATCATAGTTACATGCACTCAAGGCGCATATCCATCGTACTTCAGGGTCGTACTCTTGCTTAATGGTCGTTACCGTTGTGCTAATGGGCGTATCGCAGTAAAAGGCCGTACCATCTTGCTCAGGGGGCGTACCGTCGTGCTCAAGGGGCGTACCATCTTGCTCAAGGGGCGTACCATCGTGCTAAGAGGGGCGTAACGTCGTGCTCAGGGGGCGTACCGTCGTGCTCAAGGGGCGTACCATCTTGCTCAAGGGGCGTACCATCGTGCTAAGAGGGGCGTACCGTCGTGATCAAGGGGCGTACCGTCGTGCTCAAGGGGCGTACCGTCGTGCTCAGCGGGCGTACCATCTTGCTAATGGGGCGTACCGTCTTGCTCAGGGGGCGTACCGTCGTGATCAAGGGGCGTACCATCGTGCTAAGAGGGGCGTACCGTCGTGCTCAAGGGGCGTACCATCTTGCTCAGGGGGCGTACCGTCGTGCTCAAGGGGCGTACCATCGTGCTAATGGGGCGTACCGTCGTGCTAATGGGGCGTGCCGTCGTGCTAAGAGGGGCGTACCATCGTGCTCAAGGGGCGTACCATCTTGCTCAGGGGGCGTACCGTCGTGCTCAAGGGGCGTACCATCGTGCTAAGAGAGGCGTACCGTCGTGCTCAGGGGGCGTACCATCGTGCTAAGAGGGGCGTACCATCGTGCTAATGGGGCGTGCCGTCGGGCTAAGAGGGGCGTACCATCGTGCTCAAGGGGCGTACCATCTTGCTCAGGGGGCGTACCGTCGTGCTCAAGGGGCGTACCATCGTGCTAAGAGAGGCGTACCGTCGTGCTCAAGGGGCGTACCATCGTGCTAAGAGAGGCGTACCGTCGTGCTCAAGGGGCGTACCATCATGCTAAGAGGGGCGTACCATCGTGCTAAGAGAGGCGTACCATCGTGCTAATGGGGCGTGCCGTCGTGCTAAGAGGGGCGTACCATCGTGCTAAGAGAGGCGTACCATCGTGCTAAGAGGGGCGTACCGTCGTGCTCAGGGGGCGTACCATCGTGCTAAGAGGGGCGTAACGTCGTGATCAAGGGGCGTACCATCTTGCTCAGGGGGCGTACCGTCATGCTCAGGGGGCGTACCATCTTGCTCAAGGGGCGTACCATCGTGCTCAAGGGGCGTACCGTCGTGCTAAGAGGGGCGTAACGTCGTGCTAATGGGGCGTAACGTCGTGCTCAGGGGGCGTACCGTCATGCTCAGGGGGCGTACCATCGTGCTCAAGGGGCGTACCGTCGTGCTAATGGGGCGTACCGTCGTGCTCAGCGGGCGTACCGTCGTGCTCAAGGGGCGTACCATCGTGCTAATGGGGCGTACCGTCGTGCTCAGCGGGCGTACCATCGTGCTAAGAGGGTCGTACCATCGTGCTAAGAGGGTCGTACCATCGTGCTAAGAGGGTCGTACCGTCGTGCTCAGGGGGTCGTACCGTCGTGCTCAAGGGGCGTACCGTCGTGCTAAGAGGGGCGTACCGTCGTGCTCAAGGGGCGTACCGTCGTGCTCAAAAGGCGTACCATCTTGTTCGAAGGGAGGAAGGTGAAGGGGAGATGGGAGGGAGTTGAAAGACCTTCCCATCTAACCAACGGGACGGGTTGCCGTCGTCAACAATGACTGAGTGACGCAAGGCATCGGAGTGACGCAAGGCATCGGAGTGACGCAAGGCATCGGAGTGATGCAAGGCATCGGAGTGACGAAAGGCATCCGAGTGACGCAAGGCATCGGAGTGACGCAAGGCATCGGAGTGACGCAAGGCATCGGAGTGACGGGATAGGCGACTTTCCTTCTGGAAGTGGCGTTCCAGCAAGCCTGTCTGTTCCACTGCGTTCCAGGGCAGATCGCCGATGGAATGGAGTCCCTCCCTCATTTCATATCTACGAGAGAACCTTTTTACCCATTCCATCTCAACCCATACCTCATCTACCAATGTATGTTGTCTCATCTACCCTTCCTTTCCCCTTCTCACAATCCCTCTTCCTCACATTCCCTCTCACTGACTCTCCTTCTCTTCCATCCCCTCTCCTCCCTTCACCACACTCACCCAGGCCTTCAACTTTACCCTTTCCCTCTCACCCATACCTCATCTACTAAACTACCAATGTGTGTTGTCTCATCTACCCTTCCTTTCCCCTTCTCACAATCCCTCTTCCTCACATTCCCTCTCACTGACTCTCCTTCTCTTCCATCCCCTCTCCTCCCTTCACCACACTCACCCAGGCCTTCAACTTTTTACCCATTCCATCTCAAACCATATCTCATCTACCAAACTACCAATGTGTGTTGTCTCATCTACCCTTTCTTTCCCCCCTCACAATCCCTCTTCCTCACATTCCCTCTCACTGACTCTCCTTCTCTTCCATCCCTTCTCCTCCCTTCACCACACTCACCCAAGCCCTCAACTTTACCCTTTCCCTCTCAAACCATACCTCATCTACCAAACTACCAATGTGTGTTCTCTCATCTACCCTTTCTTTCCCCCCCCCACAATCCCTCTTCCTCACATTCCCTCTCACTGACTCTCCTTCTCTTCCATCCCCTTCTCCTCCCTTCACCACACTCACCCAGGCCCCTCACTGCTCCTTCCAGCTCTTAATCTCTGTTTTCTTTCCCCCCCTCACAATCCCTCTTTCTCACATTCCCTCTCACTGACTCTCCTTCTCTTCCATCCCCTTCTCCTCCCTTCACCAAACTCACCCAGGCCCCTCACTGCCCCTTCCAGCACTTAATCTCTGTATAGCCGATCCCTTTAGTCCCCCTCCAATGGCCAAAGTTTCTCAACTGGGTATGACCCCCTCCTTGAACCTTGCTTCTTTTATAGACCTTGCGCGACCCTACGTTACCTCCGGCCCCTTCTTTACGGCCCGGGGTCGAGGGAGGTCGACCACAAGGTATGGGAGGAGCTGGCATGGGGAGGGAATGGAGGAAGATGGCTTTACAGGAAGACGAGGAAGGATGACGTGGAGTTGCGACGCCAGATGGAGGTGCCGTCTGGGCTAGAGGATTCCAGGGCTTTCCAGGCCGGGCTTTAGCTTTCCAGGCCGGGCTTTGACTTTCTAGGCCGGGCTTTAGCTTTCCAGGCCGGGCTTTAGCTTTCCAGGCCGGGCTTTGACTTTCTAGGCCGGGCTTTAGCTTTCCAGGCCGGGCTTTAGCTTTCCAGGCCGGGCTTTAGCTTTCCAGGCCGGGCTTTAGCTTTCCAGGCCGGGCTTTGACTTTCTAGGCCGGGCTTTAGCTTTCCAGGCCGGGCTTTAGCTTTCCAGGCCGGGCTTTAGCTTTCCAGGCCGGGCTTTAGCTTTCCAGGCCGGGCTTTGACTTTCTAGGCCGGGCTTTAGCTTTCCAGGCCGGGCTTTAGCTTTCCAGGCCGGGCTTTAGCTTTCCAGGCCGGGCTTTAGCTTTCCAGGCCGGGCTTTAGCTTTCCAGGCCGGGCTTTAGCTTTCCAGGCCGGGCTTTAGCTTTCCAGGCCGGGCTTTAGCTTTCCAGGCCTGGCTTTAGCTTTCCAGGCCGGGCTTTAGCTTTCCAGGCCGGGCTTTAGCTTTCCAGGCCGGGCTTTAGCTTTCCAGGCCGGGCTTTAGCTTTCCAGGCCGGGCTTTAGATTTCCAGGCCGGGCTTTAGCTTTCCAGGCCGGGCTTTAGCTTTCCAGGCCTGGCTTTAGCTTTCCAGGCCGGGCTTTAGCTTTCCAGGCCTGGCTTTAGCATTCCAGGCCGGGCTTTAGCTTTCCAGGCCTGGCTTTAGCTTTCCAGGCCTGGCTTTAGCTTTCCAGGCCGGGCTTTAGCTTTCCAGGCCTGGCTTTAGCTTTCCAGGCTGGGCTTTAGCTTTCCAGGCCTGGCTTTAGCTTTCCAGGCTGGGCTTTAGCTTTCCAGGCCGGGATTTAGCTTTCCAGGCCTGGCTTTAGCTTTCCAGGCCTGGCTTTACCTTTCCAGGCCGGGCTTTAGCTTTCCAGGCCTGGCTTTAGCTTTCCAGGCCGGGCTTTAGCTTTCCAGGCCGGGCTTTAGCTTTCCAGGCCGGGCTTTAGCTTTCCAGGCCGGGCTTTAGCTTCAGGTTTTCCAGGCTGTATAGTCTCAGGGTGCTGACTTCAGGCTTTCCAGGCCGGGCTTTAGCTTCAGGTTTTCCAGGCCGGGCTTTAGCTTCAAGCTTTCCAGGCCGGGCTTTAGATTCAGGCTTTCCGGGCCAGGCTTTAGCTTCAGGCTTTCCAGACCGGGCTTTAGCTTCAGGCTTTCCAGGCAAGGCTTCAGCTTCAAGCTTTCCAGGCCGGGCTTTAGCGTCAGGCTTTCCAGGCGGGGCTTTAGCTTCAGGCTTTCCAGGCCGGGCTTTGACTTCAGGCTTTCCAGGCGGGGCTTTAGCTTCAGGCTTTCCAGACCGGGCTTTAGCTTCAGGCTCTCCAGGCAAGGCTTCAGCTTCAAGCATTCCAGGACGGGCTTTAGCGTCAGGCTTTCCAGGCCGGGCTTTAGCTTCAGGCTTTCCAGGCAAAGCTTCAGCTTTAAGCTTTCCAGGCCGGGCTTTAGCGTCAGGCTTTCCAGGCCGGGCTTTGACCTCAGGCTTTCCAGGCTGGGCTTTGAATTCAGGCTTTCCAGGCCGGGCTTTAGCTTCAGGCTTTCCAGGCCGGGCTTTGAGTTCAGGCTTTCCAGACCGGGCTTTAGCTTCAGGGTTTCCAGGCTGTAGTCTTGGAGTGCTGACTTCAGGCTTTCCAGGCCGGGCTTTGACCTCAGGCTTTCCAGGCCGTAGTATAAGGCTCTGAATTCAAACTTTCCAGGCCGGAGTCTCAGGGCTTAGACTCCAGGCTTTCCAGGCCTTAATCCACGGGGGCTTTGGAAGTGATCTGGACTTTTCACAACCTGGAGCTACACAGTAGACAAGTATAACACTTTCTGCGAGAAAATACCTGATAATCCAGAAAATACCAAGAGAAAACCAAAGAAAATAACTGATAATCCAGAAAATACCAAGAGAAAACCAAAGAAAATAACTGATAATCCAGAAAATACCAAGAGAAAACCAAAGAAAATACCTGATAATCCAGAAAATACCAAGAGAAAACCAAAGAAAATACCTGATAATCCAGAAAATACCAAGAGAAAACCAAAGAAAATACCTGATAATCCAGAAAATACCAAGAGAAAACAAAAGAAAATAACTGAGAATCCAGAAAATACCAAGAGAAAACAAAAGAAAATACCTGATAATCCAGAAAATACCAAGAGAAAACCAAAGAAAATAACTGATAATCCAGAAAATACCAAGAGAAAACCAAAGAAAATACCTGATAATCCAGAAAATACCAAGAGAAAACCAAAGAAAATAACTGATAATCCAGAAAATACCAAGAGAAAACCAAAGAAAATACCTGATAATCCAGAAAATACCAAGAAAAAACCAAAGAAAATACCTGATAATCCAGAAAATACCAAGAGAAAACAAAAGAAAATAACTGAGAATC
>NC_092264.1:9044937-9047437 GCF_036320965.1 Panulirus ornatus
AACCCAGATCACACACCCAAGATCATACAACCCAAGATCATACAACCAAAATCATACAACCCAGATCATACACCCAAGATCATACAACCCAGATCATACAACCCAAGATCATACAACCCAGATCATACAACCCAGATCATACAACCCAGATCATACACCCAAGATCATACAACCCAGATCATACAACCCAAGATCATACAACCAAGATCATACACCCAAGATCATACATCCAAGATCATACAACCCAGATCATACAACGCAAGATCATACAACCCAGATCATACACCCAAGATCATACACCCAAGATCACACACCCAAGATCATACACCCAAGATCAGACAACCCAGATCATACACCCAAGATTATACACCCAAGATCATACAACCAAGATCATATACCCAAGATCATACAACCCAGATCATACAACCAAGATCATACACCTAAGATCATACAACCAAGATCATACAACCCAAGATCATACAACCAAGATCATACAACCCAGATCATTCAACGCAAGATCCCAAGATCATACACCCAAGATCATACACCCAAGATCACACACCCAAGATCATACACCCAAAATCATACAACCCAGATCACACACCCAAGATCATACACCCAAAATCATACACCCAAGATCATACAACCAGGAGCATACACCCAAGATCATACAACCAAGATCATACAACCCAAGATCATACACCCCAGATCACACACCCAAGATCACACACCCAAGATCATACAACCCAAGATCATACACCCAAGATCATACAACCAAGATCATACACCTCAGATCACACACCCAAAATCACACACCCAAGATCATACACCCCAGATCACACACCCAAGATCATACACCCAAGATCATACACCCAAGATCATACACCCAAGATCATACACCCAAGATCATACAACCCAGATCACACACCCAAAATCATACACCCCAGATCACACACCCAAAATCACACACCCAAAATCACACAACCCAGATCATACAACCAAGATCATACAACCCAGATCATACAGTCGTGTTCAAAAAGAATGGAATGTAAACAATGATTTTTACCTGCGTGGGTTTACTAACCTAACCTCTGGTCAACCTCGGCCGCTCGCTGGCTAGCGTAATGTATTGTACATACGGGTCTCCACGCTGCGCCACACACGCATCCACCTGCGCTGGTTTGAGGTCCGTGTGTGTGTGTGTGTGTGTGTGTGTGTCACTCTACGAGACGAGTGGCTACAGTTCATGAACTGGCTGGCTCGACGACACAAACGACCCTTAACCAGGCCAGTCATCGTACAATGTATACACTACTGTCGCCCCCCCAAAATGTTTACAGGGGCAAGAGAGACTTGTTCCATGTCACAGTTAATGACATGGAACAGCCTAATTGCCTATGACCTGAGGGTAATGAGTTTGTAACTAATTACATGTAAGGAGATGTTGTTTCAGCGAGACAAATCCTCTTTGTACCTGATTTGGCTTAGTACATCTGTCAGCCTGGCTTTGAATTATTAACACTCGAATTATACAAGTATAAACTCATCTGGTTATATATATATATATATATATATATATATATATATATATATATATATATATATATATATATACATATATATATATATATACATATATATTATCCCTGGGGATAGGGGAGAAAGAATACTTCCCACGTATTCCCTGCGTGTCGTAGGAGGTGACTAAAAGGAGAGGGAGCTGGGGGCTGGAAATCCTCCCCTTCAGATTATTAATTTTCCAAAAGAAGGAACAGAGAAGGGGGCCAAGTGAGGATATTCCCTCTTAGGCTCAGTCCCTCTGTTCTTAACGCTACCTCGCTAACGCGGGGAAATGGAAGACGATAAGTTCCCAAGTGCACTTTCGTGCAATCATCACATCATCAATGGGAGATACAAGAGAGAAATATATCTTTTTATAAGGAACTCAGGCTTTTGTGACTCAGTCTTCCGGGTTTAGGAAAGGAACTTGGGTCAAAGGACTCAATTCTCCATTATCGAAGTAGATATCAAAGAATTTGATCCCAGGACAAAGTGATTGGAGTAAATTCTCACTTTGAGTAGATATCGAAGCGTTTCTACCCCTCGCCAAAGGAGAGAGCAGAGTAATTCGTCCTTCCCCTCAAATCAATTCGTCCTTCCCCTCAAAGTCATGCGTCCTTCCCCTCAAAGTCATGCGTCCTTCCCCTCAAAGAAATTCATCCTTACCCTCAAAGAAATTCGTCCTTACCCTCAAAGTAATCCATCCTTCCCTCAAAGTCATTCGTCCTTCCCCTCAAAGTAATCCATCCTTCCCCTCAAAGTCATTCGTCCTTCCTCTCAAAGTCATTCGTCCTTCCCCTCAAAGTCATCCATCCTTCCCCTCAAAGTCATTCGTCCTTCCCCTCAAAGTCATCCATCCTTCCCCTCAAAGTCATCCATCCTTCCCCTCAAAGTCATTCGTCCTTCCCCTCAAAGTCATTCGTCCTTCCCCTCAAAGTCG
>NC_092264.1:9052437-9057437 GCF_036320965.1 Panulirus ornatus
TTTACCAGATGGCTACAAGGAGCCTTGGACCCAGCTGGGTTAATTGGAGCTCCCATTTACCAGATGGCTACAAGGAGCCATGGACCCAGCTGGGTTAATTGGACGACACATTTACCAGATGGCTACAAGGAGCCTTGGACCCAGCTGGGTTAATTGGACGATCCATTTACCAGATGGCTACAAGGAGCCTTGGACCCAGCTGGGTTAATTGGAGCTCCCATTTACCTACTGCTAATTCCCATCTCCTCAAAGCTTTTTATCCCCATTTCCTCACTGATAAACAACCACTTTTAGTAAATGAATTATCTTCTCCACCCTTCTACCATTGGTTATCACATTTATCATGTTAATTAACCCCCCATGCCACCCCATGATATTATTCACCCCCTCCCTTCTCTCCCACAGCGATTCTCTCTCTCTCTCTCTCTCTCTCTCTCTCTCTCTCTCTCTCTCTCTCTCTCTCTCTCTCTCTCTCTCTCTCTCTCTCTCTCTCTCTCTCTCTCTCTCTCTCTCTCTCTCTCTCTCTCTCTCTCTCTCTCTCTCTCTCTCTCTCTCTCTACCACGACAGAGCAATGAGATCAAATCCACCAGACAAATGGCCTGGCCATTTTACCACTGGGCCTCGTGAGGTTTTAGCCTTTCAAAAATGTAAGAAATCCCCTTACAGTCGCCCTTTATCCCCTCACAGATCCTCTAGAGTCGCCCTTTATCCCCTCACAGATCCCCTACAGTCGCCCTTTATCCCCTCACAGATCCCCTACAGTCGCCCTTTATCCCCTCACACATCCCTACAGTCGCCCTTTATCCCCTCACAGATCCCCTAGAGTCGCCCTTTATCCCCTCACAGATCCCTACAGTCGCCCTTTATCCCCTCACAGATCCCTACAGTCGCTCTTTATCCCCTCACAAATCCCTACAGTCGCCCTTTATCCCCTCACAGATCCCTGAGTCGCCTTTATCCCCTCACAGATCCCCTACAGTCGCCCTTTATCCCCTCACAGATCCCCTAGAGTCGCTCTTTATCCCCTCACAGATCCCATACAGTCGCCCTTTATCCCCTCACAGCCTTATTAAGGATTGCGTTCCATTAACCCACGACCTGATTCCCCTCGTCCCATCCAGAATCCTTTTAGATTCGAACTCGCCAATCAGTTGACCTCGGGTTACCGCTGAGAGGCAACGCGCTCAATTGAACTCGCTGGTCGGGTCCTGAGTTCTGCCGGTGGAGCTCAGAAATGTGGGTTTTGGAACCTTTATATACACGACGGTACGACCCTCTGGATACGACCCTTGAGCACAAAGGTACGACGCTTTGACTATGGAAATGTAGCTCCTGAGTACGACCTCACGACCCTTGAGAAAGACGGTACGACCCTTGAACAAGATGGTACGACCCTTGAACACGACGTACGACCCTTGAATGAGATGGTACGACCATTGAACAAGACGGTACGACCCTTGAACACGACGTACGACCCTTGAATGAGATGGTACGACCCTTGAACAAGACGGTTCGACCCTGGAACGGTACGACCCTTGAACAAGACGGTACGACCCTTGAGCAAGACGGTGCGACCCTGGAACAAGACGTTACGACCCTGGAACAAGACGTTACGACCCTTGAGCGAGACGTTACGACCCTGGAACAAGACGGTACGACCCTGGAACAAGACGTTACGACCCTTGAGCGAGACGGCACGACCCTGGAACAAGGCATTACGACCCTTGAACAAGACGGCACGACCCTGGAACAAGACGGTACGACCCTTGAACATGATGGTACGACCCTTGAACAAGACGGTACGACCCTTGAACATGATGGTACGACCCTAGAACAAGACGGTACGACCCTGGAACAAGACGTTACGACCCTTGAACAAGACGGTACGACCCTTGAACGAGACGGTACGACCCTAGAACAAGACGGTACGACCCTAGAACAAGACGGTACGACCCTGGAACAAGACGGTACGACCCTTGAACAAGACGGTATGACCCTTGAACAAGACGGTACGACCCTTGAACAAGACGGTACGACCCTTGAGCAAGACGGTACGACCCTGGAACAAGACAATACGACCCTGGAACAAGAAGGTACGACCCTGGAACATGAAGGTACGACACTTGAACAAGACGGTACGACCCTTGAGCGAGACGGTACGACCCTTGAACAAGACGGAAAGACCCTGGAACAAGACGGTACGACCCTGGAACAAGACGTTACGACCCTGGAATAAGACAGTACGACCCTTGAACAAGATGGTACGACCCTTGAGCGAGACGGTACGACCCTTGAGCGAGACGGTACGACCCTTGAACAAGACGGTGCGACCCTAGAGCAAGACAGTACGACCATGGAACAAGACGGTACGACCATGGAACAAGACGGTATGACCCTGGAACAAGACGGTACGACCCTTGAACAAGACGGTACGACCTTTGAACAAGAGGGTACGACCCTGGAACAAGACGGTACGACCCTGGAACAAGACGGTACGACCCTTGAGCGGGACGGTACGACCCTTGAACAAGACGGTACGACCTTTGAACAAGACGGTACGACCCTGGAACAAGACTGTACGACCCTGGAACAAGACGGTACGACCCTTGAACAAGACGGTGCGACCACTGAACAAAACGGTACGACCCTTGAACAAGACGGTACGACCACTGAACAAGACGGTACGACCCTTGAACAAGACGGTACGACCCTGGAACGAGACGGTACGACCCTGGAACAAGACGGTACGACCCTGGAACAAGACGGTACGACCCTTGAGCAAGACGGCACGACACTGGAACAAGACGGTACGACCCTTGAACAAGACGGTGCGACCCTTGAACAAGACGGTACGACCCTTGAACAAGTGCCAGTGTCGGCAATGGGATGATCGAGATGAGGAAACAGATCTCCAACACTGTGGTGGGGGGTGGATCTCCAACACTGTGGTGGGGTGGATCTCCAACACTGTGGTGGGGTGGATCTCCAACACTGTGGTGGGGGTGGATCTCCAACACTGTGGTGGGGTGGATCTCCAACACTGTGGTGGGGTGGATCTCCAACACTGTGGTGGGGTAGATCTCCAACACTGTGGTGGGGGTGGGTCTCCAACACTGTGGTGGGGTGGATCTCCAACACTGTGGTAGGGTGGATCTCCAACACTGTGGTGGGGTGGATCTCCAACACTGTTGTGGGGGTGGATCTCCAACACTGTGGTGGGGAGTGGATCTCCAACACTCTGGTGGGGGTGGATCTCCAACACTGTGGTGGGGGTGGATCTCCAACACTGTGGTGGGGTGGATCTCCAACACTGTGGTGGGGGTGGATCTCCAACACTGTGGTGGGGTGGATCTCCAACACTGTGGTGGGGTGGATCTCCAACACTGTGGTGGGGTGGATCTCCAACACTGTGGTGGGGGTGGGTCTCCAACACTGTGGTGGGGGTGGATCTCCAACACTGGTGGGGGGTGGATCTCCAACACTGTGGTGGAGGTGGATCTCCAACACTGTGGTGGGGTGGATCTCCAACACTGTGGTGGGGGTGGATCTCCAACACTGTGGTGGGGTGGATCTCCAACACTGTGGTGGGGGTGGATCTCCAACACTGTGGTGGGGTGGATCTCCAACACTGTGGTGGGGGTGGATCTCCAACACTGTGGTGGAGGTGGATCTCCAACACTGTGGTGGGGGTGGATCTCCAACACTGTGGTGGGGGTGGATCTCCAACACTGTGGTGGGGGTGGATCTCCAACACTGTAGTATTGTAGTAATCAAAATGTAGAGTTACCACAAACTATGGTAACTGGCACCCCCTATATCTCCCATGGTAACTGGTTTCCATATCTCCCATGGTAACTGGTTTCCATAACCCAGTGCTATATGACGAGAAAACGGTGCTATACAACGAACACAGAACTATATAAATATATAACGAACCCAGTACTATATGACGAAAAAACAGTGCTATAAAACGAACACAGAGCTATATACCTATATGACGAACCCAGTGCTATATGACGAACACAGTGCTATATGACGAAGTCAGTGCTATATGACGAACCCAGTGCTATATGACGAAGTCAGTGCTATATGACGAACACAGTGCTATATGACGAAGTCAGTGCTATATGACGAACCCAGTGCTATATGACGAAGTCAGTGCTATATGACGAACACAGTGCTATATGACGAAGTCAGTGCTATATGACGAACCCAGTGCTATATGACGAACCCAGTGCTATATGACGAAGTCAGTGCTATATGACGAACACAGTGCTATATGACGAAGTCAGTGCTATATGACGAACCCAGTGCTATATGACGAACCCAGTGCTATATGACGAAGTCAGTGCTATATGACGAACACAGTGCTATATGACGAAGTCAGTGCTATATGACGAACACAGTGCTATATGACGAACCCAGTGCTATATGACCAAGTACGTGCTATATGACGAACACAGTGCTATATGACGAAGTCAGTGCTATATGACGAACACAGTGCTATATGACGAGGTCAGTGCTATATGACGAACCCAGTGCTATATGACGAACCCAGTGCTATATGACGAACCCAGTGCTATATGACGAAGTCAGTGCTATATGACGAACACAGTGCTATATGACGAAGTCAGTGTTATATGACGAACACAGTGCTATATGACGAAGTCAGTGTTATATGACGAACACAGTGCTATATGACGAACACAGTTCTATATGACGAAGTCAGTGCTATATGACGAACCCAGTGCTATATGACGAACACAGTGCTATATGACGAACACAGTGCTATATGACGAAGTCAGTGTTATATGACGAACACAGTGCTATATGACGAAGTCAGTGTTATATGACGAACACAGTGCTATATGACGAACACAGTTCTATATGACGAAGTCAGTGCTATATGACGAACCCAGTGCTATATGACGAAGTCAGTGCTATATGGCGAACACAGTGCTATATGACGAAGTCAGTGCTATATGACGAACACAATGCT
>NC_092264.1:9062437-9069937 GCF_036320965.1 Panulirus ornatus
CCTTCACTCCCTCCTTCCCTTCACTCCCTCCTTCCCTTCACTCCCTCCTTCCTTGACTTTCTGGGGGGGGAGGAGAGAGAGAGAGAGAGAGAGAGAGAGAGAGAGAGAGAGAGAGAGAGAGAGAGAGAGAGAGAGAGAGAGAGAGAGAGAGAGAGGTGGTGCTCTCTATTGTTTTCAATATGTCTTGAACTAGCTACGTCACTTCGTTGTATATCAACTGACTGTTATATTTCTCTCTTGTGTCTCTCTTGCGTAATGGTTTCGAGACGTGATAAACAGTTCAATACAAAGATTGGCTGTACTAGGAGAGGGGGGGAGGGGGGGGGTGGGTCATCGCTTCCCAGCGTTATTTAAATGTCAATTTAAATGTCAAAGTTTTTTTTTTAAATGACCAGCTCCAAAGGGCCTCTCCTTCTGTGTTTAGTATCATAATTCTAAGATTACTTAAGAGGGGAGGGGGGGGGAGGGGGTGGGTCATCGCTTCCCAGCGTAATTTAAATGCCAATTTAAATGTCAAAGTTTTTTTTTTAAATGACCAGCTCCAAAGGGCCTCTCCTTCTGTGTTTAGTATCATAATTCTAAGATTACTTAACACTGTGTGTGTGTGTGTGAGTTGGATGGAAGACATGATCGTATTGGTGTGGTCAAGGGTCGTACCGTCGTGTTCAAGGGTCGTAAAGTCGTGGTCAAGGGTCGTACGTTCGTGTTCAAGGGTCGTAAAGTCGTGGTCAAGGGTCGTACCGTCGTGCTCAAGGGTCATACCGTCGTGTTCAAGGGTCATACCGTCGTGTTCAAGGGTCGTACCGTCGTGCTCAAGGGTCGTACCGTCGTGGTCAAGGGTCGTACCGTCGTGGTCAAGGATCGTACCGTCGTGCTCAAGGGTCGTACCGTCCTGCTCAAGGGTCGTACCGTTGTGCTCAAGGGTCGTACCGTCGTGCTCAAGCGTCGTACCGTCGTGGCCAGACCTCGTACCGTCGTGCTCAAGGGTCATACCGTCGTGCTCAAGGGTCGTACCGTTGTGCTCAAGGGTCATACCGTCGTGCTCAAGGGTCGTACCGTTGTGCTCAAGGATCGTACCGTCGTGCTCAAGGGTCGTATCGTCGTGCTCAAGGGTCGTACCGTCGTGCTCAAGGGTCATACCGTCGTGCTCAAGGGTCGTACCGTCGTGGCCAGACCTCGTACCGTCGTGCTCAAGGGTCATACCGTCGTGCTCAAGGGTCGTACCGTCGTGCTCAAGGGTCATACCGTCGTGCTCAAGGGTCGTACCTGTGCTCAAGCGTCGTATCGTCGTGCTCAAGGGTCGTACCGTCGTGCTCAAGGGTCATACCGTCGTGCTCAAGGGTCGTACCGTTGTGCTCAAGCGTCGTATCGTCGTGCTCAAGGGTCATACCGTCGTGCTCAAGGGTCATACCGTCGTGCTCAAGGGTCGTACCGTTGTGCTCAAGCGTCGTATCGTCGTGCTCAAGGGTCGTACCGTCGTGCTCAAGCGTCGTACCGTCGTGCTCAAGCGTCGTACCGTCGTCGTACCGTCGTGCTCAAGCGTCGTACCGTCGTCGTACCGTCGTGCTCAAGCGTCGTACCGTCGTCGTACCGTCGTGCTCAAGCGTCGTACCACCGTCGTACCGTCGCGTGGCGAGAGTGTGGGGCCCAACCACAAGTTTAATCCAACTTTAACTTTCAAGTTAAAGGTATAATACTCTTAGGGACGACCTCCCCCCCTCCCCCCTTCCCAGGACGACCTCCTCCCCCTCCCCCCTTCCCCTCCCCCCTTCCCCCCTTCCCAGGACGACCTCCCCCTCCCCTTCTTCCCCCCCCTCTCCCCAACCCCCCCACCCGAGTTCATTGCCCAACGTAAACACTTGTCGGAAAAATGAACTTCATCATTACCCCAGAAAAGTTAAAACCAAAAAAAAAAAAAAGTAAAAAAAAGTAAAAAAAAGTAAAAAAGTAAAAAAAAGTAAAAAAGTAAAAAAAAAAGTAAAAAAAAGTAAAAAAAGTAAAGTAAAAAAAAGTAAAAAAAATTATAAAAAGTAAAAAAAGTAAAAAAAAGTAAAAAAGTAAAAAAAGTAAAAAAAAGTAAAAAAAAGTAAAAAAAAAGTAAAAAAGTAAAAAAAAGTAAAAAAGTAAAAAAAAAGTAAAAAAAAGTAAAAAAACGTAAAGAAAAGTAAAAAAAAGTAAAAAAAAATTATAAAAAGTAAAAAAAGTAAAAAAAAGTAAAAAAAAAGTAAAAAAAAGTAAAGAAAAGTAAAAAAAAGTAAAAAAAATTATAAAAAGTAAAAAAAGTAAAAAAAAGTAAAAAAAGTAAAAAAAGTAAAAGTAAAAAAAAGTAAAAAAAAGTAAAAAAAAAGAAGTCCAAATGACATTCTTTTCTTCCAGACGTAAAGGTGCGTTACGTGAAGACATGCTGAGATGGGTACAAAAACCTTTTGGAACGACGCCACACGTCCGTGTATATACGCCCCTACAACTGCGTAATCCACGTGCGTATATACGCCCCTACAACTGCGTAATCCACGTGCGTAAATACGCCCCACAACTGCGTAAATCCACATTCATATGTTCCTGCCCCGGCATAAGTACGACAATGAGTACAAAATTGTTTGGAACTACGCCACACGTGCGTATATACGCCCCAAAACTGCGTAACCCACGTGCGTATATATACGCCCCACAACTGCGTAATCCACGTCCGTGTATATACGCCTCACAACTGCGTAATCCACGTGCGTATATACGCCCCTACAACTGCGTAATCCACGTCCGTATATATACGCCCCACAACTACGTAATCCACGTCCGTGTATATACGCCCTACAACTGCGTAATCTACGTCCGTGTATATACGCCCCTACAACTGCGTAGTCCACGTCCATATATACGCCCCTACAACTGAGTAATCCACGTGCGTATATACGCCCCACAACTGCGTAATCCACGTCCGTGTATATACGCCCCACAACTGCGTAATCCACGTGCGTATGTCCCCTGCCCCAGTATAAATAAGATAATAAATACATTTATTCGTAAACTGCCACTCGGGTTTCTACCATCATAATCATTTTTTCTTTTTTTTTTTTTTGCTTTGTCGTTGTCTCCCGCGTTAGCGAGGTAGCGCAAGGAAACAGACGAAAGAATGGCCCAACCCCCCCACATACACATGTATATACATACGTCCACACACGCACATATACATACCTACACAGCTTTCCATGGTTTACATACCTACACACCTTTCCATAATCATCATACATTTAATTATTCAATTCTTTTTTTCTCCCTGTTGACGACGCATTAACAATGGTCGAATCCCACTTTCGTTTTTCACACACACACACACACACACACACACACACACACACACACACACACACACACACACAGACGCACACACACACACACACACACACACACACACACACACACACAGACGCACACACACACACACACACACACACACACACACACACACACACACACACAGACGCACACACACACACACACACACACACACACACACACACACATACGACCCTTGAGCACGACGGTACGACCCCTGAGCACGACGGTACAACCCCTGAGCACGACGGTAAGACACTCTGAGCACGACGGTACGATCCTTGAGCACGACGGTACGATCCTTGAGCACGACGGTACGACCCTTGACCACGACGGTACGATCCTTGAGCACGACGGTAAGACCCTTGAGCACGACGGTACGACCCTTGAGCATGACGGTACGACCCTTGAGCACGACGGTACAACCACTGAGCACGATGGTACAACCCTTGAGCACGACGGTACGACCCTTGAGCACGACGGTGCGACCCTTGAGCACGACGGTACAACCCCTGAGCACGATGGTACAACCCCTGAGCACGACGGTACAACCCCTGAGCACGACGGTACAACCCCTGAGCACGACGGTACAACCCCTGAGCACGATGGTACAACCCCTGAGCACGACGGTACAACCCCTGAGCACGACGGTACAAACATGAGCACGACGGTACAACCCCTGAGCACGACGGTACAACCCCTGAGCACGACGGTACAACCCCTGAGCACGACGGTACAACCCCTGAGCACGATGGCACAACCCCTGAGCACGACGGTACAACCCCTGAGCACGACGGTACAAACATGAGCACGACGGTACAACCCCTGAGCACGACGGTACAACCCCTGAGCACGATGGTACAACCCCTGAGCACGACGGTACAACACCTGAGCACGATGGTACAACCCCTGAGCACGACGGTACAACCCCTGAGCACGGCGGTACAACCCCTGAGCACGACGGTACAACCCCTGAGCACGATGGTACAACCCCTGAGCACGACGGTACGACCCTTGAAGAAGACGGTACGACCCTTGAAGAAGACGGTACGACCCTTGAACAAGACGGTACAACCCTTGAACAAGACGGTACAACCCTTGAGCACGATGGTACGCCACTCTGAGCACAGCTGTACTTCACCTGCGTATGATGGATTTGGTAAACATCACATGTTTACCAAATGGCGTCCTAGCTTCGTCTCTTCGATGTATATCAACTGACTTATATTTCTCTCTTGTGTCTCCCCTGATGATGTGATTATGACACGAAAGTGCACTTGGGAACTTTTCGTGTTTCATTTTCCCCGTGGACTCATAGGAATGTGGTAGAGGATGTGTGGATCAGGTGTTTGCTTTGAAGAATGTATGTGAGAAATACTTAGAAAAGCAAATGGATTTGTATGTAGCATTTATGGATCTGGAGAAGGCATATGATAGAGTTGATAGAGATGCTCTGTGGAAGGTATTAAGAATATATGGTGTGGGAGGCAAGTTGTTAGAAGCAGTGAAAAGTTTTTATCGAGGATGTAAGGCATGTGTACGTGTAGGAAGAGAGGAAAGTGATTGGTTCTCAGTGAATGTAGGTTTGCGGCAGGGGTGTGTGATGTCTCCATGGTTGTTTAATTTGTTTATGGATGGGGTTGTTAGGGAGGTAAATGCAAGAGTTTTGGAAAGAGGGGCAAGTATGAAGTCTGTTGGGGATGAGAGAGCTTGGGAAGTGAGTCAGTTGTTGTTCGCTGATGATACAGCGCTGGTGGCGGATTCATGTGAGAAACTGCAGAAGCTGGTGACTGAGTTTGGAAAAGTGTGTGGAAGAAGAAAGTTAAGAGTAAATGTGAATAAGAGCAAGGTTATTAGGTACAGTAGGGTTGAGGGTCAAGTCAATTGGGAGGTGAGTTTGAATGGAGAAAGGCTGGAGGAAGTGAAGTGTTTTAGATATCTGGGAGTGGATCTGGCAGCGGATGGAACCATGGAAGCGGAGGTGGATCATAGGGTGGGGGAGGGGGCGAAAATCCTGGGGGCCTTGAAGAATGTGTGGAAGTCGAGAACATTATCTCGGAAAGCAAAAATGGGTATGTTTGAAGGAATAGTGGTTCCAACAATGTTGTATGGTTGCGAGGCGTGGGCTATGGATAGAGTTGTGCGCAGGAGGATGGATGTGCTGGAAATGAGATGTTTGAGGACAATGTGTGGTGTGAGGTGGTTTGATCGAGTAAGTAACGTAAGGGTAAGAGAGATGTATGGAAATAAAAAGAGCGTGGTTGAGAGAGCAGAAGAGGGTGTTTTGAAGTGGTTTGGGCATATGGAGAGGATGAGTGCGGAAAGATTGACCAAGAGGATATATGTGTCGGAGGTGGAGGGAACAAGGAGAAGAGGGAGACCAAATTGGAGGTGGAAAGATGGAGTGAAAAAGATTTTGTGTGATCGGGGCCTGAACATGCAGGAGGGTGAAAGGAGGGCAAGGAATAGAGTGAATTGGAGCGATGTGGTATACCGGGGTTGACGTGCTGTCAGTGGATTGAATCAAGGCATGTGAAGCGTCTGGGGTAAACCATGGAAAGCTGTGTAGGTATGTATATTTGCGTGTGTGGACGTATGTATATACATGTGTATGGGGGGGGGGGGTTGGGCCATTTCTTTCGTCTGTTTCCTTGCGCTACCTCGCAAACGCGGGAGACAGCGAAAAAAAAAAAAAAAAAAAATATATATATATATATATATATATATATATATATATATATATATATATATATATATATATATATATAAACCTTGATCTGTGAGGACCTTGTGTGACCTCAGTGATTACCCCCATCTCCTGTAATCACACCATCCAATTACAAAAGATCGTAATCAATTACAGGACACGAATCATAGTCTGGTCGAATTACATTTCGTGTCGAGTGCGTACCAATGTACCGGCGTCCTCGAATCCTACGCTTTTCAGTCTAGAATAAACTGCGTCATTACGACGACGAAGAAGAAGAAAACTAGTTTGATGACGTCAGTTTAATTATGATACTTTAATCGAGTGATGAGAATGGAGCAATTGGGCCATTTACGATCGAGTGGAAATGGTTGATATACTGCTAAGTTAAATGGAAAGGTTTAAGAATTCCAGGTGAAATATAGAGGGTAGATATACAGCTTAAACATACGTTAAACATACAGGTCAAACATACGTTAAACATACAGGTCAAACATACAAGTTAAACATACAGGTCAAACATACAAGTTAAACATACAGGTCAAACATACAAGTTAAACATACAGGTCAAACATACAAGTTAAACATACAGGTCAAACATACAAGTTAAACATACAGGTCAAACATACAAGTTAAACATACAGGTCAAACATACAAGTTAAACATACAGGTCAAACATACAAGTTAAACATACAGGTCAAACATACAAGTTAAACATACAGGTCAAACATACAAGTTAAACATACAGGTCAAACATACAAGTTAAACATACCAGTTAAACACACAAGTTAAACATACCAGTTAAATATTCTAGTTAAACATACCAGTTAAACATACAATTTAAACATACAGGTTAAATATACCAGTTAAACATACAGGTTAAACATACAAGTTAAACATACAGGTTAAACATACCAGTTAAACATACAGGTTAAACATACCAGTTAAACATACAGGTTAAACATACCAGTTCAACATACCAGTTCAACATACAAGTTAAATATACAGGTTAAACATACCAGTTCAACATACCAGTTCAACATACAAGTTAAATATACAGGTTAAACATACCAGTTCAACATACAAGTTAAATATACAGGTTGAACATACCAGTTCAACATCCCAGTTAAACATACAAGTTAAACACAATAACATTACACAAGCGAGTCCCTTCTCCTACTTCAATTGTTGACAGATTAAAAAAGGCATTGCGTGCTGATGGCTGGCTAAGCCAGTGATCCACCAATACATAATACATTAATGTATAAAAAAATACGTTGTTCCATTTCGGGCACATATGATGGCTTTCATTGTTATCGAAAACTAAAAAGATTGTATTAGGGCAGAAATCACGACATAGAGTTCATAATTCTTATCTAAAACAGAATATTATATATCTTGGTTATATCTTTGTATGTGTCTCAGTGTTTAGATAAAAAGATAAGGATATTGTGGCG
>NC_092264.1:9072437-9089937 GCF_036320965.1 Panulirus ornatus
TTGTTTGGGGGCCCCCCAAAAAAATTAAAAAAATTTTTTTCCCTTTTTTTTTGTTTTTTTTGGGGGGGGGGGGGGCCTTTTAAAAACCCCGTTTTTAAAAACCCCCTTTTTTTGGGGGGAAAAGGGGAAAGGGGGGGGGGTTTTTTTTTTATTTTAAAAAAAGGGGGTTTTTTTTTTTTTAAAAAAAAAATTTTTTTTTTCCTTTTTTAAAAAATTATTTTGGGGAAATTTTTTTTTTTAAAAACCAAAAAACCCCCCTTTTTTTTTTAGGTTAAATTTGGGGAAAAAAAATTAAAAAATTTTTAAAAAATTTTTTTTTTTTTTTAAATTTTTAAAAATTTTATAAAAAAAAACCCAAAAAAAAAAATTTTTTTTTTTTAAAAAATTTTTTTTTTAAAAAAAAAAAAATTTTTTAAAAATTTTAAAAATTTTGGGGGGGTTTTTTTCCCCCCGGGGGGCCCTTTTTTTTTTTTTAAAACTTTCCCCCCGGGGGGGGCCCCTAATTTCCCCCCCCCCCAAAAAAAAAACCAAAAACCCCCCCGGGGGGGGCTTTTCCCCCAAAATTTCCCCTTTTTTTTTCCCCCCCCCCCCAAAAAAAAATTTTTTTTTTTTTTTTTAACCCCGGGGCCCGGGTTTTTTTCCCCGGAAAAAAAATTTTTTTAAAAATTTTTCCCCCCCCCAAAAAATTTTGGGTTTTTTTTAAAAATTTTTTTTTAAATTTTTTTTTTTTTTTTTAAAAAAATTTTTAAAAATTTTTTTTTTTAAAATTTTTCCGGGGGGGAAAAAAAATTTTTTTTATTAAAGGGGCCCCCCCTTTGGGGGGGAAACCCTGGAAGCTTTCCAGGCTTCGTGTTTCCATCCCTGGAAGGCTTTCCAGGCTTCGTGTTTCCATCCCTGGAAGGCTTTCCAGGCTTCGTGTTTCCATCCCTGGAAGGCTTTCAGGCAGGTGCTTCAGTCCCTGGAAGGCTTTCCAGGCTTCGGGCCTCCATCCCTGGAAGCTTTCCAGGCTTCGTGTTTCCATCCCTGGAAGGCTTTCAAGGCAGGTGCTTCAGTCCTGGAAGGCTTTCCAGGCATCGCGCCTCCATCCCTGGAAGGCTTTCAAGGCAGGTGCTTCAGTCCTGGAAGGCTTTCCAGGCTTCGTGTTTCCATCCCTGGAAGGCTTTCCAGGCTTCGTGTTTCCATCCCTGGAAGGCTTTCCAGGCTTCGTGTTTCCATCCCTGGAAGGCTTTTCAAGGCAGGTGCTTCAGTCCTGGAAGGCTTTCCAGGCTTCGTGTTTCCATCCCTGGAAGGCTTTCAAGGCAGGTGCTTCAGTCCCTGGAAGGCTTTCCAGGCATCGCGCCTCCATCCCTGGAAGCTTTCCAGGCTTCGGGCCTCCATCCCTGGAAGGCTTTCAGGCAGGTGCTTCAGTCCCTGGAAGGCTTTCAAGGCAGGTGCTTCAGTCCCTGGAAGGCTTTCCAGGCATCGCGCCTCCATCCCTGGAAGGCTTTCCAGGCTTCGGGCCTCCATCCCTGGAAGGCTTTCCAGGCATCGCGCCTCCATCCCTGGAAGGCTTTCCAGGCATCGCGCCTCCATCCCTGGAAGGCTTTCCAGGCATCGCGCCTCCATCCCTGGAAGCTTTCCAGGCTTCGTGTTTCCATCCCTGGAAGGCTTTCCAGGCATCGCGCCTCCATCCCTGGAAGCTTTCCAGGCTTCGGGCCTCCATCCCTGGAAGGCTTTCCAGGCATCGCGCCTCCATCCCTGGAAGGCTTTCCAGGCATCGCGCCTCCATCCCTGGAAGCTTTCCAGGCTTCGGGCCTCCATCCCTGGAAGGCTTTCAAGGCAGGTGCTTCAGTCCTGGAAGGCTTTCAAGGCAGGTGCTTCAGTCCTGGAAGGCTTTCCAGGCTTCGTGTTTCCATCCCTGGAAGCTTTCCAGGCTTCGGGCCTCCATCCCTGGAAGCTTTCCAGGCTTCGTGTTTCCATCCCTGGAAGGCTTTTCAAGGCAGGTGCTTCAGTCCTGGAAGGCTTTCAAGGCAGGTGCTTCAGTCCTGGAAGGCTTTCCAGGCTTCGTGTTTCCATCCCTGGAAGGCTTTCCAGGCTTCGTGTTTCCATCCCTGGAAGGCTTTTCAAGGCAGGTGCTTCAGTCCTGGAAGGCTTTCCAGGCATCGCGCCTCCATCCCTGGAAGCTTTCCAGGCTTCGTGTTTCCATCCCTGGAAGGCTTTCAGGCAGGTGCTTCAGTCCTGGAAGGCTTTCAAGGCAGGTGCTTCAGTCCTGGAAGGCTTTCAAGGCAGGTGCTTCAGTCCTGGAAGGCTTTCCAGGCTTCGTGTTTCCATCCCTGGAAGGCTTTCCAGGCTTCGTGTTTCCATCCCTGGAAGGCTTTCAAGGCAGGTGCTTCAGTCCTGGAAGGCTTTCCAGGCTTCGTGTTTCCATCCCTGGAAGGCTTTCCAGGCTTCGTGTTTCCATCCCTGGAAGCTTTCCAGGCTTCGTGTTTCCATCCCTGGAAGGCTTTCAAGGCAGGTGCTTCAGTCCTGGAAGGCTTTCAAGGCAGGTGCTTCAGTCCTGGAAGGCTTTCAGGCAGGTGCTTCAGTCCTGGAAGGCTTTCCAGGCTTCGTGTTTCCATCCCTGGAAGGCTTTCAAGGCAGGTGCTTCAGTCCTGGAAGGCTTTCCAGGCTTCGGGCCTCCATCCCTGGAAGCTTTCCAGGCTTCGTGTTTCCATCCCTGGAAGGCTTTCAGGCAGGTGCTTCAGTCCTGGAAGGCTTTCAAGGCAGGTGCTTCAGTCCCTGGAAGGCTTTCAGGCAGGTGCTTCAGTCCTGGAAGGCTTTCAAGGCAGGTGCTTCAGTCCTGGAAGGCTTTCCAGGCTTCGGGCCTCCATCCCTGGAAGCTTTCCAGGCTTCGGGCCTCCATCCCTGGAAGGCTTTCCAGGCTTCGTGTTTCCATCCCTGGAAGCTTTCCAGGCTTCGGGCCTCCATCCCTGGAAGCTTTCCAGGCTTCGTGTTTCCATCCCTGGAAGGCTTTCAAGGCAGGTGCTTCAGTCCTGGAAGGCTTTCCAGGCTTCGTGTTTCCATCCCTGGAAGGCTTTCCAGGCTTCGTGTTTCCATCCCTGGAAGGCTTTCCAGGCATCGCGCCTCCATCCCTGGAAGGCTTTCAGGCAGGTGCTTCAGTCCCTGGAAGGCTTTCCAGGCATCGCGCCTCCATCCCTGGAAGCTTTCCAGGCTTCGTGTTTCCATCCCTGGAAGGCTTTTCAAGGCAGGTGCTTCAGTCCTGGAAGGCTTTCAAGGCAGGTGCTTCAGTCCTGGAAGGCTTTCAGGCAGGTGCTTCAGTCCTGGAAGGCTTTCAAGGCAGGTGCTTCAGTCCTGGAAGGCTTTCAAGGCAGGTGCTTCAGTCCTGGAAGGCTTTCAAGGCAGGTGCTTCAGTCCTGGAAGGCTTTCAGGCAGGTGCTTCAGTCCTGGAAGGCTTTCAGGCAGGTGCTTCAGTCCTGGAAGGCTTTCAAGGCAGGTGCTTCAGTCCTGGAAGGCTTTCAAGGCAGGTGCTTCAGTCCTGGAAGGCTTTCAAGGCAGGTGCTTCAGTCCTGGAAGGCTTTCAAGGCAGGTGCTTCAGTCCTGGAAGGCTTTCAAGGCAGGTGCTTCAGTCCTGGAAGGCTTTCAGGCAGGTGCTTCAGTCCTGGAAGGCTTTCAAGGCAGGTGCTTCAGTCCTGGAAGGCTTTCAAGGCAGGTGCTTCAGTCCTGGAAGGCTTTCAAGGCAGGTGCTTCAGTCCTGGAAGGCTTTCAAGGCAGGTGCTTCAGTCCTGGAAGGCTTTCAAGGCAGGTGCTTCAGTCCTGGAAGGCTTTCAAGGCAGGTGCTTCAGTCCTGGAAGGCTTTCAAGGCAGGTGCTTCAGTCCCTGGAAGGCTTTCCAGGCAGGTGCTTCAGTCCCTGGAAGGCTTTCAAGGCAGGTGCTTCAGTCCGTGGAAGGCTTTCCAGGCAGGTGCTTCAGTCCTGGAAGGCTTTCCAGGCTTCGTGTTTCCATCCCTGGAAGGCTTTTCAAGGCAGGTGCTTCAGTCCCTGGAAGGCTTTCAAGGCAGGTGCTTCAGTCCCTGGAAGGCTTTCAGGCAGGTGCTTCAGTCCTGGAAGGCTTTCCAGGCTTCGGGCCTCCATCCCTGGAAGGCTTTCAGGCAGGTGCTTCAGTCCCTGGAAGGCTTTCCAGGCAGGTGCTTCAGTCCCTGGAAGGCTTTCAAGGCAGGTGCTTCAGTCCCTGGAAGGCTTTCAAGGCAGGTGCTTCAGTCCCTGGAAGGCTTTCAAGGCAGGTGCTTCAGTCCCTGGAAGGCTTTCCAGGCTTCGGGCCTCCATCCCTGGAAGGCTTTCAGGCAGGTGCTTCAGTGCTTCCATCCAGGCTTCGCGCTTCCATCCCTGGAAGGCTTTCCAGGCATCGCGCCTCCATCCCTGGAAGTCTTTCCAGGCTTCGGGCCTCCATCCAGGCTTCGCGTTTCCATCCCTGGAAGGCTTTCCAGGCTTCGTGTTTCCATCCCTGGAAGGCTTTCCAGGCTTCGTGTTTCCATCCCTGGAAGGCTTTCCAGGCTTCGGGCATCCATCCCTAGAAAGACTTTCCAGGCGATCCCAATCGTCCAGTGGAAGGCTTTCAAAGCACGAGAGACCTCCACACGGCTCCACCATCGTCCCCAGCAAAACACAGGAGAAAGAGGCCCCTCCTCCCCCAGCTGAGGAGGAAGAGGAAGAGGAGGAAGAGGAAGAGGAAGAGGAGGAAGAAGAGGAGGAAGAAGAGGTATCCACTGTTGTGTTATGTACTACACACCAGCTCTTCGGGGACGAGGAGGAGGTCGAGGTCTTGTGTTAACAAGTTCACCTCTATTCAAAATCGAACCTGCCATTTGAGGTTCCTCGTACTTCGGACCATGGCGAGGGCCATCGCTCAATGGTCCAACCCGACTTGCCTGGTTCGGCCACAGTGATGAGGGTCGCTCGTCAAATGCAAAACGCATGACGTCATTCATCTGGTAGGTCTGGGAAGGCTTCAAGACTGCGTCAAACTCAGCCAACTGTAATGGCATACTCCAGGCCTGACATATGATTCAGTTGTGGCTATGTATCTATCTATATATCTATCTATCGATCGATCAATATATATATATATATATATATATATATATATATATATATATATATATATATATATATATATTATCCCTGGGGATAAGGGAGAAAGAATACTTCCCACGTATTCCCTGCGTGTCGTAGAAGGTGACTAAAAGGGGAGGGAGCGGGTGTGGGGCTGGAAATCCTCCCCATCTTATCTTTAATTTTCCAAGAGAAGGAACAGAGAAAGGGGCCAAGTGAGGATATTCCCTCAAAGGCTCAGTCCTCTGTTCTGAACGCTACCTTGCGAACGCGGGAAATGGCGAATAGTGTGAAAGAAAAGAAAGATACCTTTAGAAGCTGTCTCATATCTCAAAGCTTTTCAGATTAAACTGACCATCCTAATGACCCCAAGGCAAGTAGTTAACAGGCCAATTAAACCCCACACTCACTCAAGTAATCACCTACTATACACACTGGTTCTGTGAGAGACGAGAATGAAAGATGAGAGAGAGACAATGAAAAAAATAAATGAAAATGAATTAAAAGAAGATAAAGATGTATCTATGTGAAAGATGTATCTATGTTAAAACATGAAATGTATATGAAAAATAAAGCTGTGTCTATACATATCTTAAAACATGAAATGTATATGAAAAATAAAGCTCTGTCTATACATATCTTAAAACATGAAATGTATATGAAAAATAAAGCTCTGTCTATACATATCTTAAAACATGAAATGTATATATAGAAAATAAAGTTGTCTCTATACATATCTTAAAACATGAAATGTATATATAGAAAATAAAGTTGTCTCTATACATAACTTAAAACATGAAATGAATATATAGAAAATAAAGCTGTATCTATACATATCTTACAACAATATTACAAAGCATTGCTTTATGCATCCCCTTTAACAAGCTAGTGATGGGAGAGAAGGCCCTTAGACATACTATGTATCCACAGGGGATGGGGGAATGAAAGACGAAAGGTGGAAAATGTGATATATGGGAACCACAGCATCAAACGCCACGTCCCACACACACACAGTCCAGTAGGCTGGAAAATGTTTTGGAAGACCTTCAGATATTTTCCCTTTTTTCCCCTCCCCCCCCAGGGTTGTGGGGGGGGGGAAAGGGCAGGTAAACACAGACACAAATAATTTCCTCTTTGGAAAAGAGGAGGAGTAGGGGATAGGGAATTGGATAGGGGGATAGGGAGGCCTTTCAAAGTCGAGCCTCAAAGGGATAGGAGAAGGTGGAATCTCCACATTAAATATTTTGTCCTGGTTTTCTTTCATCCTGGAGGGAAAAAAAGGGTGATATGAGTGTGTGTGTGTGTGTGTGTGTGTGTGTGTGTGTGTGTGTGTTGGAGGGGGGGGGGGGGAAGGGGCGAGAACACTGTTATGAATGAACTCTTCAACAACTCAGATATGTAAATTAAGATGTTCAAAGTCATCTGCCTTGTCATCCAGTCTCCATCTCTCTTTGTTTACATATCTATGTTATAATTATTGCCTTCATCACACTACATGGATGGTTTTCTCCCCCATGTACTGTCCTCCAGCAGATAACCTGGTCATAGACCATCAGGTCTTGTGTTATCTGTCCTTCCCATGTACTGTCCTCCAGCAGATAACCTGGTCATAGACCATCAGGTCTTGTGTTATCTGTCCTTCCCATGTACTGTCCTCCAGCAGATAACCTGGTCATAGACCATCAGGTCTTGTGTTATCTGTCCTTCCCATGTACTGTCCTCCAGCAGATAACCTGGTCATAGACCATCAGGTCTTGTGTTATCTGTCCTTCCCATGTACTGTCCTCCAGCAGATAACCTGGTCATAGACCATCAGGTCTTGTGTTATCTGTCCTTCCCATGTACTGTCCTCCAGCAGATAACCTGGTCATAGACCATCAGGTCTTGTGTTATCTGTCCTTCCCATGTACTGTCCTCCAGCAGATAACCTGGTCATAGACCATCAGGTCTTGTGTTATCTGTCCTTCCCATGTACTGTCCTCCAGCAGATAACCTGGTCATAGACCATCAGGTCTTGTGTTATCTGTCCTTCCCATGTACTGTCCTCCAGCAGATAACCTGGTCATAGACCATCAGGTCTTGTGTTATCTGTCCTTCCATGTACTGTCCTCCAGCAGATAACCTGGTCATAGACCATCAGGTCTTGTGTTATCTGTCCTTCCCATGTACTGTCCTCCAGCAGATAACCTGGTCATAGACCATCAGGTCTTGTGTTATCTGTCCTTCCCATGTACTGTCCTCCAGCAGATAACCTGGTCATAGACCATCAGGTCTTGTGTTATCTGTCCTTCCCATGTACTGTCCTCCAGCATATAACCTGGTCATAGACCATCAGGTCTTGTGTTATCTGTCACTTCCCATGTACTGTCCTCCAGAAGATAACCTGGTCATAGACCATCAGGTCTTGTGTTATCTGTCCTTCCCATGTACTGTCCTCCAGCAGATAACCTGGTCATAGACCATCAGGTCTTGTGTTATCTGTCCTTCCCATGTACTGTCCTCCAGCAGATAACCTGGTCCTAGACCATCAGGTCTTGTGTTATCTGTCCTTCCCATGTACTGTCCTCCAGCAGATAACCTGGTCCTAGACCATCAGGTCTTGTGTTATCTGTCCTTCCCATGTACTGTCCTCCAGCAGATAACCTGGTCATAGACCATCAGGTCTTGTGTTATCTGTCCTTCCCATGTACTGTCCTCCAGCAGATAACCTGGTCATAGACCATCAGGTCTTGTGTTATCTGTCCTTCCCATGTACTGTCCTCCAGCAGATAACCTGGTCATAGACCATCAGGTCTTGTGTTATCTGTCCTTCCCATGTACTGTCCTCCAGCAGATAACCTGGTCATAGACCATCAGGTCTTGTGTTATCTGTCCTTCCCATGTACTGTCCACCAGCAGATAACCTCGTCATAGACCATCAGGTCTTGTGTTATCTGTCCTTCCCATGTACTGTCCTCCAGCAGATAACCTGGTCATAGACCATCAGGTCTTGTGTTATCTGTCCTTCCCATGTACTGTTCTCCAGCAGATAACCTGGTCATAGACCATCAGGTCTTGTGTTATCTGTCCTTCCCATGTACTGTCCTCCAGCAGATAACCTGGTCATAGACCATCAGGTCTTGTGTTATCTGTCCTTCCCATGTACTGTCCTCCAGCATATAACCTGGTCATAGACCATCAGGTCTTGTGTTATCTGTCCTTCCCATGTACTGTCCTCCAGCAGATAACCTGGTCATAGACCATCAGGTCTTGTGTTATCTGTCACTTCCCATGTACTGTCCTCCAGCAGATAACCTGGTCATAGACCATCAGGTCTTGTGTTATCTGTCCTTCCCATGTACTGTCCTCCAGCAGATAACCTGGTCATAGACCATCAGGTCTTGTGTTATCTGTCCTTCCTATGTACTGTCCTCCAGCAGATAACCTGGCCATAGACCATCAGGTCTTGTGTTATCTGTCCTTCCCATGTACTGTCCTCCAGCAGATAACCTCGTCATAGACCATACAATGGAATGTATTAATACACTAACTCAGACACTGTAGGGCTAAAAGGATGACATAACTGTATGCAGGTAAAGACTAATCTACATCTGGAGAGCTGTAGACACACGACCGTATGAACGTATGAGGGAAGTTACGAACCCAATTCACACCATTGGCTACTTTCGTAATCTTTTCGTGTTCGTTTAATGTAGTCAAGAATTTCCCCATTAACAACAATTACAACGAAATAAAGTATAGTTCATTTAACAATTACATGAATGTTAATGACATGTTATTTGTTAATGTATTTAAGAATATTATAACTTTTTTTTGTGTGTGTGAAAAATTAACAATTTATTTTTTTTTGAACTAGTTCTCATAATTAGTAAAAATAAATTCATAGTTACAGTAATTTGGATTAATCAATTGATCAGCTGATTAAGAGAGTAATTTGGATTAATCAATTGATCAGCTGATTAAGAGAGTAATTTGGATTAATCAATTGATCAGAGCTGATTAAGAGAGTAATTTGGATTAATCAATTAATCAGCTGATTAAGAGAGTAATTTGGATTAATCAATTGATCAGCTGATTAAAAGAGTAATTTGGATTAATCAATTGATCAGCTGATTAAGAGTAATTTGGATTAATCAATTGATCAGAGCTGATTAAGAGAGTAATTTGGATTAATCAATTGATCAGCTGATTAAAGAGTAATTTGGATTAATCAATTGATCAGAGCTGATTAAGAGAGTAATTTGGATTAATCAATTAATCAGCTGATTAAGAGAGTAATTTGGATTAATCAATTGATCAGCTGATTAAAAGAGTAATTTGGATTAATCAATTGATCAGCTGATTAAGAGTAATTTGGATTAATCAATTGATCAGAGCTGATTAAGAGAGTAATTTGGATTAATCAATTGATGAGCTGATTAAGAGAGTAATTTGGATTAATCAATTGATCAGCTGATTAAAGAGTAATTTAGATTAATCAGTTGATCAGCTGATTAAGAGAGTAACTTGGATTAATCAATTGATCAGCTGATTAAGAGTAATTTGGATTAATCAATTGATCAGCTGATTAAGAAAGTAATTTGGATTAATCAATTAATCAGCTGATTAAGAGAGTAATTTGGATTAATTAATTGATCAGCTGATTAAAAGAGTAATTTGAATTAATCAATTGATCAGCTGATTAAGAGAGTAATTTGGATTAATCAATTGATCAGCTGATTAAGAGAGTAATTTGGATTAATCAATTGATCAGAGCTGATTAAGAGAGTAATTTGGATTAATCAATTGACCAGAGCTGATTAAGAGAGTAATTTGGATTAATCAATTGATCAGAGCTGATTAAGAGAGTAATTTAGATTAATCAATTGATCAGCTGATTAAAGAGTAATTTGGATGAATCAGTTGATCAGCTGATTAAGAGAGTAATTTGGATTAATCAATTGATCAGCTGATTAAGAGAGTAATTTGGATTAATCAACTGATCAGCTGATTAAGAGAGTAATTTGGATTAATCAATTGATCATCTGATTAAGAGTAATTTGGATTAATCAATTGATCAGTTTATTAAGAGAGTAATTTGGATTAATCAATTGATCAGTTTATTAAGAGAGTAATTTGGATTAATCAATTGATCAGCTGATTAAGAGATTAAGTATTAGGTGGTACATACACTGAGGTATGAACATGGAGTTTCATCTCTGATATTCCTATGTGGTCTTTGAAGGTGATGTGGTCTTTGAAGGTGATGTGGTCTTTGAAGGTGACGAAGACCATTCCTCTGGTGATTATAACTACCTTAATGACCCTACCAATTGATAGACTTAACCACCCAACCCTAATTATCCAACCCTATCTATCTATCGCACCCTGGCAATTGATAGACTTGAAACCCACCCCAATCATCCAACCCTATCTATCTATCTATCACACCCTGGTAACTGATAGACTTAAAACCCACCCCCCCAATCATCCAACCCTATCTATCTATCGCACCCTGGCAATTGATAGACTTAACCACCCTACCCTAATCATCCAACCCTATCTATCTATCGCACCCTGGCAATTGATAGACTTAACCACCCTACCCCCAATCATCCAACTCTATCTATCTATCTATCTATCGAGTGGAATATTGCATCTCGGGCAACTGAAAAAAAATCTTACATTAGAATGCAGACCACTGGGTCCCAAAGAGGGTGTTTGTGGTCTACAGACCACTGGATCCCAAAGAGGATGTTTGAGGCCTACAGACCACTGGGTCCCAAAGATGGTGTTTGTGGGCTACAGACCACTGGGTGAGAAAGAGGATGTCTTTGGCTACAGACCACTGGATCCCAAAGAGGATGTTTTTGGCTAAAGACCACTGGGTCCCATAGAGGATGCTTGAGGTCTACAGACCACTGGATCCCAAAGACGGTGTTTTTGGTCTACAGACCACTGGGTCCCAAAGAAGATGTTTGTGGTCTACAGACCACTGGATCCCAAAGAGGGTGTTTGTGGCCTACAGACCACTGGGTCCCAAAGAAGATCTTTGTGGTCTACAGACCACTGGGTCCCAAAGAAGATGTTTGTGGTCTACAGACCACTGGGTCCCAAAGAAGATGTTTGTGGTCTACAGACCACTGGATCCCAAAGAGGATGTTTGAGGCCTACAGACCACTGGGTCCCAAAGAGGGTGTTTGAGGCCTACAGACCACTGGATCCCAAAGAGGATGTCTTTGGCTAAAGACCACTGGGGTCCGAAAGAGGGTGTTTGTGGTCTTAGAAGAGAACAGAAACTCGTGGATTAATGTGGTAAGATGTTCAAATTCTTGTTCATGAAGGAAGGACATGTAAACATATCGTATATGTAAGAAAGAGCGAATAATAATATTCAGTGAGGAGGCGAAGTTTAGACTGGAGTCCACGATTGTGTGTACTTTTCTCAAATGGAGCAACACTTGGTCTTGAGCAGTCAGAGACACCAAAGACCACCTCTCGAACTGAAGAACTATAAGGTCCAAAACGGACCCTCATAAAAGAACTCGATCCTAAAACTGATTTAAGTGAGTCCAGATGGAACTTTATTCCCCAACCATTAAGTTCGGTGGGGAGCAAGTTCAAGGGGCCTAAAATCCCACAGTAACGAGAGGTAACAAGTCGAATATTTCTCGACCAATTTTCTCTTTTCTGGCAGAGGTTTTTTTTGGCCATCTTGCCTAATGATGAACAAACATGGCCATTGTGAGAGACTGGTACTGTACCTTGGGTTTTCATATCTTGTATCCTCCACACTAGTCATATCCATGATGGATTATATATATTCATTCTCTTGTAGATAAAATGAAATATATATATATATATATATATATATATATATATATATATATATATATATATATATATATATATATATATATATATATATTTCTGTTTACATAAACACTTTCCCTTTGTTTAATATTAATCCTTCCTCACTTCTGTTTACATAACCACCTTCCCTTTGTTCAATATTAATCCTTCCTCCCCTTCTGTTCACATAAGCACCTTCCCTTTGTTCAATATTAATCATAATTCCCCTTCTGTTTACATAACTACGTTCCCTTTGTTCAATATTAATCATTCCTCACTTCTGTTCACATAACTACCTTCCCTTTGTTCAATATTAATCATTCCTCCCCTTCTGCTCACATAACCACCTTCCATTTGTTCAATATTAATCATTCCTCCCCTTCTGTTCACATAACCACTTTCCCTTTGTTCAATATTAATCATAATTCCCCTTCTGTTCACATAACCACCTTCCATTTGTTCAATATTAATCATTCCTCCCCTTCTGTTCACATAACCACCTTCCATTTGTTCAATATTAATCATTCCTCCCCTTCTGTTCACATAACTACGTTCCCTTTGTTCAATATTAATCATAATTCCCCTTCTGTTTACATAACTACCTTCTCTTTGTTCAATATTAATCCTTCCTCCCCTTCTGTTTACATAAACACTTTCCCTTTGTTCAATATTAATCATTCCTCACTTCTGTTCACATAACCACCTTTCCTTTGTTCAATATTAATCATTCCTCACTTCTGTTCACATAACCACCTTTCCTTTGTTCAATATTAATCATTCCTCCCCGTCTGTTCACATAACCACCTTTCCTTTGTTCAATATTAATCATTCCTCCCCTTCTGTTCACATAAGCACCTTTCCTTTGTTCAATATTAATCCTTCCTCCCCTTCTGTTTACATAACTACCTTCCCTTTGTTCAATATTAATCATTCCTCCCCTTCTGTTTACATAACCACCTTCCCTTTGTTCAATATTAATCCTTCCTCACTTCTGTTCACATAACCACCCTCCCTTTGTTCAATATTAATCATTCCTCACTTCTATTCACATAACCACCTTCCATTTGTTCAATATTAATCATTCCTCACTTCTGTTCACATAACCACCTTCCCTTTGTTCAATATTAATCATTCCTCCCCTTCTGTTCACATAACCACCTTTCCTTTGTTCAATATTAATCCTTCCTCCCCTTCTGTTCACATAACCACCTTCCCTTTGTTCAATATTAATCATTCCTCACTTCTATTCACATAACCACCTTTCCTTTGTTCAATATTAATCATTCCTCCCCGTCTGTTCACATAACCACCTTTCCTTTGTTCAATATTAATCATTTCTCCCCTTCTGTTCACCGATTAATCTTCCATTTCACGTAATGACCCTTCCTTTGATCATGAATTAGTCCGCCTTTGTCCCATCATTAATCTTTAATCACCCTAATGATCAATTCCCTTCTCTCGTTCACCTTCCCACCTACACCCCCCCCCCCCACATCTTCCTCGACCTCCAACTGACCAGCCTTGACCAGCCTTGACCTCCCGTGACCTCATCCCTATGACCCCATCAACCAACCACGACCTCTCTAAACATCACACAACCATTACAAACCTCAGCTCTCGAACCCCAACCCCAACCTCTTCCCTCACCCCACAGAAACCTCACTTGACCTCACCTACAACCCTCTCTTGACCTCCCTTGACCTTCTCCTGACCTCCCGTCCCTCACCCCACAGAAACCTCACTTGACCTCACCTACAACCCTCTCTTGACCTCCCGTGACCTTTTCCCTCCGTCCCTCCTCACAGAAACCTCACTTGACCTCACCTACAACCCTCTCTTGACCTCCCTTGACCTTCTCCTGACCTCCCGTCCCTCACCCCACAGAAACCTCACTTGACCTCACCTACAACCCTCTCTTGACCTCCCGTGACCTTTTCCCTCCGTCCCTCCTCACAGAAACCTCACTTGACCTCACCTACAACCCTCTCTTGACCTCCCTTGACCTTCTCCTGACCTTCCGTCCCTCCTCACAGAAACCTCACTTGACCTCACCTACAACCCTCTCTTGACCTCCCTTGACCTTCTCCTGACCTCCCGTCCCTCACCCCACAGAAACCTCACTTGACCTCACCTACAACCCTCTCTTGACCTCCCGTGACCTTTTCCCTCCGTCCCTCCTCACAGAAACCTCACTTGACCTCACCTACAACCCTCTCTTGACCTCCCTTGACCTTCTCCTGACCTCCCGTCCCTCACCCCACAGAAACCTCACTTGACCTCACCTACAACCCTCTCTTGACCTCCCGTGACCTTTTCCCTCCGTCCCTCCTCACAGAAACCCCACTTGACCTCACCTACAACCCTCTCTTGACCTCCCTTGACCTTCTCCTGACCTTCCGTCCCTCCTCACAGAAACCTCACTTGACCTCACCTACAACCCTCTCTTGACCTCTCGTGACCTTCTCCTGACCTCCCGTCCCTCACCACACAACCTCACTTGACCTCACCTACAACCCTCTCTTGACCTCCCGTGACCTTCTCCTGACCTCCCGTCCCTCACCACACAACCTCACTTGACCTCACCTACAACCCTCGCTTGACCTCCCGTGACCTCCTGACCTCCCGTCCCTCACCACACAACATCACTTGACCTCACCTACAACCCTCTCTTGACCTCCCGTGACCTTCTCCTGACCTCCCGTCCCTCACCCCACAGAAACCTCACTTGACCTCACCTACAACCCTCTCTTGACCTCCCGTGACCTTCTCCTGACCTCCCGTCCCTCACCCCACAGAAACCTCACTTGACCTCACCTACAACCCTCTCTTGACCTCCCGTGACCTTTTCCCTCCGTCCCTCCTCACAGAAACCTCACTTGACCTCACCTACAACCCTCGCTTGACCTCCCGTGACCTTCTCCTGACCTCCCGTCCCTCACCCCACAGAAACCTCACTTGACCTCACCTACAACCCTCTCTTGACCTCCCGTGACCTTTTCCCTCCGTCCCTCCTCACAGAAACCTCACTTGACCTCACCTACAACCCTCTCTTGACCTCCCGTGACCTTTTCCTGACCTCCCTCACCCCACAGAAACCTCACTTGACCTCACCTACAACCCTCTCTTGACCTCCCGTGACCTTTTCCCTCCGTCCCTCCTCACAGAAACCTTACTTGACCTCACCTACAACCCTCTCTTGACCTCCCGTGACCTTTTCCTGACCTCCCGTCCCTCACCCCACAGAAACCTCACTTGACCTCACCTACAACCCTCTCTTGACCTCCCGTGACCTTTTCCCTCCGTCCCTCCTCACAGAAACCTCACTTGACCTCACCTACAACCCTCTCTTGACCTCCCGTGACCTTTTCCTGACCTCCCGTCCCTCACCCCACAGAAACCTCACTTGACCTCACCTACAACCCTCTCTTGACCTCCCGTGACCTTTTCCCTCCGTCCCTCCTCACAGAAACCTCACTTGACCTCACCTACAACCCTCTCTTGACCTCCCGTGACCTTTTCCTGACCTCCCGTCCCTTCTCTGACCACCCATCTGCCGGTGGGACACTATGGGCGTATCCCACAGATCCCAGACGTGGGGGAGAGGCCAAGCTTGGCCAGAGAGAGAGAGAGAGAGAGAGAGGGAGAGAGGGAGAGAGAGAGAGAGAGAGGGCGAGAGAGAGAGAGAGAGAGAGAGAGAGAGAGAGAGAGAGAGAGAGAGAGAGAGAGAGAGAGAGAGAGGGAGAGAGGGAGAGAGAGAGAGGGCGAGATAGAGAGGGCGAGAGAGAGAGAGGGCGAGAGAGAGAGAGAGGGCGAGAGAGAGAGAGGGCGAGAGAGAGAGAGAGAGAGAGAGAGAGAGAGAGAGAGAGAGAGAGAGAGAGAGAGAGAGAGAGAGAGAGAGAGAGAGAGAGGGCGAGAGAGAGAGAGGGCGAGAGAGAGAGAGAGAGAGAGAGAGAGAGAGAGAGAGAGAGAGAGAGAGAGAGAGAGAGAGAGAGAGAGAGAGAGGGCGAGAGAGAGAGAGGGCGAGAGAGAGAGAGGGCGAGAGAGAGAGAGAGAGAGAGAGAGAGAGAGAGAGAGAGAGAGAGAGAGAGAGAGAGAGAGGGCGAGAGAGAGAGAGGGCGAGAGAGAGAGAGGGCGAGAGAGAGAGAGGGCGAGAGAGAGAGAGGGCGAGAGAGAGAGAGAGAGAGAGAGAGAGAGAGAGAGAGAGAGAGAGAGAGAGAGAGAGAGAGAGAGAGAGGGGCGAGAGAGAGAGAGGGCGAGAGAGAGAGAGGGCGAGAGAGAGAGAGGGCGAGAGAGAGAGAGGGCGAGAGAGAGAGAGAGAGAGAGAGAGAGAGAGAGAGAGAGAGAGAGAGAGAGAGAGAGAGGGAGAGAGAGAGAGAGAGAGAGAGAGAGAGAGAGAGAGAGAGAGAGAGAGAGAGAGAGAGAGAGAGAGAGAGAGAAGAGAGAGAGAGAGAGAGAGAGGGAGAGAGAGAGAGAGAGAGAGAGAGAGAGAGAGAGAGAGAGAGAGAGAGAGAGAGAGAGAGAGAGAGAGAGAGAGAGAGAGGGGAGAGAGAGAGAGAGAGGAGAGAGAGAGAGAGAGAGAGAGAGAGAGAGAGAGAGAGAGAGAGAGAGAGAGAGAGAGAGAGAGAGGGCGGCCAGGAGCGGGGCAAGGTTGGGGAACTCAGTCACTCACTCACTCCAAGAGTTACTAGGGGGAAACTCCCTCGCCCTGAGTGAGGGGTGGGGAGGTTAAAGCTACTGTTGGGGAGGGGTGAGGGGAGCTTACTGTGAGTGGGGAGGGGTGAGGGAGAGCTTACTGTGAGTGGGGTGGGGTGAGGGAGGGTTTATTGTGAGTGGGGAGGGGTGGGGGAGAGTTTACTGTGAGAGGGGAGGGGTGAGGGGAGTTTATTGTGAGTGGGGAGGGGTGAGGGGAGTTTATTGTGAGTGGGGAGGGGTGGGGGGAGTGTTTATTGTGAGTGGGGAGGGGTGAGGGAGAGTTTATTGTGAGTGGGGAGGGGTGAGGGAGAGTTTACTGTGAGTGGGGAGGGGTGGGGGAGAGTCTATTGTGAGTGGGGAGGGGTGGGGGAGAGTCAATTGTGAGTGGGGAGGGGTGTAAAAGTTTACTGTGAGTGGGGAGGGGTGGGGGAGAGTCTATTGTGAGTGGGAGGGGTGGGGGAGAGTCAATTGTGAGTGGGGAGGGGTGGGGGGAGAGTTTACTGTGAGTGGGGAGGGGTGGGGGAGAGTCTATTGTGAGTGGGGAGGGGTGGGGGAGAGTCTATTGTGAGTGGGGAGGGGTGGGGGAGAGTCTATTGTGAGTGGGGAGGGGTGGGGAGTTTACTGACAGTCGGGGAGACTAATGCCTCGTATTGAGGGAGGGTGGGGAGAGTAAATCTAGTGGTGGGGGAGGTGTGGGTAGAATAAACCAAGCGGTGGGGAGGTGTGGGGGAGAGATCTGAGTGTGGGGGAGAGATCTGAGTGTGGGGGAGAGATCTGAGTGTGGGGGAGAGATCTGAGTGTGGGGGAGAGATCTGAGTGTGGGGGAGAGATCTGAGTGTGGGGGAGAGACCTGAGTGTGGGGGAGAGATCTGAGTGTGGGGGAGAGATCT
>NC_092264.1:9097437-9102437 GCF_036320965.1 Panulirus ornatus
ATATATATATATATATATATATATATATATATATATATATATATATATATATATATATATATATATAAGAGAAGAGAGAGGCATTTGGACGATTTTTGCAGGGAAAAAATGCAATTGAGTGGGAGATGTATAAAAGAAAGAGACAGGAGGTCAAGAGAAAGGTGCAAGAGGTGAAAAAAAGGGCAAATGAGAGTTGGGGTGAGAGAGTATCATTAAATTTTAGGGAGAATAAAAAGATGTTCTGGAAGGAGGTAAATAAAGTGCGTAATGGGAACTTCGGTGAAGGGCGCAAGTGGGGAGGTGATAACAAGTAGTGGTGATGTGAGAAGGAGATGGAGTGAGTATTTTGAAGGTTTGTTGAATGTGTTTGATGATAGAGTGGCAGATATAGGGTGTTTTGGTCGAGGTGGTGTGCAAAGTGAGAGGGTTAGGGAAAATGATTTGGTAAACAGAGAAGAGGTAGTGAAAGCTTTGCGGAAGATGAAAGCCGGCAAGGCAGCAGGTTTGGATGGTATTGCAGTGGAATTTATTAAAAAAGGGGGTGACTGTATTGTTGACTGGTTGGTAAGGTTATTTAATGTATGTATGACTCATGGTGAGGTGCCTGAGGATTGGCGGAATGCGTGCATAGTGCCATTGTACAAAGGCAAAGGGGATAAGAGTGAGTGCTCAAATTACAGAGGTATAAGTTTGTTGAGTATTCCTGGTAAATTATATGGGAGGGTATTGATTGAGAGGGTGAAGGCATGTACAGAGCATCAGATTGGGGAAGAGCAGTGTGGTTTCAGAAGTGGTAGAGGATGTGTGGATCAGGTGTTTGCTTTGAAGAATGTATGTGAGAAATACTTAGAAAAGCAAATGGATTTGTATGTAGCATTTATGGATCTGGAGAAGGCATATGATAGAGTTGATAGAGATGCTCTGTGGAAGGTATTAAGAATATATGGTGTGGGAGGAAAGTTGTTAGAAGCAGTGAAAAGTTTTTATCGAGGATGTAAGGCATGTGTACGTGTAGGAAGAGAGGAAAGTGATTGGTTCTTAGTGAATGTAGGTTTGCGGCAGGGGTGTGTGATGTCTCCATGGTTGTTTGTTTATGGATGGGGTTGTTAGGGAGGTAAATGCAAGAGTTTTGGAAAGAGGGGCAAGTATGAAGTCTGTTGGGGATGAGAGAGCTTGGGAAGTGAGTCAGTTGTTGTTCGCTGATGATACAGCGCTGGTGGCTGATTCATGTGAGAAACTGCAGAAGCTGGTGACTGAGTTTGGAAAAGTGTGTGGAAGAAGAAAGTTAAGAGTAAATGTGAATAAGAGCAAGGTTATTAGGTACAGTAGGGTTGAGGGTCAAGTCAATTGGGAGGTGAGTTTGAATGGAGAAAAACTGGAGGAAGTGAAGTGTTTTAGATATCTGGGAGTGGATCTGGCAGCGGATGGAACCATGGAAGCGGAAGTGGATCATAGGGTGGGGGAGGGGGCGAAAATCCTGGGGGCCTTGAAGAATGTGTGGAAGTCGAGAACATTATCTCGGAAAGCAAAAATGAGTATGTTTGAAGGAATAGTGGTTCCAACAATGTTGTATGGTTGCGAGGCGTGGGCTATGGATAGAGTTGTGCGCAGGAGGATGGATGTGCTGGAAATGAGATGTTTGAGGACAATGTGTGGTGTGAGGTGGTTTGATCGAGTGAGTAACGTAAGGGTAAGAGAGATGTGTGGAAATAAAAAGAGCGTGGTTGAGAGAGCAGAAGAGGGTGTTTTGAAGTGGTTTGGGTACATGGAGAGAATGAGTGAGGAAAGATTGACCAAGAGGATATATGTGTCGGAGGTGGAGGGAACAAGGAGAAGAGGGAGACCAAATTGGAGGTGGAAAGATGGAGTGAAAAAGATTTTGTGTGATCGGGGCCTGAGCATGCATGAGGGTGAAAGGAGGGCAAGGAATAGAGTGAATTGGAGCGATGTGGTATACCGGGGTTGACGTGCTGTCAGTGGATTGAATCAAGGCATGTAAAGCGTCTGGGGTAAACCATGGAAAGCTGTGTAGGTATGTATATTTGCGTGTGTGGACGTATGTATATACATGTGTATGGGGGTGGGTTGGGCCATTTCTTTCGTCTGTTTCCTTGCGCTACCTCGCAAACGCGGGAGACAGCGACAAAGTAAAAAAAAAAAAAAAAAAAAAAAAAAAAAAAATATATATATATATATATATATATATATATATATATATATATATATATATATATATATATATATATATATTTTATATTATTATACTTTGTCGCTGTCTCCCACGTCAGCGAGGTAGTGCACGGAAACAGACGAAGGAACGGCCCAGGTTGTGGTGAAGGAAGCCATATACCATTGTTACCGGGTCATCTTGGGTAGTTCAGTCGTTATCACTTAACGAGGCGTTTGCCTGTGGATGACACAACACAGACGGACCAGTTTGGGCAACGCGTAAACCGATGCTCAATTACCCCCCCTTCACCCCCCCATCTCCCCACTACGCTATACGAGTTCAATTATCCATAAAATACGCCGCTATCTACCATAGCGTGTGTGTGTGTGTGTGTGTGTGTCTGTGTGTGTGTGTGTGTCTATGTGTATATATGTGTGTGTGTGTGTGTGTCTGTGTGTGTGTGTGTGTCTGTGTATATATATGTGTGTGTGTGTGTGTGTGCGTGTGTATGTGTGTGTGTGTGTGTGTGTGTGTGTGGTGGTCGTGTGTGTGTGTGTTGTGTGTGTGTGTGTGTGTGTGTGTGTGTGTACGTGTGTGTGTGTGTGTGTGTGTGTGTGGTGGTCGTGTGTGTGTGTGTTGTGTGTGTGTGTGTGTGTGTGTGTGCACGGGCCGGGCAGCGAGTGAGGAGCAGAATTTTATCTCTTATTTCCCTGCATGATTGAAACATACGTGTATGTATACATACATATACACTGAAATGTATATGTATGTATATGGGTGCGAGTGGGCGTGTATGTATATACATGTGTATGTGGGGTGGGTTGGGCCATTACTCGTCTGTTACCTTGCGCTACCTCGCTAACGCGGGAGACGGCGATTGAGTAATATATACAGACACACACACACTCATATATATATATTATTATTTTTTTTTTATCATACTTTGTCGCTGTCTCCCGCGTTTGCGAGGCAGCGCAAGGATACAGACGAAAGAAATGGCCCAACCCACCCCCATACACATGTATATACATACGTCCACACACGCAAATATACATACCTACACAGCTTTCCATGGTTTACCCCAGACGCTTTACATGCCTTGATTCAATCCACTGACAGCACGTCAACCCCGGTATACCACATCGCTCCAATTCACTCTATTCCTTGCCCTCCTTTCACCCTCCTGCATGTTCAGGCCCCGATCACACAAATCTTTTTCACTCCATCTTTCCACCTCCAATTTGGTTTCCCTCTTCTCCTCGTTCCCTCCACCTCCGACACATATATCCTCTTGGTCAATCTTTCCTCACTCATTCTCTCCATGTGCCCAAACCACTTCAAAACACCCTCTTCTGCTCTCTCAACCACGCTCTTTTTATTTCCACACATCTCTCTTACCCTTACGTTACTCACTCGATCAAACCACCTCACACCACACATTGTCCTCAAACATCTCATTTCCAGCACATCCATCCTCCTGCGCACAACTCTATCCATAGCCCACGCCTCGCAACCACTATTGTTGTTGGAACCACTATTCCTTCAAACATACCCATTTTTGCTTTCCGAGATAATGTTCTCGACTTCCACACATTCTTCAAGGCTCCCAGAATTTTCGCCCCCTCCCCCACCCTATGATCCACTTCCGCTTCCATGGTTCCATCCGCTGCCAGATCCACTCCCAGATATCTAAAACACTTCACTTCCTCCAGTTTTTCTCCATTCAAACTCACCTCCCAATTGACTTGACCCTCAACCCTACTGTACCTAATAACCTTGCTCTTATTCATATATATATATATATATATATATATATATATATATATATATATATATATATATGTATATATAAGAGAAGAGAGAGGCATTTGGACGATTTTTGCAGGGAAAAAATGCAATTGAGTGGGAGATGTATAAAAGAAAGAGACAGGAGGTCAAGAGAAAGGTGCAAGAGGTGAAAAAAAGGGCAAATGAGAGTTGGGGTGAGAGAGTATCATTAAATTTTAGGGAGAATAAAAAGATGTTCTGGAAGGAGGTAAATAAAGTGCGTAATGGGAACTTCGGTGAAGGGCGCAAGTGGGGAGGTGATAACAAGTAGTGGTGATGTGAGAAGGAGATGGAGTGAGTATTTTGAAGGTTTGTTGAATGTGTTTGATGATAGAGTGGCAGATATAGGGTGTTTTGGTCGAGGTGGTGTGCAAAGTGAGAGGGTTAGGGAAAATGATTTGGTAAACAGAGAAGAGGTAGTGAAAGCTTTGCGGAAGATGAAAGCCGGCAAGGCAGCAGGTTTGGATGGTATTGCAGTGGAATTTATTAAAAAAGGGGGTGACTGTATTGTTGACTGGTTGGTAAGGTTATTTAATGTATGTATGACTCATGGTGAGGTGCCTGAGGATTGGCGGAATGCGTGCATAGTGCCATTGTACAAAGGCAAAGGGGATAAGAGTGAGTGCTCAAATTACAGAGGTATAAGTTTGTTGAGTATTCCTGGTAAATTATATGGGAGGGTATTGATTGAGAGGGTGAAGGCATGTACAGAGCATCAGATTGGGGAAGAGCAGTGTGGTTTCAGAAGTGGTAGAGGATGTGTGGATCAGGTGTTTGCTTTGAAGAATGTATGTGAGAAATACTTAGAAAAGCAAATGGATTTGTATGTAGCATTTATGGATCTGGAGAAGGCATATGATAGAGTTGATAGAGATGCTCTGTGGAAGGTATTAAGAATATATGGTGTGGGAGGAAAGTTGTTAGAAGCAGTGAAAAGTTTTTATCGAGGATGTAAGGCATGTGTACGTGTAGGAAGAGAGGAAAGTGATTGGTTCTTAGTGAA
>NC_092264.1:9114937-9142437 GCF_036320965.1 Panulirus ornatus
GGTGTGTGGGGGAGACGGACCACCATCTCAGACCCTCACGAGGTCTATCGGAGGGAGAGGTGAGAGGGAGAGGTGAGAGGGAGAGGTGGGAGAGGAGGGAGGGTGTTCAATTAGTGGAATAGGTCAGTTTGATTTGGTACCCTGACAAAGGCCTGGCTACTGTCTCCGGGTTGGCGTCTTGCTGGTGGCAGAGGCAGAGAGAGAGAGTCTCTCTCTCTCTCTCTCTCTCTCTCTCTCTCTCTCACTCTCTCTCTCTCTCTCTCTCTCTCTCTCTCTCTCTCTCTCTCTTCATAGCTATTTCGGTCACCACAAGGAAAGATGATACAGAAATCCCTCACACACTGGGTATGAGCGAGCAAGAGACACCCCCGCCCTCCTCTCGCACACCAGGTTCCTAAAGAGACTTGAGGATAAGGAATGGTACCTCTGGACTGTAATTAAAAGTGATTACTTTTGTCTAATTACCAAGTGTCGGGAGTGGAATTGACTACACATATAATTAGCATCTGTAGGAAGCGCTCTGAAATACAGACTATATATATATATATATATATATATATATATATATATATATATATATATATATATATATTGGAAAGGATCACAATTTTGCGCGTGATCAAGATATTTCATTTTTCCCCGTGGACTCATAGGAATATATATGGAGAGAATGAGTGAGGAAAGATTGACCAAGAGGATATATGTGTCAGAGGTGGAGGGAACGAGAAGTGGGAGACCAAATTGGAGGTGGAAAGATGGAGTGAAAAAGATTTTGTGTGATCGGGGCCTGAACATGCAGGAGGGTGAAAGGAGGGTGAAAGGAGGGCAAGGAATAGAGTGAATTGGATCGATGTGGTATACCGGGGTTGACGTGCTGTCAGTGGATTGAATCAAGGCATGTGAAGCGTCTGGGGTAAACCATGGAAAGCTGTGTAGGTATGTATATTTGCGTGTGTGGACGTATGTATATACATGTGTATGGGGGGGGGGGGGGTTGGGCCATTTCTTTCGTCTGTTTCCTTGCGCTACCTCGCAAACGCGGGAGACAACGACAAAGCAAAAAAAAAAAAAAAAAAAAAAACAGAAAATATATATATATATATATATATATATATATATATATATATATATATATATATCGCGTTCCGAGGCTAAACGTGTTATACTGTGCGTGTTCTTCATCTAATGCACAGGGTCTGAAATCAGGAAAATATACCTGGTTCGACGCCCCCAAAATTAAGAAAAGAATTAAGAGAGAGAGAGAACTTGTATTACTCTCTGCATAAACCATCTGTATTCCTCCTCCTCCTCCCCTCACTCAGTATTTCTCCCCACCTCCCTCCCTCTCTCCCCTTATAACCTTAAACTTCCTCCCCTCCCAAATGTCGAATCCATTTCGACTATCGCACAGTTTCTATTCTTGCTTCTCTCTCTCTCTCTCTCTCTCTCTCTCTAGGTTCCCAAGTGCACTTTCGTGGAATAATCACATCATCAGGGGAGACACAAGAGGGAAATATAACAGTCAGTCGATATACATCGAAGAGACGAAGCTAGGACGCCATTTGGTAAACATGTGATTGTCCAAAACATGTTTCATTTTCCCCGTGGACTCATAGGAATATATATATATATATATATATATATATATATATATATATATATATATATATATATATATATATATATATATATATCCCTGGGGATAGGGGAGAAAGAATACTTCCCACGTATTCCCTGCGTGTCGTAGTAGGCGACTAAAAGGGGAAGGAGCGGGGGGCTGGAAATCCTCCCCTCCAGTTTTTGATTTTCCAAAAGAAGGAACAGAGAAGGCGGCCAAGTGAGGATATTCCCTCTAAGGCTCAGTCCTGTGTTCTTAACGCTACCTATATATATATATTTTCCATACATATTCGCCATTTCCCGCGGTAGCGAGGTAGCGTTAAGAACAGAGGACTGAGCCTTAGAGGGAATATCCTCACTTGGCCCCCTTCTCTGTTCCTTCTTGCTGTAGCTGTTAATGTCGCTGACCGTAACGCATTCCTGAGCTTACCCGGGGTCGTGCGTGGGTTCGAATTCTGGGTGCGGCATTCGGTCCACAGTTCACCCAACTGTTCATCCTCCCCTAAGGTGTATAGAGGCCCATATGGCCAGGCTCCCCTGTGTCTTTCTCCCACTGGAACTCCCAGGTTAGATCAACTATTTTCCCAATTTCCGTGAGGCACCCACCTCCCGTTTTCTATCACCCACTTCCCACTTTCATCATCACTCATGAGATTTTTGGCAAAATCCAACTCTTTTTTTTTATTTCCACAAGGCAACCACTACCCATTTTCTATCACCCACTTCACATTTTCATCACCACTCATGGAAAATAATCAGCAAAATTCAACTCTTTTTCTTCTCTTTAATTTCCCCGCGAGGCACCCACTTCCCATTTTCTATCACTCACTTCCCATTTTCACCACCAATCAACATACCCTTTTTAATCTTTTTTCCCTACCACATCAACGTCCTATTTCCCATCAATCCACTATTTCTCTCAGGGAGAAAAAAAATAATCCATCCAAACAATTTCAATTAAAATCCCTTACGATATATATTTGTCAATAGATCTTTGTATGTATTGTAAAGTAATCTTTGTATGTATTGTAAAGTAATCTTTGTATGTATTGTAAAGTAATCTTTGTATGTATTGTAAAGTAATCTTTGTATGTATTGTAAAGTAATCTTTGTATGTATTGTAATCTTTGTATGTATTGTAAAGTAATCTTTGTATGTATTGTAAAGTAATCTTTGTATGTATTGTAAAGTAATCTTTGTATGTATTGTAAAGTAATCTTTGTATGTATTGTAAAGTAATCTTTGTATGTATTGTAAAGTAATCTTTGTATGTATTGTAAAGTAATCTTTGTATGTATTGTAAAGTAATCTTTGTATGTATTGTAAAGTAATCTTTGTATGTATTGTAAAGTAATCTTTGTATGTATTGTAAAGTAATCTTTGTATGTATTGTAAAGTAATCTTTGTATGTATTGTAAAGTAATCTTTGTATGTATTGTAATCTTTGTATGTATTGTAAAGTAATCTTTGTATGTATTGTAAAGTAATCTTTGTATGTATTGTAATCTTTGTATGTATTGTAAAGTAATCTTTGTATGTATTGTAAAGTAATCTTTGTATGTATTGTAAAGTAATCTTTGTATGTATTGTAATGTAATCTTTGTATGTATTGTAAAGTAATCTTTGTATGTATTGTAAAGTAATCTTTGTATGTATTGTAAAGTAATCTTTGTATGTATTGTAATGTAATCTTTGTATGTATTGTAAAGTAATCTTTGTATGTATTGTAAAGTAATCTTTGTATGTATTGTAAAGTAATCTTTGTATGTATTGTAAAGTAATCTTTGTATGTATTGTAAAGTAATCTTTGTATGTATTGTAATCTTTGTATGTATTGTAAAGTAATCTTTGTATGTATTGTAATGTAATCTTTGTATGTATTGTAAAGTAATCTTTGTATGTATTGTAAAGTAATCTTTGTATGTATTGTAAAGTAATCTTTGTATGTATTGTAATGTAATCTTTGTATGTATTGTAAAGTAATCTTTGTATGTATTGTAAAGTAATCTTTGTATGTATTGTAATGTAATCTTTGTATGTATTGTAAAGTAATCTTTGTATGTATTGTAAAGTAATCTTTGTATGTATTGTAAAGTAATCTTTGTATGTATTGTAAAGTAATCTTTGTATGTATTGTAAAGTAATCTTTGTATGTATTGTAAAGTAATTCATCTGGCAGTCACTGTTGCCTTGCTCGACCAGTGCATGACTGTGTTGCACTAGGGGCAAAAAGGGCTAGCCATTTTACAGCCATTTATATGAAACTATCTCACCAATAATTCGTGGATTATTATTATTATTGTTATTGTTGTTGTTATTGTTGTTGTTATTGTTGTTGTTATTATTATTATTATTATTATTATTATTATTATTATTATTATTATTATTATTATTATTATTGTTATCATTATTATTAATATTATGACTGTTATCATTATTATTATCATTATTATCATTATCATTATTATTATTATTATTATTATTATTATTATTATTATCAATATCACTATTATCATTATCATTATTATTATTACTATTATTATTATCATCAATATTATTATTATTATCATTATTACTATTATTATTATTATTATTATTATCATTATTACATTTAATCATTATTATTATTACCATTATTACATTTAATCATTATTATTATTATCATTATTATCATTAACATGAATATTACTACTAGGAACACTACTACTATTATCCTAGCAGTTGTACTTACTACTACTACTATTACTACTACTACTACACTACTACTACAAGAAGCGACCCACAAGGGGAGGATGAACAGCTGGGCAAGCCATGGGTACAAGACCGTCTCCCTAAATGTCACGTCGTCTTCCAACTTCCATGAACTCATGACTCGCAGATGATGACCCAGCCAGGCCCAGGCAAGCCACTAGCCCTTCCCACAAGATGCAGAATTCCCTACAACCTTTTCCAGCAACGGGAAAGCCAGAGGGAGAGACAGAGTGTACATCTCGAGAGAGTGTACGTCTCGAGAGCGTACATCTCGAGAGTGTACATCTCGAGAGCGTACATCTCGAGAGTGTACATCTCGAGAGTGTACATCTCGAGAGCGTACATCTCGAGAGCGTACATCTCGAGAGCGTACATCTCGAGAGCGTGCATCTCGAGAGCGTACATCTCGAGAGCGTACATCTCGAGAGTGTACATCTCGAGAGTGTACGTCTCGAGAGTGTACGTCTCGAGAGTGTACATCTCGAGAGTGTACATCTCGAGAGCGTACATCTCGAGAGCGTGCATCTCGAGAGTGTACATCTCGAGAGCGTACATCTCGAGAGTGTACATTTCGAGAGCGTACATCTCGAGAGCGTACATCTCGAGAGTGTACATCTCGAGAGTGTACATCTCGAGAGCGTCCATCTCGAGAGCGTACATCTCGAGAGCGTACATCTCGAGAGTGTACATCTCGAGAGTGTACATCTCGAGAGCGTACATCTCGAGAGTGTACATCTCGAGAGTGTACATCTCGAGAGCGTACATCTCGAGAGTGTACATCTCGAGAGTGTACATCTCGAGAGCGTACATCTCGAGAGCGTACATCTCGAGAGTGTACATCTCGAGAGTGTACATCTCGAGAGCGTACATCTCGAGAGTGTACATCTCGAGAGCGTACATCTCGAGAGTGTACATCTCGAGAGTGTACATCTCGAGAGCGTACATCTCGAGAGTGTACATCTCGAGAGTGTACATCTCGAGAGTGTACATCTCGAGAGTGTACATCTCGAGAGTGTACATCTCGAGAGCGTACATCTCGAGAGTGTACATCTCGAGAGTGTACATCTCGAGAGCGTACATCTCGAGAGTGTACATCTCGAGAGCGTACATCTCGAGAGAGTACATCTCGAGAGTGTACATCTCGAGAGTGTACATCTCGAGAGCGTACATCTCGAGAGCGTAAACCTCGAGAGCGTACATCTCGAGAGCGTACATCTCGAGAGCGTACATCTCGAGAGCGTACATCTCGAGAGTGTACATCTCGAGAGCGTACATCTCGAGAGCGTACATCTCGAGAGCGTACATCTCGAGAGCGTACATCTCGAGAGCTTACATTTCGAGAGTGTACATCTCGAGAGCGTACATGTCGAGAGCGTACATCTCGAGAGTGTACATCTCGAGTTCGTGTATATGTATATCATCATCGAAGTCTGGCCACGCGATTTTGGAGGTTTCCTAGATGGCTCTCCACAGGCCTCCAAAACGAACCCATGGGTCTGCTCCTACCTGGTATTTCTTTGTACACTCCTTTGTACACCTTTGTACACTCCTTTGTACTAAGCTAGGCTTACTTGTTAATTCCTTTGTACACTCCTTTGTACACTCCTTTGTACACCTTTGTACACCTTTGTACACTCCTTTGTACACCTTTGTACACTCCTTTGTACACTCCTTTGTACTAAGCTAGGCTTACTTGTTAATTCCTTTGTACACTCCTTTGTACACTCCTTTGTACACCTTTGTACACCTTTGTACACTCCTTTGTACACCTCTGTACACTCCTTTGTACACTCCTTTGTACTAAGCTAGGTTTACTTGTTAATTCCTTTGTACACTCCTTTGTACACTCCTTTGTACTAAGCTAGACTTACTATTAATTCCTATGTACACTCCTTTGTACACTCTTTTGTACTAAGCTAGACTTACTATTAATTCCTATGTACACTCCTTTGTACACTCCTTTGTACTAAGCTAGGCTTACTTGTTAATTCCTTTGTACACTCCTTTGTACACTCCTTTGTACTAAGCTAGACTTACTATTAATTCCTATGTACACTCTCCTTTGTACACTCTTTTGTACTAAGCTAGACTTACTATTAATTCCTATGTACACTCCTTTGTACACTCTTTTGTACTAAGCTAGACTTACTATTAATTCCTATGTACACTCCTTTGTACACTCTTTTGTACTAAGCTAGACTTACTATTAATTCCTATGTACACTCCTTTGTACACTCTTTTGTACTAAGCTAGACTTACTATTAATTCCTATGTACACTCCTTTGTACACTCTTTTGTACTAAGCTAGACTTACTATTAATTCCTATGTACACTCCTTTGTACACTCTTTTGTACTAAGCTAGACTTACTATTAATTCCTATGTACACTCCTTTGTACACTCTTTTGTACTAAGCTAGACTTACTATTAATTCCTATGTACACTCCTTTGTACACTCTTTTGTACTAAGCTAGACTTACTATTAATTCCTATGTACACTCCTTTGTACACTCTTTTGTACTAAGCTAGACTTACTTGTTAATTCCTATGTACACTCCTTTGTACACTCTTTTGTACTAAGCTCGGCTCACTAGTTAATGAACTGAGTACAATCATGAAAACCTCATTGGAAAGAAAAATGTTCACAGGTGTTTCTTACTGCTCCCAGGAGATGAATATAACATATGTACTCCTTGTCGTACTTCGTACTGTATATAATCCAGTGTAATCTACCATAAATTACTTTACTATTCCCTTAATTACATTACATTTACTCACGAAGCTAGAATGAAAAAGGACAATTAACGAGAGATAATCGCTAGTTATACACGGTGATAATTTCCTTCAGCATTAATTACGTGAACCAGGTTCCCTCCTCCTCTTCCCTTCTCCTCTTCCTCCTCCTCCCTCTTCCTCCTTCTCTTCCTCCTCCTCCCTCCCTCTTCCTCCTCCTCTTCCTTCCTCCCTCTTCCTCCTCCTCCACACTTCCTCTCCCTCCTCCACACTTCCCCTCCTTCCAGACTAGAGACACAAGATATGTCTCTCTGGCAATTGGTGACTGCTTGTTGGACCACTTAAAGCCCCGTTAACGACCTGGGTCATTAAGGTCATCCACGCCCGAGATCAACCACCCATTGAAGAACCCTCCCCCACTTCTCCTTCAGGTGGTTCTTGGTTCGATAACCCGAGACCGACCATACACGCTCTCACTGCACGATTGACCCTTTGATACTGAAGGGCTGAAGCGATGAAGATGGGACGAGGGGGGGTCGGGTCTCTCTCTCTCTCTCTCTCTCTCTCTCTCTCTCTCTCTCTCTCTCTCTCTCTCCCTCTATCCCTCTCTCTTCCACCAGCCCTTTACTTCTTCATTCCACCGCCCGCTACCCTTTCTCACCACCCAGCTTTTTGCACGCCACCTCTCTCTCTCTCTCTCTTTCTCTCTCTCTCTCTTTCTCTCTCTCTATCCCTCTCTCTTCCACCAGCCCTTTACTTCTTCATTCCACCGCCCGCTACCCCTTCTCACCACCCAGGTTTTCGCACGCCACCGCTCTCTCTCTCTCTCTCTCTCTCTCTCTCTCTCTCTCTCTCTCTCTCTCTCTCTGTCTTCCACCAGCCCTTTACTTCTTCATTCCACCGCCCGCTACCCCTTCTCACCACCCAGCTTTTCGCACGCCACCTCTCTCTCTCTCTCTCTCTCTCTCTCTCTCTCTCTCTCTCTCTCTCTCTCTCTCTCTCTCTATCCCTCTCTCTTCCACCAGCCCTTTACTTCTTCACTCCACCGCCCGCTACCCCTTCTCACCACCCAGCTTTTCGCACGCCACCTCTCTCTCTCTCTCTCTCTCTCTCTCTCTCTCTCTCTCTCTCTCTCTCTCTCTCTCTGTCTTCCACCAGCCCTTTACTTCTTCATTCCACCGCCCGCTACCCTTTCTCACCACCCAGCTTTCTGCACGCCACCTCTCTCTCTCTCTCTCTCTCTCTCTCTCTCTCTCTCTCTCTATCCCTCTCTCTTCCACCAGCCCTTTACTTCTTCATTCCACCGCCCGCTACCCTTCCTCACCACCCAGCTTTTCGCACGCCACCTCTCTCTCTCTCTCTCTCTCTCTCTCTCTCTCTCTCTCTCTCTCTCTCTCTCTCTCTCTCTCTCCCTCTCTCTTCCACCAGCCCTTTACTTCTTCATTCCACCGCCCGCTACCCCTTCTCACCACCCAGCTTTTCGCACGCCACCTCTCTCTCTCTCACTCTCTCTCTCTCTCTCTCTCTCTCTCTCTCTCTCTCTCTCTCTCTATCCCTCTCTCTTCCACCAGCCCTTTACTTCTTCATTCCACCGCCCGCTACCCTTCCTCACCACCCAGCTTTTCGCACGCCACCTCTCTCTCTCTCTCTCTCTCTCTCTCTCTCTCTCTCTCTCTCTATCCCTCTCTCTTCCACCAGCCCTTTACTTCTTCATTCCACCGCCCGCTACCCCTTCTCACCACCCAGCTTTTCGCACGCCACCTCTCTCTCTCTCTCTCTCTCTCTCTCTCTCTCTCTCTCTCTCTCTCTCTCTCTCTCTCTCTTACAGACAAGTACTGCAGGAGGAGAGAGAGAGAGAGAGAAAGAGAGAGAAGTTCCATTTTCGAACAGTCTTTTAAAAATGGAAGACATCAGGGCCATCAGGGAGGCAATGATGTGATGTTTTCATCTTCATACATCAGCTGAGGACGACTTACAGCGCGCGCGTGCGCGCGTGTCTCCACCACCCCCCCCCCCTTTCCCTCCCTCCCTCCTCAGGCACCTGGACTCTCCATCAACGTTCACCTGACGACGAAGAAGCGAAAAAAAAAAGAAGAAAAGAAAAGGAAAGAATCGACGAAGAAACATTTGTGTGTCGTGAAGGCCAACGCATCCAATCGCACCGTCTACGTCCAGTTCTTTGACAACGGAATGATGAAAGGAACTCAGATGATGAACAGCCAAGTGAGTGGCTTGGAGGGGAAGGAACTCAGATGATGAACAGCCAATTGAGTGGCTTGGCTTGGAGGGGAAGGAACTCAGATGATGCACAGCCAAGTGAGTGGCTTGGCTTGGAGGAGAAGGAACTCAGATGATGAACAGCCAAGTGAGTGGCTTGGCTTGGAGGGGAAGGAACTCAGATGATCCATAGCCAAGTGAGTGGCTTGGAGGGGAAGGAACTCAGATGATGCATAGCCAAATGAGTGGCTTGGAGGGGAAGGAACTCAGATGATGCACAGCCAAGTGAGTGGCTTGGCTTGGAAGGAACTCAGATGATGCACAGCCAAGTGAGTGGCTTGGAGGGGAAGGAACTCAGATGATGCACAACCAAGTGAGTGGCTTGGAGGGGAAGAAACTCAGATGATGCACAGCCAAGTGAGTGGCTTAGAGGGGAAGGAAGGAAGAAAGAAGTAGACAACTGAAGGAAGATATCTTTGGATTCTTTGTCTTAAAGAAAAAGAAGAAAAATGCATCTTCAACACTCGAGACACTTGGAGGAAGGACCCACTCCTGGGGCAGAAGAGCAAGACAGACAAAACCCTAGAAAAAAATATATAAAAAAGCGATTATACGATTATACGCTCTGTGTAGGTGGCCAAGACTGTGAATTATGAGCTGTTCACCTGCTTCCCCTTTCACTGATAAAACTCCAAATACAAAAACCTCCATCTAGACGATGCGATTCAAATGTCGAGTCTCACTTGTTCTCTTTCCTGTCAAACAATCTTGGATATTGCGACGCCACAGGACGAAATGGATTCAAATCTTACCACTTGAGTTTACATTAATGAACTCTTCCTTTCTAAGTCCACTACACCACAGGACTGTCAGACACTGGGAGATCTTAGTTTTCATTAATGAACTCTTCCTTTCTAAGTCCACTACACCACAGGGCTGTCAGACACTGAGTGATCTTAGTTTTCATTAACGAACCCTTCCTTTCTAAGTTCACTACACCACAGGGCTGTCAGACACTGAGAGATCTTAGTTTTCATTAATGAACTCTTCCTTTCTAAGTTCACTACACCACAGGACTGTCAGACACTGGAGATCTTAGTTTTCATTAATGAACTCTTCCTTTCTAAGTTCACTACACCAGTGTCAGACACTGGGTGATCTTAGTTTTCATTAATGAACTCTTCCTTTCTAAGTTCACTACACCAGTGTCAGACACTGGGTGATCTTAGTTTTCATTAATGAACTCTTCCTTTCTAAGTTCACTACACCAGGACTGTCAGACACTGAGAGATCTAGTTTTCATTAATGAACTCTTCCTTTCTAAGTCCACTACACCACAGGGCTGTCAGACACTGAGTGATCTTAGTTTTCATTAATGAACTCTTCCTTTCTAAGTCCACTACACCACAGGGCTGTCAGACACTGAGTGATCTTAGTTTTCATTAATGAACTCTTCCTTTCTAAGTCCACTACACCAGTGTCAGACACTGGGAGATATTAGTTTTCATTAATGAACTCTTCCTTTCTAATCCCACTACACCACAGGACTGTCAGACACTGAGAGATCTTAGTTTTCATTAATGAACTCTTCCTTTCTAATCCCACTACACCACAGGACTGTTAGACACTGGGTGATCTTAGTTTTCATTAATGAACTCTTCCTTTCTAAGTTCACTACACCAGTGTCAGACACTGGGTGATCTTAGTTTTCATTAATGAACTCTTCCTTTCTAAGTTCACTACACCAGTGTCAGACACTGGGAGATCTAGTTTTTCATTAATGAACTCTTCCTTTCTAAGTTCACTACACCACAGGACTGTCAGACACTGGGAGATCTTAGTTTTCATTAATGAACTCTTCCTTTCTAAGTCCACTACACCAGTGTCAGACACTGAGTGATCTTAGTTTTCATTAACGAACCCTTCCTTTCTAATCCCACTACACCACAGGACTGTCAGACACTGGGAGATCTTAGTTTTCATTAATGAACTCTTCCTTTCTAAGTCCACTACACCACAGGACTGTCAGACACTGAGAGATCTTAGTTTTCATTAATGAACTCTTCCTTTCTAATCCCACTACACCACAGGACTGTCAGACACTGGGAGATCTTAGTTTTCATTAATGAACTCTTCCTTTCTAAGTCCACTACACCAGTGTCAGACACTGAGTGATCTTAGTTTTCATTAACGAACCCTTCCTTTCTAATCCCACTACACCACAGGACTGTCAGACACTGGGAGATCTTAGTTTTCATTAATGAACTCTTCCTTTCTAAGTCCACTACACCACAGGACTGTCAGACACTGAGAGATCTTAGTTTTCATTAATGAACTCTTCCTTTCTAATCCCACTACACCACAGGACTGTCAGACACTGGGAGATCTTAGTTTTCATTAATGAACTCTTCCTTTCTAAGTCCACTACACCAGTGTCAGACACTGAGAGATCTTAGTTTTCATTAACGAACCCTTCCTTTCTAATCCCACTACACCACAGGGCTGTCAGACACTGGGAGATCTGAGCTCCTGTTTGGTCTAGCTTCTTGTCAGACATCATGAGAGAAATGGTACCTATTTAGCTACCATTTTCGACCCCCCATCAGGACACCAGTCTTGGACGCCATCTCTACCAGATCCAAAAAAAGAAATGGGTTAATGACGACCACATGACAAGATGACTAATGATGACCCCTACATGATCCACCCATGTGATTACTGGACCAGACTTCCATCTCTTGGACATAACAAGAGCTGACCTGGTTGAATCCCCTCCAATTGGGGTCATCCAGAGAACCAAGAGCTTTAGCACCTGGATCTGAAGGCGTTACAGGAGCTGAAATCCTACATTCAGGCGACGCTAGACCCTCTGAAAGTCAGGTCGTACGATAGGCTGAAAGTCATGAAGAGGTTCCAGCTTACGAGATGAGATGGGTGGGCGGAGGAGGTCATCGTCTGTCCCCCTCACGAGTGTAAAAAACTCCTGCAGGAGTAGGGAGGTGTTGCTGTATACACACACCAGTGTTGGATGGTGGCTGTCTCCTGCAGGGGTAGGGAGGTGTTGCTGTATACACACACCAGTGTTGGATGGTGTCTGTCTCCTGCAGGAGTAGGGAGGTGTTGCTGTATACACACACCAGTGTTGGATGGTGTCTGTCTCCTGCAGGAGTAGAGAAGTGTTGCTGTATACACACACCAGTGTTGGATGGTGTCTGTCTCCTGCAGGAGTAGGGAGGTGTTGCGGGGTGTGACGCAGGAGTAGAGGAAGTGTTTAGTGATTAAACAACCTGGTGGAATGGTGTCTGTCTCCTTCAAGAGATCAAAGTGTTTACTCATACACGCCCAGTGCGTATGGTGTCATGGTCCCTCCTGCAGGTAGCGAAGTGTTACTTCTCCCACCCATTTTGGAATGGCAAAATCTCTGCAGGAGAGAGAAGTATCAGTATACCACACAAGCGATGGTGGAGTGCTGGACAAGAGGAGTAAGGGAGGTTTGCTCACCTCACACCTGTGTGGTTCGTTCTCAGTAAGAAGTTGCGGTAACACACAGTGTTGGAATTGTGCCTTCTCCTGCCAGGAAACTGGAAGGTTTGCTGTTAGCACTCACCAGTGATGGTGGAAGCGCCATTCATCAGGTAGTTAGGAGTCTGAGCAGAAGTATCGCCAAACAACAGTGGGTGGAGATGGAGGTCCTGTTCCTGCAGGTGTAGAGGAAGGTGCTAAAACAGGACGGAGGTGGTCTGGAATTCGTTTCTGTCTCCTTCAGAGAGAGATAGGGGCAATGAGGTTCCTTATCAAACAACCATGTGAATGGTCCTGTTCTTTCCCTTGAAAGATAGAAGATAGGGCATAGGCTCTACAGCCAAGGACTGAATGGTGTTATCCTGCTCTGCAGGATGTGGTGAGTTTCTTGTATACACTTACCTACAGTTTACAATAATGTGGGTCGTCTCGAGGAGTAGAAGAATGTTCTGTATACACACACCAGTTGGATGGTTCTGTCTCCTGCAGGGTCTGGGAGGTGTTGTGTAACAACACTGGTCATGAACATGGTGTCTTCCTCACTGAGAGTAGAGAAGTGTTGTTATACACACACAGTGTTTCGATGTGTCTGTCCTCCTGCAGGTAGTAGAGAAGTGATTGTTCTGTATACACACATGGTTGATGGTGTCATGTCTCCTAAGGGATAGGTATGTTGCCCTCGCTTTATTATACCACTTAACTGTGACGATGAAGAGTAGGGAAGCTGTCTAAACCTTCAAAGTAGATTCAAAACAGGACCTGGGTGACGCAGAAGAGGCAGAAGGTGCTGTCTAAACCTTCAAAGTAGATTCAAAGTGTCTTTATCTTCATACAATCGCTTCCAGACTCGCGTCCATTGCCCTCCATGGACTCCTCTCACTCACTGGATGCGACAGAACTTTCTCCCATTCCTTCTTTTGGAATCGGCAAAGATTCTTTGTGAGAGAGAGAAGTACTCAGAATCACCCGATTCTAAAAAGCGACGGTGGAGGTGGTGGACAAGAGAGACGAAGGCGAGGTTTGCTCACGCTCAACACCTGTCTGTTCCTTCGTCAGTAACGAAACGTCGCGCGAAGATCGGAGCGTTGGAAATCTGTCGCTCTCTTCTGTCCATGGAAAACAACCCTGGAAAGGTTTCTAGCTCTTGCCTCCAGCTCAGAGGATGCTCTGGAAGGCCATTTCATCAGGGTAGACTTTCCAGGAAAAGATCTGGAAGCAAGAAGTTCGCCAAACAACAGAATGAGGAGAGGAGATAGAGGAAGAAGAAGGCCTTCCCATGTATTCCCTGCGTGTCGTAGAAGGCGACTAAAAAGGGGAGGGAGCGGGTGTGGGTCTGGAAATCCTCCCCTCCCGTTTCTTTTTTTTTCCACTTTCCAAAAGAAGGAAGAGACTAGGGAGCCAAGTGAGGACATTCCCTCTAAGGCTCAGAAGGACTGAAACCAATATGGATGAAATTATCCCCTCCCGTTTCTTTTTCCACTTTCGAAAAGAAGGAACAGACTAGGGAGCCAAGTGAGGACATTCCCTCACAAGGCTCAGAGAGAACTGAAACCAATATGGGTGAAATTATCCTCTGAGCTGAAACCAATATGGGTGAAATTATCCTATGTTCCACTTACCTACAGATCTTACAATAACATGTGGGTGTACGAGGAGGTGTAGCATAGAAAGATCTCTGTGCTACAGATCTCGGCAGTTCTGTGTCTCAGAATGGGCTCGATCCTGGAGGCATGGCTGGGGTAAAATGGACTTTGGGTCAATGTAACATGGACCTGTGTTCCCATCACGTAAATACAACAGTTTAGGTTATGCAAATTAGTGTTTCAATGTACATAGAAATCCCATACTCTGCAGTTTCTATGATTATGAACTGAATATGTGATCATGTTCCTTAATGTGAACATGAGTATGTGATCATGTTCCTTAATGTGAACATGAGTATGTGATCATGTTCCTTAATGTGAACATGAGTTGAGTATGTGATCATGTTCCTTAATGTGAACATGAGTTGACTATGTGATCATGTTCCTTAATGTGAACATGAGTTGAGTATGTGGTCATGTTCCTTAATGTGAACATGAGTTGAATATGTGATCATGTTCCTTAATATGAACATGAGTTGAATATGTGATCATGTTCCTTAATGTGAACATGAGTTGAGTATGTGGTCATGTTCCTTAATGTGAACATGAGTTGAACATGTGATCATGTTCCTTAATATGAACATGAGTTGAATATGTGATCATGTTCCTTAATGTGAACATGAGTTGAGTATGTGGTCATGTTCCTTAATGTGAACATGAGTATGTGATCATGTTCCTTAATGTGAACATGAGTATGTGATCATGTTCCTTAATGTGAACATGAGTTGAGTATGTGATCATGTTCCTTAATGTGAACATGAGTTGAGTATGTGATCATGTTCCTTCATGTGAACATGAGTTGAGTATGTGATCATGTTCCTTAATGTGAACATGAGTTGAATATGTGATCATGTTCCTTAATGTGAACATGAGTTGAGTATGTGATCATGTTCCTTAATGTGAACATGAGTTGAGTATGTGATCATGTTCCTTAATGTGAACATGAGTTGAGTATGTGGTCATGTTCCTTAATGTGAACATGAGTATGTGGTACTCAACATGAGTTGAGTATGTGATCATGTTCCTTAATGTGAACATGAGTTGAGTATGTGATCATGTTCCTTAATGTGAACATGAGTTGAATATGTGATCATGTTCGTTAATGTGAACATGAGGTGAATATGTGATCATGTTCCTTAATGTGAACATGAGTTGAGTATGTGATCATGTTCCTTAATGTGAACATGAGTTGAGTATGTGATCATGTTCCTTAATGTGAACATGAGTATGTGATCATGTTCCTTAATGTGAACATGAGTATGTGATCATGTTCCTTAATGTGAACATGAGTATGTGATCATGTTCCTTAATGTGAACATGAGTTGAATATGTGATCATGTTCCTTAATGTGAACATGAGTTGAATATGTGATCATGTTCGTTAATGTGAACATGAGGTGAATATGTGATCATGTTCCTTTTTATCTGAACATGAGTTGAATATGTGATCATGTTCCTTTTATCTGAACATGAGTTGAATATGTGATCATGTTCCTTAATGTGAACATGAGTTGAGTATGTGATCATGTTCCTTAATGTGAACATGAGTTGAGTATGTGATCATGTTCCTTAATGTGAACATGAGTTGAATATGTGATCATGTTCCTTAATGTGAACATGAGTTGAATATGTGATCATGTTCGTTAATGTGAACATGAGGTGAATATGTGATCATGTTCCTTTTTATCTGAACATGAGTTGAATATGTGATCATGTTCCTTTTATCTGAACATGAGTTGAATATGTGATCATGTTCCTTAATGTGAACATGAGGTGAATATGTGATCATGTTCCTTAATGTGAACATGAGTTGAATATGTGATCATGTTCCTTAATATGAACATGAGTTGAATATGTAATCATGTTCCTTAATGTGAACATGAGTTGAATATGTGATCATGTTCCTTAATGTGAACATGAGCTGAATATATGAATATGTGATCATGTTCCTTAATGTGAACATGAGTTGAATATGTGATCATGTTCCTTAATGTGAACATGAGTTGAATATGTGATCATGTTCCTTAATGTGAACATGAGTTGAGTATGTGATCATGTTCCTTAATGTGAACATGATTTGAATATGAGATCATATTCCTATTCATCTGAACATGAGTTGAATATGTGATCATGTTCCTTTTATCTGAACATGAGTTGAATATGTGATCATGTTCCTTAATGTGAACATGAGTTGAATATGTGATCATGTTCCCTTTATCTGAACATGAGTTGAATATATGAATATGTGATCATGTTCCTTTTATCTGAACATGAGTTGAATATGAGATCATATTCCTTTTTATCTGAACATGAGGTGAATATATGATCATGTTCCTTTTATCTGAACATGAGCTGAATATATGAATATGTGATCATGTTCCTTCAACTCATATCATCTGTTGTGATATGATGACGACTGGCGTGTGGTTGAGAGAGAGAGAGAGAGAGAGAGAGAGAGAGAGAGAGAGAGAGAGAGAGAGAGAGAGAGAGAGAGAGACTATAAGGGCAAAAAGACCCATTGTAATTCCCCCCCTCCCCCAGCTCGTTAGCCATAGGAAACGAGGTAGTTCAGGGTCGTAGGTCCCATGTCGTTCGTATCGTGGGGCTGAGAGACGCCCTTATTGCGTCGTCGTCGGTACTAGGTCCTCAGTCGCGAATCTCGAACGCTGACCACCCCACCACGGAAGGCCCAGTACATGCATACGTCACCCCACGACGCATACCAGCCCACACCAATCACCAGTTCGCCTCCCACGTAGCTGAGTTCGTCTCCCACGTAGCTGAGTTCGTCTCCCACGTAGCTGAGTTCGTCTCCCACGTAGCTGAGTTCGTCTCCCACGTAGTTGAGTTCGTCTCCCACGTAGCTGAGTTCGTCTCCCACGTAGCTGAGTTCGTCTCCCACGTAGTTGAGTTCGTCTCCCACGTAGGTGATGGGTTGATGTAAGAGCTGGTCCCCACTCCAGTTCGTCTCCCACGTAGCTGAGTTCGTCTCCCACGTTGCTGATGGGTTGATGTAAGAGCTGGTCCCCACTCCAGTTCGTCTCCTACGTAGCTGAGTTCATCTCCCACGTTGCTGATGGGTTGATGTAAGAGCTGGTCCCCACTCCAATTCGTCTCCCACGTAGGTGATGGGTTGATGTAAGAGCTGGTCCCCACTCCAGTTCGTCTCCCACGTAGCTGAGTTCGTCTCCCACGTTGCTGATGGGTTGATGTAAGAGCTGGTCCCCACTCCAGTTCGTCTCCCACGTTGCTGATGGGTTGATGTCAGAGCTGGTCCCCACTCCAATTCGTCTCCCACGTAGCTGAGTTCGTCTCCCACGTAGTTGATGGGTTGATGTAAGAGCTGGTCCCCACTCCAGTTCGTCTCCCACGTTGCTGATGGGTTGATGTCAGAGCTGGTCCCCACTCCAATTCGTCTCCCACGTAGCTGAGTTCGTCTCCCACGTTGCTGATGGGTTGATGTCGGAGCTGGTCCCCACTCCAATTCGTCTCCCACGTAGCTGAGTTCGTCTCCCACGTAGTTGATGGGTTGATGTAAGAGCTGGTCCCCACTCCAGTTCGTCTCCCACGTTGCTGATGGGTTGATGTCAGAGCTGGTCCCCACTCCAGTTCGTCTCCCACGTAGCTGAGTTCGTCTCCCACGTTGCTGATGGGTTGATGTCAGAGCTGGTCCCCACTCCAATTCGTCTCCCACGTAGCTGAGTTCGTCTCCCACGTAGTTGATGGGTTGATGTAAGAGCTGGTCCCCACTCCAGTTCGTCTCCCACGTTGCTGATGGGTTGATGTCAGAGCTGGTCCCCACTCCAGTTCGTCTCCCACGTAGCTGAGTTCGTCTCCCACGCAGTTGATGGGTTCATGTAATCGCTGGTCCCCACTCCAGTTCGTCTCCCACGTAGCTGAGGGTTGATGTAAGAACTGGTCCCCACTCCAGTTCGTCTCCCACGTAGGTGATGGGTTGATGTCAGAGCTGGTCCCCACTCCAGTTCGTCTCCCACGTAGGTGATGGGTTGATGTAAGAACTGGTCCCCACTCCAGTTCGTCTCCCACGTAGCTGAGGGTTGATGTAAGAGCTGGTCCCCACTCTAGTTCGTCTCCCACGTAGGTGATGGGTTGATGTAAGAGCTGGTCCCCACTCCAGTTCGTCTCCCACGTAGCTGAGTTCGTCTCCCACGTAGCTGGGTTCGTCTCCCACGTAGGCGATGGGTTGATGTCAGAGCTGGTCTCCACTCCAGTTTGTCTCCCACGTAGGTGATAGGTTGATGTAAGAGTTGGTTCCCACTCCAGTTCGTCTCCCACGTAGGTGATGGGTTGATGTAAGAACTGGTCCCCACTCCAGTTGGTCTCCCACGTAGGTGAGTTCGTCTCCCACGTAGGTGATGGGTTGATGTAAGAGCTGGTCCCCACTCCAGTTCGTCTCCCACGTAGGTGATGGGTTGATGTCAGAGCTGGTCCCCACTCCAGTTCGTCTCCCACGTAGCTGAGGGTTGATGTAAGAGCTGGTCCCCACTCCAGTTCGTCTCCCACGTAGGTGATGGGTTGATGTAAGAACTGGTCCCACTCCAGGTCGTCTCCCACGTAGCTGAGGGTTGATGTAAGTGCTGGTCCCCACCTCTAGTTCGTCTCCCACGTAGGTGATGGGTTGATGTAAGAGCTGGTCCCCACTCCAGTTCGTCTCCCACGTAGCTGAGTTCGTCTCCCACGTAGCTGGGTTCGTCTCCCACGTAGGCGATGGGTTGATGTCAGAGCTGGTCTCCACTCCAGTTTGTCTCCCACGTAGGTGATAGGTTGATGTAAGAGTTGGTTCCCACTCCAGTTCGTCTCCCACGTAGGTGATGGGTTGATGTAAGAACTGGTCCCCACTCCAGTTGGTCTCCCACGTAGGTGAGTTCGTCTCCCACGTAGGTGATGGGTTGATGTAAGAGCTGGTCCCCACTCCAGTTCGTCTCCCACGTAGGTGATGGGTTGATGTCAGAGCTGGTCCCCACTCCAGTTCGTCTCCCACGTAGCTGAGGGTTGATGTAAGAGCTGGTCCCCACTCCAGTTCGTCTCCCACGTAGGTGATGGGTTGATGTAAGAGCTGGTCCCCACTCCAGTTCGTCTCCCACGTAGGTGATGGGTTGATGTAAGAGCTGGTCCCCACTCCAGTTCGTCTCCCACGTAGGTGATGGGTTGATGTCAGAGCTGGTCCCCACTCCAGTTCGTCTCCCACGTAGGTGATGGGTTGATGTCAGAGCTGGTCCCCACTCCAGTTCGTCTCCCACGTAGGTGATGGGTTGATGTCAGAGCTGGTCCCCACTCCAGTTCGTCTCCCACGTAGGTGATGGGTTGATGTCAGAGCTGGTCCCCACTCCAGTTCGTCTCCCACGTAGGTGATGGGTTGATGTCAGAGCTGGTCCCCACTCCAGTTCGTCTCCCACGTAGGTGATGGGTTGATGTCAGAGCTGGTCCCCACTCCAGTTCGTCTCCCACGTAGGTGATGGGTTGATGTCAGAGCTGGTCCCCACTCCAGTTCGTCTCCCACGTAGGTGATGGGTTGATGTCAGAGCTGGTCCCCACTCCAGTTCGTCTCCCACGTAGGTGATGGGTTGATGTCAGAGCTGGTCCCCACTCCAGTTCGTCTCCCACGTAGGTGATGGGTTGATGTCAGAGCTGGTCCCCACTCCAGTTCGTCTCCCACGTAGGTGATGGGTTGATGTCAGAGCTGGTCCCCACTCCAGTTCGTCTCCCACGTAGGTGATGGGTTGATGTCAGAGCTGGTCCCCACTCCAGTTCGTCTCCCACGTAGGTGATGGGTTGATGTCAGAGCTGGTCCCCACTCCAGTTCGTCTCCCACGTAGGTGATGGGTTGATGTCAGAGCTGGTCCCCACTCCAGTTCGTCTCCCACGTAGGTGATGGGTTGATGTCAGAGCTGGTCCCCACTCCAGTTCGTCTCCCACGTAGGTGATGGGTTGATGTCAGAGCTGGTCCCCACTCCAGTTCGTCTCCCACGTAGGTGATGGGTTGATGTCAGAGCTGGTCCCCACTCCAGTTCGTCTCCCACGTAGGTGATGGGTTGATGTCAGAGCTGGTCCCCACTCCAGTTCGTCTCCCACGTAGGTGATGGGTTGATGTCAGAGCTGGTCCCCACTCCAGTTCGTCTCCCACGTAGGTGATGGGCTGATGTCAGAGCTGGTCCCCACTCCAGTTCGTCTCCCACGTAGGTGATGGGTTGATGTCAGAGCTGGTCCCCACTCCAGTTCGTCTCCCACGTAGGTGATGGGTTGATGTCAGAGCTGGTCCCCACTCCAGTTCGTCTCCCACGTAGGTGATGGGTTGATGTCAGAGCTGGTCCCCACTCCAGTTCGTCTCCCACGTAGGTGATGGGTTGATGTCAGAGCTGGTCCCCACTCCAGTTCGTCTCCCACGTAGGTGATGGGTTGATGTCAGAGCTGGTCCCCACTCCAGTTCGTCTCCCACGTAGGTGATGGGTTGATGTCAGAGCTGGTCCCCACTCCAGTTCGTCTCCCACGTAGGTGATGGGTTGATGTCAGAGCTGGTCCCCACTCCAGTTCGTCTCCCACGTAGGTGATGGGTTGATGTCAGCGCTGGTCCCCACTCCAGTTCGTCTCCCACGTAGGTGATGGGCTGATGTCAGCGCTGGTCCCCACTCCAGTTCGTCTCCCACGTAGGTGATGGGTTGATGTCAGAGCTGGTCCCCACTCCAGTTCGTCTCCCACGTAGGTGATGGGTTGATGTCAGAGCTGGTCCCCACTCCAGTTCGTTTCCCACGTAGGTGATGGGTTGATGTCAGAGCTGGTCCCCACTCCAGTTCGTCTCCCACGTAGGTGATGGGTTGATGTCAGAGCTGGTCCCCACTCCAGTTCGTCTCCCACGTAGGTGATGGGTTGATGTCAGAGCTGGTCCCCACTCCAGTTCGTCTCCCACGTAGGTGATGGGCTGATGTCAGAGCTGGTCCCCACTCCAGTTCGTCTCCCACGTAGGTGATGGGTTGATGTCAGAGCTGGTCCCCACTCCAGTTCGTCTCCCACGTAGCTGAGTTCGTCTCCCATGTAGGCGATGGGCTGATGTCAGAGCTGGTCCCCACTCCAGTTCGTCTCCCACGTAGGTGATGGGTTAATGTAAGAGCTGGCCCCCACTCCAGTTCGTCTCCCACGTAGCTGAGTTCGTCTCTCACGTAGTTGAGTTCGTCTCCCACGTAGGTGATGGGTTGATGTCAGAGCTGGTCCCCACTCCAGTTCGTCTCCCACGTAGGTGATGGGTTGATGTCAGAGCTGGTCCCCACTGCAGTTCGTCTCCCACGTAGGTGATGGGCTGATGTCAGAGCTGGTCCCCACTCCAGTTCGTCTCCCACGTAGGTGATGGGTTGATGTCAGAGCTGGTCCCCACTCCAGTTCGTCTCCCACGTAGCTGAGTTCGTCTCCCACGTAGCTGAGTTCGTCTCCCACGTAGCTGATGGGTTCATGTAAGAGCTGGCCCCCACTCCAGTTCGTCTCCCACGTAGCTGAGTTCGTCTCCCACGTAGGTGATGGGTTGATGTCAGAGCTGGTCCCCACTCTGATCATTCGCTAGGTAAATTGATCGCCAGGATGATGGACCAGTGTGACCCTGTCTGATGGCAGGGTCAAGGGAGAGCCATCTGGTGATGTCTGGTTCATGCCAGACACATTACCTCGAGGGATGAAGACGTGTGTGTGTGTGTGTGTGTGTGTGTGTGTGTGTGTGTGTGTACTTCGAGGGATGAAGACGTGTGTGTGTGTGTGTGTGTGTGTGTGTGTGTCTGTGTGTGTGTGTGTGTGTGTGTGTGTGTGTGTGTGGTAAGGGATAAGATGTGTGGAAGAAACAGACATAACTCGTGATGAATCAACACCATTGATCCACACATAGTCCTGTATTTTAATAAAAAAAATTGCTATTTTGATTAAGAACACGATTCATCACAGTTTACCCCCCCAAAAAAAGAAAAAAATGAAGAAATTATCTAAAATCTTTCAACTCGTGTCTCAAAAACGTGAAAAAAAAACTTTTGTTTTCCACAGACTCAAAAAAAAACAAAAAAACTCCACGATACATAAAGGATGAATTATGAGAAATTCTTAGATTAATGGCTTCCAATTTTTCTCACCAGGGATGTGATGGCAGTATACCCTCCTTCTGCCGCTCCTGAACACATCCTCAAAATGTTTAGAAAACTCCTTTCTCAGCCAGATATATATATATATATATATATATATATATATATATATATATATATATATATATATATATATATATATATATTATCCCTGGGGTTAGGGGAGAAAGAATACTTCCCACGTATTCCCTGCGTGTCGTAGAAGGCGACTAAAAGGGGAGGGAGCGGGTGGCTGGAAATCCTCCCCTCTCGTTTTTTTTTTTTTTTTTAATTTTCCAAAAGAAGGAACAGAGAAGGGGGCCAGGTGAGGATATTCCCTCTAAGGCCCAGTCCTCTGTTCTTAACGCTACCTCGCTAATGCGGGAAATGGCGAATAGTATGAAAGAAAGATATATATATATATATATATATATATATATATATATATATATATATATATATATATATATATATATATATACATACATACACAAACATAAACATATACACACATGTACATACTTGCTTGCCTTCATCCATTCCCGTCGCCACCCCGCCCTACAGGAAACTGTATCGCTATCCCCTGCTTCAGCGAGGTAGCGCCAGGAAAACAGATTTGGTAATTATTTCGCTTCAAATTCATGGCTTATATTATATGTCTCATGTGTTCATGAAATACATACAGTTTTCAATCTCCTCTTTGGAAAATATCCGTGTGTCATTCTGCTCTGACTCCACAAATCTGATCTCTTCTGCTATGAGAAATAGCCGCGTTAAAACCCAGTTTCCTGTGGCTGATGGAATTCCTTTGTGTACCCTTCATCTGCGTTCACCACCCAAGACTTGCATCAATACAATGCCATTCAACACGCCACCCTTACTATCAGAAGAGATCAATATACCCTAGTCCATTTTGGCCCCCGCCCCCTAACCCACCTTATGATTCACTCAAGTTCCCGTAGGTATATGAGCTGCCTCGTCCACTCCTAGGCAGCTAAACCACTCCATCTCCTCTAGTCTTTTTCCAATCAAACTTACACATGAAAAAATGAATAGCCTGTTTTTGCCGCCCCTCACCAACCCTTAACATCTCTCAAACCACAGTAACTCTCACCTTCCCAGTGCTTGGCTACACCGTAATAACAACGCTCTTACTATTAATTAAATTCGAGAGAGAGAAATCTATCACCCACTCCAATCGGCTACACAGATCAACAGGGGTGAGCGAGACCTTACGCCAAAGCAAAATGGACCACTGCCGAGTCTACATAATGCTGACCAAGAAGAGAGAACATATTCAGCCACACAAGACAACGGTTTGTTGACATTCACCAAAACAAAACCAAAAAACTTTTTTTTTTGTTGTCCTTCTCACAGCTCAGGGGAAGACGAGTCTCTCTTTCTCAAAGGCCGAACTTAAAAATTGAAAACGTTTCGAGCGTCTGTTGTCTTCAGGGCTACGATAAACATCCATAAATAATTATAATTATTTCCATTCATTATTACACTTAATCTTATACCAGGGGGAAGAGAAAAAAGATGATTCAACACACTGACAAGACACAAGTATTCTGCTGTGAAGTATTTGAACGAGGGTGCGTACACTGTCCATACAATGTACTGGGCCATTTCATGATCAAATTTAGACCCTGAGGTAAGCGAGATCAGTAGTTGAGACGAGGTATTCCTTGGCTCAACCTATAGAAAGCTCAGTCTTCATCTTCCACCTATGATCCTATACGTGTCTCATCAGGGAGGTCAGGGGTCGGGGCTACTCATGTCTCTATCATAGACTCATCATCGTCTCATCAGGGAGGTCAGGGGTCGGGGCTACTCATGTCTCTATCATATCCATCATTGTCTCATCAGGGAGGTCAGGGGTCGGAGCTACTCATGTCTCTCTCATAGACTCATCATCTCATCAGGGAGGTCAGGGGTCGGGGTACTCATGTCTCTCTCATAGACTCATCATTGTTTCATCAGGGAGGTCAGGGGTCGGGGCTACTCATGTCTCTATCATAGACTCATCATCGTCTCATCAGGGAGGTCAGGGTTCGGAGCTACTCATGTCTCTATCATAGACTCATCATTATCTCATCAGGGAGGTCAGGGGTCGGAGCTACTCATGTCTCTATCATAGACTCATCATTATCTCATCAGGGAGGTCAGGGGTCGGGAGCTACTCATGTCTCTATCATAGACTCATCATCATCATCAGGGAGGTCAGGGGTCGGAGCTACTCATGTCTCTATCATAGACTCATCATCGTCTCATCAGGGAGGTCAGGGGTCGGAGCTACTCATGTCTCTATCATAGACTCATCATCGTCTCATCAGGGAGGTCAGGGGTCGGGGTACTCATGTCTCTCTCATAGACTCATCATTGTTTCATCAGGGAGGTCAGGGGTCGGGGTACTCATGTCTCTATCATAGACTCATCATTGTCTCATCAGGGAGGTCAGGGGTCGGGGTCCTCATGTCTCTATCATAGACTCATCATTATCTCATCAGGGAGGTCAGGGGTCGGAGCTACTCATGTCTCTATCATAGACTCATCATCTCATCAGGGAGGTCAGGGGTCGGGGTACTCATGACTCTATCATAGACTCATCATTGTCTCATCAGGGAGGTCAGGGGTCGGGGTCCTCATGTCTCTATCATAGACTCATCATTGTCTCATCAGGGAGGTCAGGGGTCGGGGTCTTCATGTCTCTATCATAGACTCATCATTATCTCATCAGGGAGGTCAGGGGTCGGAGCTACTCATGTCTCTATCATAGACTCATCATTATCTCATCAGGGAGGTCAGGGGTCGGAGCTACTCATGTCTCTATCATAGACTCATCATCTCATCAGGGAGGTCAGGGGTCGAGGCTACTCATGTCTCTATCACAGACTCATCATTGTTTCATCAGGGAGGTCAGGGGTCGGGGTACTCATGTCTCTATCATATTCATCATTGTCTCATCAGGGAGGTCAGGGGTCGGGGTACTCATATCTCTCTCCTCATGTCTCTCTCACAGACTCATCATCATCTCATCAGGGAGGTCACGGGTCGGGGTCCTCATGTCTCTATCATAGACTCATCATCATCTCATCAGGGAGGTCAGGGGTCGGGGTCCTCATGTCTTTCTCATAGACTCATCATCATCGTGAGGTTGTAGGGCACACAGACTCACACCGTACCCATCCCAGAATCATGAGGGGACGTCGCCTAATCACCCAACTGGAATGACCTCGTCAATCACCAGAACTACTTTGACCCACGAAATGCCTTCCCTGTAGCTGAAGGACACAGTGGGACAGACGGAGATGTGGAGGCTGGCTGCGAATGTGGCCTCATTAAAGTGAGGTTAATGAGAACATTGCGCCCATGAGGCAGGAGGGAGGGGAGATGAGGAGGTGTCGAGGCTGGAGGGAAGGGAGATGAGGAGGTGTCGAGGCAGGAGGGAAGGGAGATGAGGAGGTGTCGAGGCAGGAGGGAGAGGAGATGAGGAGGTGTCGAGGCAGGAGGGAAGGGAGATGAGGAGGTGTCGAGGCTGGAGGGAAGGGAGATGAGGAGGGGTGTGGCAGGAGGGAAAGGAGATGAGGAGGTGTCGAGGCAGGAGGGAAGGGAGATGAGGTGTCGAGGCAGGAGGGAAGGGAGATGAGGAGGTGTCGAGGCAGGAGGGAAGGGAGATGAGGAGGTGTCGAGGCAGGAGGGAAGGGAGATGAGGAGGTGTCGAGGCAGGAGGGAAGAGGAGATGAGGAGGTGTCGAGGCAGGAGGGAAGGGAGATGAGGAGGTGTCGAGGCAGGAGGGAAGGGAGATGAGGAGGTGTCGAGGCAGGAGGGAAGGGAGATGAGGAGGTGTCGAGGCAGGAGGGAAGGGAGATGAGGAGGTGTCGAGGCAGGAGGGAAGGGAGATGAGGAGGTGTCGAGGCAGGAGGGAAGAGGAGATGAGGAGGTGTCGAGGCAGGAGGGAAGGGAGATGAGGAGGTGTCGAGGCAGGAGGGAAGGGAGATGAGGAGGTGTCGAGGCAGGAGGGAAGGGAGATGAGGAGGTGTCGAGGCAGGAGGGAGAGGAGATGAGGAGGTGTCGAGGCAGGAGGGAAGAGGAGATGAGGAGGTGTCGAGGCAGGAGGGAAGGGAGATGAGGAGGTGTCGAGGCAGGAGGGAAGAGGAGATGAGGAGGTGTCGAGGCAGGAGGGAAGGGAGATGAGGAGGTGTCGAGGCAGGAGGGAAGGGAGATGAGGAGGTGTCGAGGCAGGAGGGAAGGGAGATGAGGAGGTGTCGAGGCAGGAGGGAAGAGGAGATGAGGAGGTGTCGAGGCAGGAGGGAAGGGAGATGAGGAGGTGTCGAGGCAGGAGGGAAGAGGAGATGAGGAGGTGTCGAGGCAGGAGGGAAGGGAGATGAGGAGGTGTCGAGGCAGGAGGGAGAGGAGATGAGGAGGTGTCGAGGCAGGAGGGAAGAGGAGATGAGGAGGTGTCGAGGCAGGAGGGAAGGGAGATGAGGAGGTGTCGAGGCAGGAGGGAGAGGAGATGAGGAGGTGTCGAGGCAGGAGGGAAGAGGAGATGAGGAGGTGTCGAGGCAGGAGGGAAGGGAGATGAGGAGGTGTCGAGGCTGGAGGGAGAGGAGATGAGGAGGTGTCGAGGCAGGAGGGAAGAGGAGATGAGGAGGTGTCGAGGCAGGAGGGAAGGGAGATGAGGAGGTGTCGAGGCAGGAGGGAGAGGAGATGAGGAGGTGTCGAGGCTGGAGGGAGAGGAGATGAGGAGGTGTCGAGGCAGGAGGGAGAGGAGATGAGGAGGTGTCGAGGCAGGAGGGAGAGGAGATGATGAGGAGGTGTCGAGGCAGGAGGGAGAGGAGATGAGGAGGAGGTGTCGAGGCAGGAGGGAGAGGAGATGAGGAGGTGTCGATGAGGAGGTGTCGA
>NC_092264.1:9149937-9154937 GCF_036320965.1 Panulirus ornatus
ACACACACACACACACACACACATACACACACACACACACACACACACACACACACACACACACAGACACACATACACACACACACACACACACACACACACACACACAGACACACATACACACACACACACACACACACACACACACACACACACACACACACACACACACACACACACACACACACACACACACACACACACACACACACACACATACACACACACACACACACACACACACACACACACACACATACACACACACACACACACACACACACACACACAGACACACATACACACACACACACACACACACACACACACACACACACACACACACACACACACACATACACACACACACACACACACACACACACACACACAGACACACATACACACACACACACACACACACACACACACACACACAGACACACATACACACACACACACACACACACACACACACACACACACACACACATACACACACACACACACACACACACACACACACACAGACACACACACACACACACACACACACACACACACACACACACACACACACACACACACACACACAGACACACACACACACACACACACACACACACACACACACACACACACACACACACACACACACACACACACACACACACACACACACACACACACACACACACACACACACACACACACACACAGACACACACACACACACACACACACACACACAGACACACATACACACACACACACACACACACAGACACACACACACACACACACACACACACAGACACACACAGACACACACACACACACACACACACACACAGACACACATACACACACACACACACACACACACACACACACACACACAGACACACACACACACACACACACACACACAGACACACATACACTCACACACACACACACACACACACACACACAGACACACACACACACACACACACACACACAGACACACACACACACACACACACACACACACACACACACACACACACACAGACACACACACACACACACACACACACACAGACACACATACACACACACACACACACACACAGACACACACACACACACCAGGGTACGGACAGGGTTGCACAGAGACGTGTCAATACCAAGTGGGAAGCAATATTGTGTTCTCAGACTCAGCTGTGCCGGACGAGATGAAGCCACTGTGCCAAACGCTGGGAGAAACAGCATGCAATACCTTGTTGTACAGGAGGCAGGAGGAGGCTCTCTCTCTCTCTCTCTCTCTCTCTCTCTCTCTCTCTCTCTCTCTCTCTCTCTCTCTCTCTCTCTCTCATATTAGGTAAGGGAAAGGTACTCTCTCTCTCTCTCTCTCTCTCTCTCTCTCTCTCTCTCTCTCTCTCACATTAGGTAAGGGAGAGGTACTCTCTCTCTCTCTCTCTCTCTCTCTCTCTCTCTCTCTCTCACACACATACATTAGGTAAGGGAGAGGTACTGTCTCTCTCTGTCTGTCTGTCTCTCTCTCTCTCTCTCTCTCTCTCTCTCTCTCTCTCTCTCTCTCTCTCTCTCACACACATACATTAGGTAAGGGAGAGGTACTGTCTCTCTCTGTCTGTCTGTCTGTCTCTCTCTCTCTCTCTCTCTCTCTCTCTCTCTCTCTCTCTCTCTCTCTCACATATTAGGTAAGGGAGAGGTACTGGCTCCCCCACTGTCTCTTTGAGGGCAATTGGAGCACGATGGTACGACCATTGAGCACGATGGTACGACCCTTGAGCACGACGGTACGACCATTGAGCACGATGGTACGACCATTGAGCACGATGGTACGACCCTTGAGCACGATGGTACGACCCTTGAGCACGATGGTACGACCCTTGAGCACGATGGTACGACCCTTGAGCACGACGGTACGACCCTTGAGCACGACGGTACGACCCTTGAGCACGATGGTACGACCCTTGAGCACGACGGTACGACCCTTGAGCACGATGGTACGACCCTTGAGCACGACGGTACGACCCTTGAGCACGATGGTACGACCATTGAGCACGACGGTACGACCCTTGAGCACGACGGTACGACCCTTGATCACGATGGTACGACCCTTGAGCACGATGGTACGACCCTTGAGCACGATGGTACGATCCTTGAGCACGATGGTACAACCCTTGAGCACGACGGTACGACCCTTGAGCACGACGGTACGACTCTTGAGCACGATGGTACGACCCTTGAGCACGATGGTACGACCCTTGAGCACGACGGTACGACCCTTGAGCACGATGGTACGACCCTTGAGCACGATGGTACGACCCTTGAGCACGACGGTACGACCCTTGAGCACGATGGTACGACCATTGAGCACGACGGTACGACCCTTGAGCACGACGGTACGACCCTTGAGCACGATGGTACGACCCTTGAGCACGATGGTACGACCCTTGAGCACGATGGTACGACCCTTGAGCACGACGGTACGACCCTTGAGTACGATGGTACGACCCTTGAGCACGATGGTACGACCCTTGAGCACGATGGTACGACCCTTGAGCACGATGGTACGACCCTTGAGCACGACGGTACGACCCTTGAGCACGATGGTACGACCCTTGAGCACGACGGTACGACCCTTGAGCACGACGGTACGACCCTTGAGCACGACGGTACGACCCTTGAGCACGATGGTACGACCCTTGAGCACGACGGTACGACCCTTGAGCACGACGGTGCGACCCTTGAGCACGACGGTACGACCCTTGAGCACGATGGTACGACCCTTGAGCACGATGGTACGACCCTTGAGCACGATGGTACGACCCTTGAGCACGACGGTACGACCCTTGAGTACGATGGTACGACCCTTGAGCACGATGGTACGACCCTTGAGCACGACGGTACGACCCTTGAGCACGATGGTACGACCATTGAGCACGACGGTACGACCCTTGAGCACGACGGTACGACCCTTGAGCACGATGGTACGACCCTTGAGCACGATGGTACGACCCTTGAGCACGATGGTACGACCCTTGAGCACGACGGTACGACCCTTGAGTACGATGGTACGACCCTTGAGCACGATGGTACGACCCTTGAGCACGATGGTACGACCCTTGAGCACGATGGTACGACCCTTGAGCACGACGGTACGACCCTTGAGCACGATGGTACGACCCTTGAGCACGACGGTACGACCCTTGAGTACGATGGTACGACCCTTGAGCACGATGGTACGACCCTTGAGCACGATGGTACGACCCTTGAGCACGATGGTACGACCCTTGAGCACGACGGTACGACCCTTGAGCACGATGGTACGACCCTTGAGCACGACGGTACGACCCTTGAGCACGACGGTACGACCCTTGAGCACGACGGTACGACCCTTGAGCACGATGGTACGACCCTTGAGCACGACGGTGCGACCCTTGAGCACGACGGTACGACCCTTGAGCACGATGGTACGACCCTTGAGCACGATGGTACGACCCTTGAGCACGATGGTACGACCCTTGAGCACGACGGTACGACCCTTGAGTACGATGGTACGACCCTTGAGCACGATGGTACGACCCTTGAGCACGACGGTACGACCCTTGAGCACGACGGTACGACCCTTGAGCACTTCGGTACGACCCTTGAGCACGATGGTACGACCCTTGAGCACGACGGTGCGACCCTTGAGCACGACGGTACGACCCTTGAGCACGACGGTACGACCCTTGAGCACGATGGTACGATACCTTGAGCACGAGTACCGTCGTGCTCAATGTATCGTACCGTCGTGTTCAAGGTATCGTACCGTCGTGCTCAATGTATCGTACCGTCGTGCTCAAGGTATCGTACCGTCGTGTTCAAGGTATCGTACCGTCGTGTTCAAGTTATCGTACCGTCGTGCTCAAGTTATCGTACCGTCGTGTTCAAGGTATCGTGCCGTCGTACTCAAGGTATCGTACCGTCGTACTCAAGGTATCGTACCGTCGTGCTCAAGGTATCGTACCGTCGTGCCCAAGATATCGTACCGTCGTGTTCAAGGTATCGTACCGTCGTGTTCAAGGTATCGTACCGTCATATTCAAGGTATCGTACCGTCGTACTCAAGGTATCGTACCGTCGTGCCCAAGATATCGTACCGTCGTGTTCAAGGTATCGTACCGTCGTACTCAAGGTATCGTACCGTCGTACTCAAGGTATCGTACCGTCGTGCTCAAGGTATCGTACCGTTGTGCTCAAGGTATCGTACCGTCGTGCTCAAGGTATCGTACCGTCGTGCTCAAGGTATCGTACCGTCGTGCTCAAGGTATCGTACCGTCGTGCCCAAGATATCGTACCGTCGTGTTCAAGGTATCGTACCGTCGTGCTCAAGGTATCGTACCGTTGTGCTCAAGGTATCGTACCGTCGTGCTCAAGGTATCGTACCGTCATATTCAAGGTATCGTACCGTCGTACTCAAGGTATCGTACCGTCGTGCTCAAGGTATCGTACCCTCGTGCTCAAGGTATCGTACCGTCGTGCTCAAGGTATCGTACCGTCGTACTCAAGGTATCGTACCGTAGCCTGAACCAGCGACCCATTCTATCGATCAACCCCTTAAGGGGAAGGACGAACAGCTGGGTTTGACTGTGGGCCGACGACCTTAACCCTGGACCCTGCTCGACCGTGGGCGGCCCGCGAATGCGTGCGTCATGGTCAGGAACGCCAACTCATACCATAAAAACATCGAACTGACACCAACCATGAGAAAGCCAAGTCATATACACTAAAAAAAACTGAAATACAGTAATACAATACAACAATACAGTCATACAATACAACAATACAGTAATACAATACAACAATACGGTAATACAATACAGCAATACAAAAATTCCCTTTAAGAATAAATAATACAGCGATAAACCAATGACTTTTCAAGTTCGCAAAGGTATAAGATGGCATCAGAGGATGGGAATGAGAAATTATAGGATAGTGAGGCCC
>NC_092264.1:9164937-9174937 GCF_036320965.1 Panulirus ornatus
CACATGATCCCGATGAGGGAACACAGCCACATCACATGAGCCCGATGTCTACTGGGTGGAGTCGACCCAACATCTCAATCTGCTACATTTGATGAAGTGTTTGTGGCACCAACCAGCCAACCGCTTCAGTCTTGATTAATGGGGCTGTGGGGGGGAGGGGGTGTTTCAGTGGGGGGGGGTGTTTCAGTGTGGGGGAGGGGGGTTTCAGTGTGGGGGAGGGGGTTTCAGTGTGGGGGAGGGGGGTGTTTCAGTGGGGAGGGGGTGTTTCAGTGTGGGGGAGGGAGGGGGTTTCAGTGTGGGGGAGGGGGGTGTTTCAGTGTGGGGGAGGGAGGGGGTTTCAGTGTGGGGGAGGGGGTTTCAGTGGGGGAGGGGGGTGTTTCAGTGTGGGGGAGGGGTGTTTCAGTGGGGGAGGGGGTGTTTCAGTGTGGGGGAGGGGGTGTTTCAGTGTGGGGGAGGGGTGTTTCAGTGTGGGGGAGGGGGTTTCAGTGTGGGGGAGGGGGGTGTTTCAGTGTGGGGAGGGGGGTTTCAGTGTGGGAGGGGGGTTTCAGTGGGGGAGGGGGATGTTTCAGTGTGGGGGAGGGGGTGTTTCAGTGTGGGGGAGGGGGTGTTTCAGTGTGGGGGAGGGGGTGTTTCAGTGTGGGGGAGGGGGGTGTTTCAGTGTGGGGGAGGGGGTGTTTCAGTGTGGGGGAGGGGTGTTTCAGTGGGGGGGGTGTTTCAGTGTGGGGGAGGGGTGTTTCAGTGTGGGGAGGGGGGTTTCAGTGTGGGGGGTGTTTCAGTGTGGGGGAGGGAGGGGGTTTCAGTATGGGGAGGGAGGGGGGTTTCAGTGTGGGGGAGGAGGAGGGGGGGTTTCAGTGTGGGGGATGGGGGGGTTTCAGTGCAGCGCCTCCCACGATTGGGATAAGGGACTTCAGCTTCATGGTTTGCTGAATGTGCTACTTATGTGGGCTAGACTTCAGCTTCATGATCTACTGAATGTGCTACTTATGTGGGCTAGACTTCAGCTGCATGATCTACTGAAAGTGCTACCTATGTGGACCAGACTTCAGCTTCATGATCTACTGAATGTGCTACTTATGTGGGCTAGACTTCAGCTTCATGGTTTACTGAATGTGCTACTTATGTGGGCTAGACTTCAGCTTCATGATCTACTGAAAGTGCTACCTATGTGGGCTAGACTTCAGCTTCATGATCTACTGAATGTGCTACTTATGTGGGCTAGACTTCAGCTTCATGATCTACTGAAAGTGCTACCTATGTGGACTAGACTTCAGCTTCATGATCTACTGAATGTGCTACCTATGTGGACTAGACTTCAGCTTCATGATCTACTGAATGTGCTACTTATGTGGGCTAGACTTCAGCTTCATGATCTACTGAATGTGCTACCTATGTGGACTAGACTTCAGCTTCATGATCTACTGAATGTGCTACTTATGTGGGCTAGACTTCAGCTTCATGATCTACTGAATGTGCTACTTATGTGGGCTAGACTTCAGCTTCATGATCTACTGAAAGTGCTACCTATGTGGACTAGACTTCAGCTTCATGATCTACTGAATGTGCTACTTATGTGGGCTAGACTTCAGCTTCATGGTTTACTGAATGTGCTACTTATGTGGGCTAGACTTCAGCTTCATGATCTACTGAATGTAGATACTCCTTCAGCTTCATGATTTGCTGAATACGCTGCTCCTCATTTGAGACAGACTTCAGCATCATAATTTACAGGACATACTGTCAATTTGGGCTAAGCTTCAGCTTCATAATTTTCTGAATGTACTACTCCCTATTTGGGCTTGGCTTCAGCTTCAATTGTCTAAAATATCCCTGGGATTTCTGCCATATATATACATATATATATATATATATATATATATATATATATATATATATATATATATATATATATATATTGGAAAGGATCACAATTTTGCGCGTGATCAAGGTATTCCTATGAGTCCACGGGGAAAATGAAACACGAAAAGTTCCCAAGTGCACTTTCGTGCAATAATCACATCATCAGGGGAGACACAAGAGAGAAGTATAAGTCAGTTACTATACAAAGCTAGGACGCCATTTGGTAAACATGTTTACCAAATGGCGTCCTAGCTACGTCTCTTCGATGTATATCAACTGACTGTTATATTTCTCTCTTGTGTCTCCCCTGATGATGTGATCATTACACGAAAGTGCACTTAGGAATTTTTCGTGTTTCACTTTCTCCGTGGACTCATAGGAATATATATATATATATATATATATATATATATATATATATATATATATATATATATATATATATATATATATATATATCCCAATCTTATTTACATATGTGACTATATCATAAGTGATGGAAGTGTAAATTGTAAACAGGTGTGTGGCGGTTAGCGTTCCCGACCATGACGCATTCACGGGCCGCCTAGGGTCGAGGGTATGGGTTCGAATCCTAGTTGTGGCAGTCGGTCCACAGTCAACCCAGCTGTTCATCCACCCTGAAGGGCTGATCGATGAAAGGGGTACCTGCCTTGGTGTGTATGTGTGTGTGTGTGTGTGTGTGTGTGTGTGAACTAAAGAAAACGGCCAATAAACCCGCACACCCGTTTTCCTTGTTTAAGAGTGCTAACGGGGGGACTACAGCATCCGACCAAGAAAAGAAAAAACACTTCACGTTTTCTTTCTCTTCACGTTCGAACGGGAGAGCATAAAAAACGGCCAAGAAAAGCACCTCCGTTTTTTTTTTCCTGGTCTTCACGGGCGAACAGCAGAACCAAAGAAAACGGCAGATAATAAAAAGCACTTCCCATTTTCATTGAAATTGGAGCGGATATGAAAAACCAACAAAAAACGACCGTGATAAATTCTCCTCCCTTACCATTTTCTTGCCGCTGCAAAATAACCAGTTCCCATTTTCTTTGTGCACGAAACGAGAACATATATATATATCTATATATATATATATATATATATATATATATATATATATATATATATATATATATATATATATATATATATAAAACCTACGGTAACCTACTTCCCGTTTTTGCTTTCTCTCCGGGCGCTCGGCCAGCACAAAGCATCACCACGTTTTCTTTACCGTGGCAGGTACAGGGAGGGGAAAGAAAACGACCCCTAACTCCGCCCCCCGAGCACCCTTGTGGAGCGTGGCGCCAAATGGATTCTTCTTGTCATTACCTCTTGTGCCATTAATAATGGTAGTTCCCAGGGGCGTGGTGGGGTGAGTTACAGGATCCTCCCACAGTGGGTGAGTTACAGGATCCTCCCACAGTGGGGGAGTTACAGGATCCTCCCACACTCCCACACACACCTCCTTCCCCCCCCCCACACACCCCCACCTCCATTACGGCGAGGGTAATGTGTGTGGGGGGGAGGAAGAGGAAGGGTGGGTGTGGTGGAGGAGGAGGAGGGGAAGTTTGAAGAGGGGGAGGCAGTGTGGTGGTAAGTTTGGAATAAAGTTATCCACTTTGTATACAAATTGGACAGCTTTAATGTGGGTAAAATATTTTGTAAATATTTTCCCCCCCATTCTTGTCCCCATGGTGAATGGTGGTCACTTGTTTACCAAAGGGCGTCCTAGCTACGTCTCTCCCTTGTATATCAACTGACTGTTATATTTCTCTCTTGTGTCTCCCCTGATGATGTGATTATGACACGAAAGTGCACTTGGGAACTTATCGTGTTTCATTTTCCCTCTCGGACTCATAGGAATATCTTGATCACGCGCAAAATTGTGATCCTTTCCGATATATATATATATATATATATATATATATATATATATATATATATATATATATATATATATATATATATATATATAAACTCCGTAAAAGAGGAAGTCATCTGGCATATTAGTTCACTCGGATGTCAACAAGGATTTGCCCACCTGAACTACATATTCCATTCTCATCCCCCTCACCTATACTCCCACTAACTATATTCCAGTGGCACCCCCTTTCCTTCATCCCCACTGAACATTATTCCAGTGGCACCCTCTTTTCTTCATCCCCACTGAACATTATTCCAGTGGCACCCTCTTTCCTTCATCCCCACTGAACACTATTCCAGTGGCACCCCCTTTCCTTCATCCCCACTGAACACTATTCCAGTGGCACCCTCTTTCCTTCATCCCCACTGAACACTATTCCAGTGGCACCCCCTTTCCTTCATCCCCACTGAACACTATTCCAGTGGCACCCCCTTTCCTTCATCCCCACTGAACACTATTCCAGTGGCACCCTCTTTCCTTCATCCCCACTGAACACTATTCCAGTGGCACCCCCTTTCCTTCATCCCCACTGAACACTATTCCAGTGGCACCCTCTTTCCTTCATCCCCACTGAACACTATTCCAGTGGCACCCCCTTTCCTTTATCCCCACTGAACACTATTCCAGTGGCACCCCCTTTCCTTCATCCCCACTGAACACTATTCCAGTGGCACCCCCTTTCCTTCATCCCCACTGAACACTATTCCAGTGGCACCCTCTTTCCTTCATCCCCACTGAACACTATTCCAGTGGCACCCCCTTTCCTTCATCCCCACTGAACACTATTCCAGTGGCACCCCCTTTCCTTCATCCCCACTGAACACTATTCCAGTGGCACCCCCTTTCCTTCATCCCCACTGAACACTATTCCAGTGGCACCCTCTTTCCTTCATCCCCACTGAACACTATTCCAGTGGCACCCCCTTTCCTTCATCCCCACTGAACACTATTCCAGTGGCACCCTCTTTTCTTCATCCCCAATGAACACTATTCCAGTGGTACCCCCTTTCTCCCACCATCTCTCTTTAACCCCCAACCTCTATCATAGCTAAACCCCTTTCCTGCACACCTCTGTGTAACCCCCATTTCCCCCCATTCCCCCCCATCCCCACCTTAAAATTGATCCTGTAAAACTGTCTGCGAGCGAGACACAAGACAGCTTAATATCACACTGGGAAAAAAAAAAAGAGAAAACGAGAAAAAAAAAGGGAGTCTCTCTCTTCCATTTTCCACTAACGACCTAACCAGGCCATTGGTACTTTACCCCTTCCCCCCTACCCCTTTCCCCACCCCCCTACTGCAGCAGTGGCGTATACGAGGTGCCCCCCGGCAACCTCGTATACGCCACTGCGTATAGGTGAAATGGGTGAGGGGTTCAAGGCTGGTGCACAGAACTGCCTTAGGTACGAGGTACAGAGAGGCGATTTTGCTTGTGCCATAGACAGGGGGAGGTAAATTAGGCCCTCCCCCAGTGAGGAGGTGTGTGGGGTGTGGGGTGTGTGGGGTGTGTGGGTTGTGGGGGTGTGTGGGGTGTGTGGGGTGTGGGGTGTGTGGGGTGTGGGGTGTGGGGTGTGTGGGGTGTGGGGTGTGTGGTGTGTGGGGTGTGTGGGGTGTGGGTGTGTGGTGTGTGGGGTGTGGGGTGTGGGGTGTGTGGGGTGTGTGGTGTGTGGGGTGTGTGGGGGGTGTGGGGTGTGGGGTGTGGGGTGTGGGGGTGTGGGGTGTGGGGGTGTTGAAGAAGGTGCCCCTTGCCTGTGGGGGTGGCTCAAAAAAAAAGGTGTCCCCTGTCAGCGAGGGTGAGTTAATAAAGGGGGAGTGTTGGCAGGGGGGAGTGTTGGCAGGGGAGTATTGGCAGGGGGGAGTGTTGGCAGGGGGGAGTGTTGGCAGGGGGAGTGTTGGCAGGGGAGTATTGGCAAGGGGGAGTGTTGGCAGGGGGGAGTGTTGGCAGGGGGGAGTGTTGGCAGGGGGGAGTGTTGGCAGGGGAGTATTGGCAGGGGGGAGTGTTGGCAGGGGGGAGTGTTGGCAGGGGGGGAGTGTTGGCAGGGGGGAGTGTTGGCAGGGGAGTATTGGCAGGGGAGTGTTGGCAGGGGGGAGTGTTGGCAGGGGGGAGTGTTGGCAGGGGGGAGTGTTGGCAGGGGAGTATTGGCAGGGGGGAGTGTTGGCAGGGGGGAGTGTTGGCAGGGGGAGTGTTGGCAGGGGAGTGTTGGCAGGGGAGTATTGGCAGGGGGGTGTTGGCAGGGGGGGAGTGTTGGCAGGGGGAGTGTTGGCAGGGGAGTATTGGCAGGGGGGAGTGTTGGCAGGGGGGAGTGTTGGCAGGGGAGTGTTGGCAGGGGGAGTGTTGGCAGGGGGGAGTGTTGGCAGGGGGGAGTGTTGGCAGGGGGGAGTGTTGGCAGGGGAGTATTGGCAGGGGGGAGTGTTGGCAGGGGGAAGTGTTGGCAGGGGGGAGTGTTGGCAGGGGGGAGTGTTGGCAGGGGGAGTATTGGCAGGGGGGTGTTGGCAGGGAGGAGTGTTGGCAGGGGGAGTGTTGGCAGGGGAGTGTGTTGGCAGGGGGGAGTGTTGGCAGGGGGGAGTGTTGGCAGGGGAGTATTGGCAGGGGGGAGTGTTGGCAGGGGGGAGTGTTGGCAGGGGAGTATTGGCAGGGAGTGTTGGCAGGGGGGAGTGTTGGCAGGGGGGAGTGTTGGCAGGGGGGAGTGTTGGCAGGGGAGTGTTGGCAGGGGAGTGTTGGCAGGGGGAGTGTTGGCAGGGGGGAGTGTTGGCAGGGGAGTATTGGCAGGGGGGAGTGTTGGCAGGGGTGAGTGTTGGCAGGGGAGTGTTGGTAGCGGAGTGTTGGCAGGGGAGTGTTGGCAGGGGAGTGTTGGTAGCGGAGTGTTGGCAGGAGAGTGTTGGTAGGGGAGTGTTGGCAGGGGAGTGTTGGCAGGGGGGAGTGTTGGCAGGGGAGTGTTGGTAGCGGAGTGTTGGCAGGGGAGTGTTGGCAGGGGAGTGTTGGCAGGGGAGTGTTGGTAACGGAGTGTTGGCAGGGGAGTGTTGGTAGGGGAGTGTTGGCAGGGGAGTGTTAGCAGGGGAGTGTTGGTAGGAGAGTGTTGACAGAAGACTGTTGGCAGGGGAGTGTTGGCAGGGAAGTGATGGCAGGGGAGTGGAGGCAGGGGAGCGTTGCCAGTGGAGTGATGGCAGGAGAGTGTTGGCAGGGGAGCGGAGGCAGGGGAGCGTTGGCAGGGAAGTGATGGCAGGGGAGTGTTGGCAGGGGAGTGTTGGCAGGGGAGTGTTGAAAGGAGACTGTTGGCAGGGAAGTGTTGGCAGGGGAGTGTTGAAAGGAGACTGTTGGTAGGGAAGTGTTGGCAGGGGAGTGTTGAAAGGAGACTGTTGGCAGGGAAGTGTTGGCAGGGGAATGGAGGCAGGGGAGTGGTGGCAGGGGAATGGAGGCAGGGGAGTGGTGGCAGGGGAGTGTTGGCAGGGGAATGGAGGCAGGGGAGTGGTGGCAGGGGAGTGTTGGCAGGGGAATGGAGGCAGGGGAGTGGTGGCAGGGGAGTGTTGGCAGTGAAGTGATGGCATGGGAGTGTTGAAAGGAGACTGTTGGTAGGGAAGTGTTGGCAGGGGAGTGTTGAAAGTGTTGACAGAAGACTGTTGGCAGGGGACTGTTGGCAGGGAAGCGTTGGCAGGGGAGTGTTGAAAGGAGACTGTTGGCAGGGAAGTGTTGGCAGGGAAGTGTTGGCAGGGAAGTGTTGACGGAAGACTGTTGGCAGGGAAGTGTTGGCAGGGGAGTGTTGGCAGGGGAGTGTTGGCAGGGGACATGATGGATTGCTGTCATTAGCCGTGCCCGATCCATCCTAGAGTAATATTATTCTTTATGGTCGAGCGCTCCACCAGCTGGGAAGAAAATGGGAAGGATCATTGGCAGGATAGAAAACGGGGAGAGGGAAATGGATATAGAGAGAGAGGGAAGGGGGATAGATAAGGAAGAGAAAACGGGTGTTTAAGGCATTGAGGAAGACATATGGATGATTAATGGAGTTTGTCACTGCGCATATTAATCAATTACTCCCTTCTGGATCTGATGACAACCCCGTATCCCGTTTTCTATCGCAGGTTTTCTGTAGCCGTTTCGTGCGCGTGTTCTTAATCTCTTTCCTGTCTACTGTACGGTATGGTAGGGCCCTTTAACACGACGGTACACCCTTTACACACGTACGAAACCCCTTTAGCACGACGGTCGACCCCTTGGGGCACGACGGTACGGCCCTTGGCACGATGGACGGCCCTGAAAACGCGGTGCGGCCCCCTTTAACACGAAAGTCGCCCTGAGCACGACGGTAAAGACCCCTTGGAAAAAAAACCCCGATGGTACGGCCCTTGGCACGACGGTACGACCTTGGGGCACGACGGTACGGGCCCCCCTTTAACACGACGGTTTCGAACCCCTTTAGCCGACGTACGAAACCGGCCGGCGGAAAGAAGGGGGCACGAGTAAAGGGCGAACGCGGCCTTGAAGCAACGTCGGCGAAACCGTGCACGACTAAAAGAAACGCGCGGTGTTTAAACTGACGGAAGACCTCATGATGATAACGGGGCACGCGTTACATCCCTTACGGACGTAACGTACGACCGCTGAAGCCGCTCGCGTGTTGCCTTCCTCCTGTACAGGATGGTAGGCCTGACACGGACCGGTACGCCATTGGCACGACGGTAGACCTGAGCACGCGGTACGACCCTGAGCACGACGGTACGGCCCCTTGACAGAGTGTAGAGCCTTGAGCCACGGTCCTGCACGCTTGAAACGCGGTACGCCTTTAGCACGACGGTCGACCTTGACACGCACGGCTGCACGAAGCCTGGCACGACTGGTACGCCTTGAACACGACGGTAGAATCCTTTGTCAGACACGACGAAACGACGCCCTTGAGCACGACGGTACGGCCCTTGAACACGACACGGTACGACCCTTGAGCACACGGTACGACCCTTGAGCACGACGGTACGGCCCTTGAACACGACGGTACGACCCTTGAGCACGGACGGTAACGACCTTGAGCACGACGGTACGACCCTTGAGCACGACGGTACGGCCCTTGAACACGACGGTACGACCCTTGAGCACGACGGTACGACCCTTGAGCACGACGGTACGACCCTTGAGCACGACGGTACGACCCTTGAGCACGACGGTACGGCCCTTGAGCACGACGGTACGACCTTTGAGCACGATGGTACGGCCCTTGAACACGACGGTACGACCTTTGAGCACGACGGTTCGACCCTTGAACACGCCGGTACGACCCTTGAGCACGACGGTGCGACCCTTGAACACGACGGTACGACCCTTGAGCACGACGGTACGACCCTTGAGCACGATGGTACGACCCTTGAGCACGACGGTACGGCCCTTGAGCACGACGGTACGACCCTTGAGCACGACGGTACGACCCTTGAACACGACGGTACGACCCTTGAGCACGACGGTACGACCCTTGAGCACGACGGTACGACCCTTGAGCACGACGGTACGGCCCTTGAACACGACGGTACGACCCTTGAGCACGACGGTATGACCCTTGAGCACGATGGTACGGCCCTTGAACACGACGGTACGACCCTTGAGCACGACGGTACGACCCTTGAGCACGACGGTACGACCCTTGAGCACGACGGTACGGCCCTTGAGCACGATGGTACGGCCCTTGAACACGACGGTGCGACCCTTGAACACGACGGTACGACCCTTGAGCACGACGGTACGACCCTTGAGCACGATGGTACGGCCCTTGAGCACGACGGTACGACCCTTGAGCACGACGGTACGACCCTTGAGCACGACGGTACGACCCTTGAGCACGACGGTACGACCCTTGAGCACGACGGTACGACCCTTGAACACGACGGTACGACCCTTGAGCACGACGGTACGACCCTTGAGCACGATGGTACGACCCTTGAGCACGACGGTACGGCCCTTGAGCACGACGGTACGACCTTTGAGCACGACGGTTCGACCCTTGAACACGCCGGTACGACCCTTGAGCACGACGGTGCGACCCTTGAACACGACGGTACGACCCTTGAGCACGACGGTACGACCCTTGAGCACGATGGTACGACCCTTGAGCACGACGGTACGGCCCTTGAGCACGACGGTACGACCTTTGAGCACGACGGTTCGACCCTTGAGCACGACGGTACGACCCTTGAGCATGACGGTACGACGCTTGAGCACGACGG
>NC_092264.1:9182437-9187437 GCF_036320965.1 Panulirus ornatus
CCTTGTTCAAGACAGTTGGGCCATTAACCATTACGTTACGATTGTTGGACACTGAAGGTACAACTATAAGGTTACGACCTTTGACCCTGACCCTTTAAAACCATTCTTAAGGGTCGTACTGTCCTGTTTAAAGAGACCTCAGCTTCGAGAACCATTTGACCTCACCCTTAAGAACCATTGTATGTGGGTCAAATCACCCTATTTCAGGGAAATGGGGTTTCAAGAACCATTCTATGGGTTCACATCACCCTATTTCACGAAATGGGACTCCAAGAACCATTTGACCTGACCCTTAACATTCTATGGGGTCATATAACCCTATTTCAGGGAAATGGGGTTCCAAGAACCATTTGACCTGACCCTTAACATTCTATGGGGTCATATCACCCTATTTCAGGGAAATGGGGCTCCAAGAACCATTTAATCTGAATGGAGTTCCAAGAACCATTTAATCTGAATGGAGTTCCAAGAACCATTTAATCTGAATGGGGTTCCAAGAACCATTTGACCTCACCCTTAAGAACCATTTCATGGGGTCACATCACCCTATTTCAGGGAAATGGGGTTCCAAGAACCATTTAATCTGAATGGGGTTCCAAGAACCATTTAACCTGACCCTTAAGAACCATTCTATAGGATCGAGTCGTCCTGGTTAAGGGATGAAAGCCTGGGTCAAGGATCGAACTCTATATTACCTCATGTTCCCTCCTACTGGCCTCATTAGACTGTCTTCCTCAGTACGGGGGACGTCTCGCGAGGCTGGGGGACGTCTCGCGTGGCTGGGGGATGTCTTGCGAGGCTGGGGGATGTCTTGCGAGGCTGGGGGACGTCTTGCGAGGCTGGGGGACGTCTTGCGAGGCTGGGGGATGTCTTGCCAGGCTGGGGGACGTCTTGCCAGGCTGGGGGACGTCTTGCGAGGCTGGGGGACGTCTTGCGAGGCTGGGGGACGTCTTGCCAGGCTGGGGGACGTCTTGCGAGGCTGGGGGACGTCTTGCGAAGCTGGGGGACGTCTTGCGAGGCTGGGGGACGTCTTGCGAGGCTGGGGGACGTCTTGCGAGGCTGGGGGACGTCTTGCGAGGCTGGGGGACGTCTTGCGAGGCTGGGGACGTCTTAGGAGGCTGGGGGACGTCTTGCGAGGCTGGGGGACGTCTTGCGAGGCTGGGGGACGTCTTGCGAGGCTGGGGGACGTCTTGCGAGGCAGGGGGACGTCTTGCGAGGCTGGGGGACGTCTTGCGAGGCTGGGGGACGTCTTGCGAGGCAGGGGGACGTCTTGCGAGGCAGGGGGACGTCTTGCGAGGCTGGGGGACGTCTTGCGAGGCTGGGGGACGTCTTGCGAGGCAGGGGGACGTCTTGCGAGGCTGGGGGACGTCTTGCGAGGCTGGGGGACGTCTTGCGAGGCTGGGGGACGTCTTGCGAGGCTGGGGGACGTCTTGCGAGGCAGGGGGACGTCTTGCGAGGCTGGGGGACGTCTTGCGAGGGTGGGGGACGTCTTGCGAGGCTGGGGGACGTCTTGCGAGGCTGGGGGACGTCTTGCGAGGCAGGGGGACGTCTTGCGAGGCTGGGGGACGTCTTGCGAGGGTGGGGGACGTCTTGCGAAGGTGGGGGACGTCTTGCGAAGCTGGGGGACGTCTTGCGAGGCTGGGGGACGTCTTGCGAGGGTGGGGGACGTCTTGCGAGGGTGGGGGACGTCCCTCCATCTACCCCAATCGACCACGACAGCTGTAGGGAACGGCGTATTGCATGCACAATACGTGAGCCGACTGGGGAGTAAATTGGAAACGTCTGTGGGGATGATGTGCCGGACAATGGACACTGGCGAGGGCGACTTTCCCCATTACACATGACGAACATCTTTGGGGGAAAATAATGCTAAGAGCCAACAGAGGCGGAGAATGTGATGAGAAAACGAGAATCTCTCCTCTGCGATTTTGTCTATCTATCGATCCCAAACCCACCTGTCTATCTATGCATCCCTAACTATCCATCTACCTTATCTACACGAAGTAGATACACAAAGTACTTATCTCTTGCAAGTCGCCAATAGTATATTAATAGCATATCAACAGTATGTGAATAGTATATAAATAGTATATAAATAGTATATAAATAGTATATACATTGTATATTAATAGTATACTATTCATATACATACGCAGAATGTGTATAGACATATGTCGCAAAAAAAAATACATCTCCACAATGAAGGACATGAGAGCGAGTGTCTCTTTCCCTTCCCTCCCTTCCCTCCTCCACACTGGACCCACTTCACAATGCCCACTCTTCGTCACCCAGCCCAGCCCAGCCCAGCCCAACCCAGCCCAGCCCAGCTCAGCCCAGCCCAGCTCAGCCCAGCACAGCCCAGGCCAGCACAGCCCAGCCCAGCTCAGCCCAGCCCAGCCCAGCCCAGCCCAGCCCAGCCCAGGCCAGCTCAGCCCAGCCCAGCTCAGCCCAGCCCAGCCCAGCTCAGCCCAGCCCAGCCCAGCCCAGCTCAGCTCAGCCCAGCCCAGCCCAGCTCAGCCCAGCACAGCCCAGCTCAGCCCAGGCCAGCTCAGCCCAGCACAGCCCAGCCCAGCCCAGCTCAGCCCAGCACAGCCCAGCTCAGCCCAGGCCAGCTCAGCCCAGCACAGCCCAGCCCAGCCCAGCTCAGCCCAGCCCAGCTCAGCTCAGCCCAGCCCAGCCCAGCTCAGCCCAGCACAGCCCAGCTCAGCCCAGGCCAGCTCAGCCCAGCACAGCCCAGCCCAGCCCAGCTCAGCCCAGCACAGCCCAGCTCAGCCCAGGCCAGCTCAGCCCAGCACAGCCCAGCCCAGCCCAGCTCAGCCCAGCCCAGCCCAGCCCAGCCCAGGCCAGCTCAGCCCAGCCCAGCTCAGCCCAGCCCAGCCCAGCCCAGTCCAGCCCAGGCCAGCTCAGCCCAGCCCAGCTCAGCCCAGCTCAGCCCAGCTCAGCCCAGCCCAGTCCAGCTCAGCTCAGCTCAGCCCAGCCCAGCCCAGCTCAGCCCAGCCCAGTCCAGCACAGGCCATCTCAGCCCAGCCCAGCCCAACAGAGCCCAGCTCAGCCCAGCCCAGCCCAGCCCAGCCCAGGCCAGCACAGCCCAGCCCAGCCCAAGCCCAGCCCAGCCCAGCCCAGCTCAGGCCAGCTCAGCCCAGCCCAGTCCAGGATGACCTCTTGTGTCGGCAACACACACACAGACCTGACCCACAGCTAGACACAGACCACACTAACTCACGTCCAAGTTCAAGACAAAGAAAAGAAAAAGAAGAAAAAAATGAAGAAAATTTCAAGGGAATCTTTTTTGGCAAAAATGTTATATTTCCGTTGTACAAAACTCTCTCTCTCTCTCTCTCTCTCTCTGTAGTGAGAGAGAGAGAGAGAGAGAGAGAGAGAGAGAGAGAGAGAGAGAGAGAGAGAGAGAGAGAGAGAGAGAGATAGATAGATAGATAGATAGATAGATATATATATATATATATATATATATATATATATATATATATATATATATATATATATATAGAGAGAGAGAGAGAGAGAGAGAGAGAGAGAGAGAGAGAAGAAAAGAAAGAGATAGATAGATAGATAGATAGATAGATAGAGAGAGAGAGAGAGAGAGAGAGAGAGAGAGAGAGAGAGAGAGAGAGAGAGCCACACACTGGGAATAATGAACGGTTCGACTCACTTCGAGCTCCGGGAAGAGACTGAAAACGAACCAGTCGAATCCCCACCCGACCACATCCAAGCCAGACCCCTACCGTCGTATATCCGTCATATAACTACCAACCTATATTAACATACTCCACGAAACCCTTACCCTGATATACCCATCATACCCATGGGAGAATATGCGGGAAGACATCTAAGAACACAACAACCTTCCCTTCTCCCTTCTTCCTCCCCCTATTAAACGAAGCTTCGTTTCGACCCACTTGAGTTATCGACTCTTATCTCCTCGACCCACTTGAGTCATCGACTCTTATCTCGACCCACTTGATTTATCGACTCTTATCTCGACCACTTGATTTATCGACTCTTATCTCGACCACTTGATTTATCGACTCTTATCTCGACCACTTGATTTATCGACTCTTATCTCGACCCACTTGAGTTATCGACTCTTATCTCGACCACTTGATTTATCGACTCTTATCTCGACCACTTGATTTATCGACTCTTATCTCGACCCACTTGAGTTATCGACTCTTATCTCGACCACTTGATTTATCGACTCTTATCTCGACCCACTTGATTTATCGACTCTTATCTCGACCACTTGATTTATCGACTCTTATCTCGACCCACTTGAGTTATCGACTCTTATCTCGACCACTTGAGTTATCGACTCATATCTCGACCACTTGAGTTATCGACTCTTATCTCGACCCACTTGATTTATCGACTCTTATCTCGACCACTTGAGTTATCGACTCTTATCTCGACCACTTGAGTTATCGACTCTTATCTCGACCCACTTGATTTATCGACTCTTATCTCCTCGACCCACTTGATTTATCGACTCTTATCTCGACCACTTGAGTTATCGACTCATATCTCGACTACTTGATTTATCGACTCTTATCTCGACCACTTGAGTTATCGACTCTTATCTCGACCACTTGATTTATCGACTCTTATCTCGACCACTTGAGTTATCGACTCTTATCTCGACCACTTGATTTATCGACTCTTATCTCGACCACTTGAGTTATCGACTCTTATCTCGACCACTTGATTTATCGACTCTTATCTCGACCACTTGAGTTATCGACTCTTATCTCGACCCACTTGAGTCATCGACTCTTATCTCGACCACTTGAGTTATCGACTCTTATCTCGACCACTTGAGTCATCGACTCTTATCTCGACCACTTGATTTATCGACTCTTATCTCGACCCACTTGATTTATCGACTCTTATCTCGACCCACTTGAGTCATCGACTCTTATCTCGACCACTTGAGTTATCGACTCTTATCTCGACCACTTGAGTCATCGACTCTTATCTCGACCACT
>NC_092264.1:9197437-9209937 GCF_036320965.1 Panulirus ornatus
TAACGGTGTGTCACATCTCTCTCGTCTGACGTAACGGTGTGTCAGCACCTCTCTCTCGTGTCTGACGTAACGGTGCGTCAGCACTTCTCTCTCTCGTGTCTGACGTAACGGTGTGTCACCATCCTCTCTCTCGTCTGGACGTAACGGTGTGTCAGCACATCTCTCTCTCTCGTGTCTGACGTAACGGTGTGTCAGCTCTTCTCTCTCTCGTCTGACGTAACGGTGTGTCACATCTCTCTCTCTCGTCTGACGTAACGGTGTGTCAGCACCTCTCTCTCTCTCGTCTGACGTAACGGTGTGTCAGCACCTGTCTCTCTCGTGTCTGACGTAACGGTGTGTCAGCACCTCTCTCTCTCGTGTATGGCCAAAAGTTGAAGAGCCTTTCATGTTATCTCTCGTCACACGATATGAGATAACCACACTGTGTTCACTCTGGTTCGTTGTGGTTGACGTAACTAGAGTTCTTAAGACGTTATACGAACGCATGACGTCACCAGGTCACACACACACACACACACACATGAATGATGGTAAGGTACCTACGTGAAATAAGGTTCTCTTCCAATCTCAAAATAATGGCATATCTTCTCTTATCTCCGTCCCTTCCATGGTCACACTTGGGCATATCTTATCTTATCTTATCGCCGTCCTTTCCATCGTCAAACTTGGGGGGGCAAAAATATAACTTTCAAGGAGACACAAGACCACAGCTCTTGTGTTTTTTCGTCCAACTTGCCAGAGTTTACATTTGCATAAGACTGCCTGTATATGGCGTAGATCCAAGGGTGGATTTAGGCCATATTATATTTAAAATAGGACTATGAGCCTCTCTATTGATATATATATATATATATATATATATATATATATATATATATATATATATATATATATATATATATCAACTGACTTATGTTTCTTTCTTGTATCTTCGCTAATGATGTGATCATTACACGAAAGTGCACTTGGGAACTTATCGTGTTTCATTTCGCCGTGGATAGAATTGGAATATTCTCGATCACGCGCTAAACTGTGATCTGTTCCGATATATATATATATATATATATATATATATATATATATATATATATATATATATATATATATATATAGACTGCAAGTGGTAACACCATTAATGAGAAGTTACATTAAAAAATGTCGTACATAATTGGACGAATAGAACAACAACCTCACTAAGGACTTTCTCGTCTGATAGGAATCAATCCCGCCTTACCCTGCTCCTGCGTGGAGCGCAAAGTCCAATCTACTGAAGCCCCAGGGTAAACACAGAGGTCTAGTAGCGTGTAAAGTGAGATAATTAGACATTTCTAAGCCAGACATCGTGATCCACTTGATGATAAGGACCTGCCCTTGAACAAGGCCCTCCGACCTTTGAGGACGACAGGCCAGTGTATTGTACCCAAGTGTCGTACGGTCGTGTTCAAGGGTCGTGCCATCTTGTGCCCAAGGGTCGTGCCATCTTGCCGTGCCATCTTAAGTCCTAGAGTCGTGCCGTCTGGTCCCCAAGGGTCGTGTCGTCTTGTCCAAGGGTCGTGCTGTCTTGCCCAAGGGTCGTGCCGTCTTGTCTCCAAGGGTCGTGCCATCTTGCTCCCAAGGGTCGTGTCGTCTTGTCCAAGGGTCGTGCTGTCTTGTCCAAGGGTCGTGTCGTCTTGCCCAAGGGTCGTGCCGTCTTGCACAAGGGTCGTGCCGTCTTGCGCAAGGGTCGTGCCATCTTGCCCAAGGGTCGTGGCTTCTTGTGCCCAAGGGTCGTGCCATCTTGCCCAAGGGTCGTGGCTTCTTGTCCCCAAGGGTCGTGCCACCATGCCCAAGGGTCGTACCATCTTGCCTAAGGGTCGTGCCATCTTGTCCAAGGGTCGTACCATCTTGCCCAAGGGTCGTGCCATCTTACCCAAGGGTCGTACCATCTTACCCAAGGGTCGAACCATCCTGCCCAAGGGTCGTGCCATCTTGCCCAAGGGTCGTGCCATCTTGCCCAAGGGTCGTGGCTTCTTGTCCCCAAGGGTCGTGCCACCATGCCCAAGGGTCGTACCATCTTGCCTAAGGGTCGTGCCATCTTGTCCAAGGGTCGTACCATCTTGCCCAAGGGTCGTGCCATCTTACCCAAGGGTCGTACCATCTTACCCAAGGGTCGAACCATCCTGCCCAAGGGTCGTGCCATCTTGCCCAAGGGTCGTGCCATCTTGCCCAAGGGTCGTGCCGTCTTGCCCAAGGGTCGTACCGTCTTGCACAAGGGTCGTGCCATCCTGCCCAAGAGTCGTGCCATCTTACCCAAGGGTCGAGCCATCTTACCCAAGGGTCGTACCATCTTACCCAAGGGTCGAACCATCCTGCCCAAGGGTCGTGCCATCTTGCACAAGGGTCGTGCCATCTTGTACAAGAGTCGTGCCGTCTTACCCAAGGGTCGAACCATCTTACCCAAGGGTCGTGCCATCTTACCCAAGGGTCGTGCCATCTTACCCAAGGGTCGTTCTATCTTACCCAAGGGTCGTACTACCATGCCCAAAGGTCGTACCGTCTTGCACAAGGGTCGTGCCATCTTACCCAAGGGTCGTGCCATCTTACCCAAGGGTCGAGCCATCTTACCCAAGGGTCGTCCCATCTTACCCAAGGGTCGTACCATCTTACCCAAGGGTCGTGCCATCTTACCCAAGGGTCGTGCCATCTTGCCCAAGGGTCGTGCCATCTTACCCAAGGGTAGAACCATCCTGCCCAAGGGTCGAGCCATCTTACCCAAAGGTCGTGCCATCTTGCACAAGGGTCGTACCATCTTACCCAAGGGTCGTGCCATCTTACTCAAGGGTCGTACCATCTCACCCAAGGGTCGTGCCGTCTTACCCAAGGGTCGTACCATCTTACCCAAGGGTCGTACCATCTTACCCAAGGGTCGTACCATCTTACCCAAGGGTCGAACCATCCTGCCCAAGGGTCGTGCCGTCTTGCACAAGGGTCGTAACATCTTACCCAAGGGTCGTGCCATCTTGTCCCCAAGGGTAGTACCATCTTACCCAAGGGTCGTGCCATCCTGCCCAAGGGTCGTGCCATCTTGCCCAAGGGTCGTAACATCTTGCCCAAGGGTCGTGCCATCTTGATCCCAAGGGTCGTACCATCTTACCCAAGGGTCGTCCCATCTTGCCCAAGGGTCGTGCCATCTTGCCCAAGGGTCGTGCCATCCTGCCCAAGGGTCGTACCAGCTTACCCAAGGGTCGTAACATCTTACCCAAGGGTCGTGCCATCTTACCCAAGGGTCGTAGCATCCTGCCCAAGGGTCGTAACATCTTATCCAAGGGTCGAACCATCCTGCCCAAGGGTCGTGCCATCTTGCACAAGGGTCGTGCCGTCTTGTCCCTAAGAGTCGTGCCGTCTTACCCAAGGGTCGTACCATCTTACCCAAGGGTCGAACCATTCTGCCCAAGAGTCGTGCCATCTTACCCAAGGGTCGAGCCATCTTACCCAAGGGTCGTGCCATCTTGCCCAAGGGTCGAGCCATCTTACCCAAGGGTCGTGCCATCTTGCCCAAGGGTCGTGCCATCTTACCCAAGGGTCGTGCCATCCTGCCCAAGGGTCGAGCCATCTTACCCAAGGGTCGTGCCATCCTGCCCAAGGGTCGTGCCATCTTGTCCCCAAGGGTCGTGCCATCTTGTCCCCAAGGGTCGTGCCATCTTGCCCAAAGGTCGTGCCTTTGTGTTGAAGAGGTTAGTCTCCATCACCCAGATGCTCTGGGTAGCGTCTCAAGCATGTTCTTCAAGGTTCTGGAAGTTTCTGGAATAACTTAAAGTTATCGAGGAGGCTTTGGGTAGCCATTTAAGGATGATCCAGGAGGGTTCTGGAAGGTTCTGGAACTTCCTAAAGTCCTTTAAGTCACCACAGAGGCTTTGGGTAGCCATTCAAGAATGATCCAGGAGGGTTCTGGAAGGTTCTGGAAGGTTCTGGAAGGTTCTGGAACTTGCTAAAGTCCTTTAAGTCAACAGAGAGGCTTTGGGTAGCCACTCCAGGAGGGTTCTGGAAGGTTCTGGAACTTCGTAAAGTCCTTTAAGTCACCAGAGAGGCTTTGGGCAGCCACTCCAGGAGGGTTCTGGAAGGTTCTGGAAGGTTCTGGAACTTACTAGAGTCCTTTAAGTCACCAGAGAGGCTTTGGGTAGCCACTCCAGGATGGTTCTGGAAGGTTCTGGAACTTGCTAGAGTCCTTTAAGTCCCCAGAGAGGCTTTGGGCAGCCACTCCAGGAAGGTTCTGGAAGGTTCTGGAACTTCCTAAAGGCCTTTAAGTCACCAGAGAGGCTTTGGGTAGCCATTTAAGGATGATCCTGGAAGGTTCTGGAACTTCCTAAAGTCCTTTAAGTCATCAGAGAGGCTTTGGGTAGCCACTCCAGGAGGGTTCTGGAAGGTTCTGGAAGGTTCTGGAACTTACTAAAGTCCTTTAAGTCACCAGAGAGGCTTTGGGTAGCCACTCCAGGAGGGTTCTGAAGGTTCTGGAAGTCTGGACTACTAGAGTCCTTTAAGTCACCAGAGAGGCTTTGGGTAGCCACTCCAGGAGGGTTCTGGAAGGTTCTGGAAGGTTCTGGAACTTGCTAGAGTCCTTTAAGTCACCAGAGAGGCTTTGGGCAGCCACTCCAGGAGGGTTCTGGAAGGTTCTGGAAGGTTCTGGAACTTACTAGAGTCCTTTAAGTCACCAGAGAGGCTTTGGGTAGCCACTCCAGGATGGTTCTGGAAGGTTCTGGAACTTGCTGGAATCCTTTAAGTCCCCAGAGAGGCTTTGGGTAGCTATTTAAGGATGATCCAGGAAGGTTCTGGAAGGTTCTGGAACTTCCTAAAGTCCTTTAAGTCACCAGAGAGGCTTTGGGTAGCCACTCCAGGAGGGTTCTGGAAGGTTCTGGAAGGTTCTGGAACTTCCTAAAGTCCTTTAAGTCACCAGAGAAGCTTTGGGCAGCCACTCCAGGAGGGTTCTGGAAGGTTCTGGAAGGTTCTGGAACTTGCTAGAGTCCTTTAAGTCATCAGAGAGGCTTTGGGTAGCCACTCCAGGAAGGTTCTGGAAGGTTCTGGAACTTCCTAAAGTCCTTTAAGTCACCAGAGAGGCTTTGGATAGCCACTCCTGGAGGGTTCTGGAAGGTTCTGGAACTTCCTAGAGTCCTTTAAGTCCCCAGGGATGCTTTGGGTAGCCATTTAAGGATGATCCAGGAGGGTTCTGGAAGGTTCTGGAACTTGCTAAAGCCCTTTACGTCACCAGAGAGGCTTTGGGTAGCCACTCCAGGAGGGTTCTGGAAGGTTCTGGAAGGTTCTGGAACTTGCTAGAGTCCTTTAAGTCCCCAGAGAGGCTTTGAGCAGCCACTCCAGGAAGGTTCTGGAAGGTTCTGGAACTTCCTAAAGGCCTTTAAGTCACCAGAGAGGCTTTGGGTAGCCATTTAAGGATGATCCTGGAAGATTCTGGAACTTCCTAAAGTCCTTTAAGTCATCAGAGAGGCTTTGGGTAGCCACTCCAGGAGGGTTCTGGAAGGTTCTGGAAGGTTCTGGAACTTCGTAAAGTCCTTTAAGTCACCAGAGACTTCACGGGGGCCCGTTTCCAGGAGGAAGGTTCGAGAAGTCTTTGGTATGCTCTGGATGTTCGACTCGCCAACCCAGAAGTCTATCGAAGACTCTGGAGTAGATGGAGTAGATGGGAGACGCTTCCAGTAATCACTAGGGCGATGGAGAAGCCCCTGGAAGGTCCTGGAATACCAAAAGGGTTCTTGGAGATGCCTTGAAGAACCAGTAAGGTTGACCCAGAATGCTCTGCAGCGGTGCGAAAACTTCTGGGAATATAACTTCGTTCACTGGAAACGCCTTGGGGCAAGGTACGCGGTGAAGCCAGGTTAACCTGGAAGGTTTTTGGGGAAGCCTGGAAGGTTTTTGGGAAGCCTGGAAGGGTTTGGGAAGCCTGGAAGGTTTTTGGGAAGCCTGGAAGGGTTTTGGGAAGCCTGGAAGGTTTTTGGGAAGCCTGGAAGGGTTTTGGGAAGCCTGGAAGGTTTTTGGGGAAGCCTGGAAGGTTTTTGAGAAGCCTGGAAGGTTTTTGGGAAGCCTGGAAGGTTTTTTTGGGAAGCCTGGAAGGGTTTTGGGAAGCCTGGAAGGGTTTTGGGAAGCCTGGAAGGTTTTTGGGGAAGCCTGGAAGGTTTTTGAGAAGCCTGGAAGGGTTTTGGGAAGCCTGGAAGGTTTTTTGGGAAGCCTGGAAGGGTTTTGGGAAGCCTGGAAGGGTTTTGGGAAGCCTGGAAGGTTTTTGGGGAAGCCTGGAAGGTTTTTGAGAAGCCTGGAAGGGTTTTGGGAAGCCTGGAAGGTTTTTTGGGAAGCCTGGAAGGTTTTTGGGAAGCCTGGAAGGTTTTTGGGGAAGCCTGGAAGGTTTTTGAGAAGCCTGGAAGGGTTTTGGGAAGCCTGGAAGGTTTTATGGGAAGCCTGGAAGGTTTTTGGGAAGCCTGGAAGGTTTTTGGGAAGCCTGGAAGGTTTTGGGAAGCCTGGAAGGTTTATGGAAGCCTGGAAGGTTTTTGGGAAGCCTGGAAGGTTTTTGGGAAGCCTGGAAGGTTTTTGGGAAGCCTGGAAGGTTTTTGGAAGCCTGGAAGGGTTTTGGGAAGCCTGGAAGGTTTTTGGAAGCCTGGAAGGTTTTTTGGAAGCCTGGAAGGTTTTTGGAAGCCTGGAAGGTTTTTGGAAGCCTGGAAGGTTTTTGGGAAGCCTGGAAGGTTTTTGGGAAGCATGGAAGGATTTTGGAAAGCCTGGAAGGTTTTTGGGAAGCCTGGAAGGTTTTTGGGAAGCCTGGAAGGTTTTTGGAAGCCTGGAAGGTTTTTGGGAAGCCTGGAAGGTTTTTGGGAAGCCTGGAAGGTTTTTGGAAGCTTGGAAGGTTTTTGGGAAGCCTGGAAGGTTTTGGGAAGCCTGGAAGGTTTTTGGAAGCCTGGAAGAGTTTTGGGAAGCCTGGAAGGTTTTTGGAAGCCTGGAAGGTTTTTGGAAGCCTGGAAGGTTTTTGGAAACCTGGAAGGTTTTCGGAAGCCTGGAAGGTTTTTGGAAGCCTGGAAGGTTTTTGGGAAGCCTGGAAGGTTTTTTGGGAAGCCCGGAAGGTTTTTGGAAGCCTGGAAGGTTTTTGGAAGCCTGGAAGGGTTTTGGGAAGCCTGGAAGGTTTTTGGAAGCCTGGACGGTTTTTTGGAAGCCTGGAAGGTTTTTGGAAGCCTGGAAGGTTTTTGGAAGCCTGGAAGGTTTTTGGGAAGCCTGGAAGGGTTTTGGGAAGCCTGGAAGGTTTTTGGGAAGCCTGGAAGGTTTTTGGGATGCCTGGAAGGTTTTTGGAAGCCTGGAAAGTTTTTGGGAAGCCTGGAAGATTTTTGGGAAGCTTGGAAGATTTTGGGGAAGCCTGGAAGGTTTTTGGGAAGCCTGGAAGGTTTTTGGAAGCCTGGAAGGTTTTTTGGAAGCCTGGAAGGTTTTGGGAAGCCTGGAAGGTTTTTGGAAGCCTGGAAGGGTTTTGGGAAGCCTGGAAGGTTGTTGGAAGCCTGGAAGGTTTTTGGAAGCCTGGAAGGTTTTTGGAAGCCTGGAAGGGTTTTAGAAGACTGGAAGGTTTTTGGAAGCCTGGAAGGTTTTTGGAAGATTGGAAGATTTTTTGGAAGCCTGGAAGGTTTTTGGGAAGCCTGGAAGCTTTTTGGAAGCCTGGAAGGTTTTTGGGAAGCCTGGAAGCTTTTTGGAAGCCTGGAAGGTTTTCGGAAGCCTGGAAGGTTTTTTGGAAGCCTGGAAGGTTTTTTGGAAGCCTGGAAGGTTTTTGGAAGCCTGGAAGGTTTTTGGAAGCCTGGAAGGTTTTTGGGAAGCCTGGAAGGGTTTTAGGAAGCCTGGAAGGTTTTTTGAGAAGCCTGGAAGGTTTTTGGGAAGCCTGGAAGGTTTTTGGGAAGCCTGGAAAGTTTTTGGGAAGCCTGGAAGGTTTTGGGAAGCCTGGAAGGTTTTTGGGAAGCTTGGAAGGTTTTTTGGGAAGCCTATAAGGTTTTTGGGAAGCCTGGAAGGTTTTTGGAAGCCTGGAAGGTTTTTGGGAAGCCTGGAAGGTTTTTGGGAAGCCTGGAAGGTTTTGGGAAGCCTGGAAGGTTTTTGGGAAGCCTGGAAGGTTTTTTGGGAAGCCTATAAGGTTTTTGGGAAGCCTGGAAGGTTTTTGGAAGCCTGGAAGGTTTTTGGGAAGCCTGGAAGGTTTTTGGGAAGCCTGGAAGGATTTTTGGAAGCCTGGAGTGTTTTTGGGAAGCCTGGAAGGTTTTTGGGAAGCCTGGAAGGTTTTCGGAAGCCTGGAAGGTTTTTTGGGAAGCCTGGAAGGTTTTTGGGAAGCCTGGAAGGTTTTTTGGGAAGCCTGGAAGGTTTTTGGAAGCCTGGAAGGTTTTTGGGAAGCCTGGAAGGTTTTTTTTTGGAAGCCTGGAAGGTTTTTGGAAGCCTGGAAGGTTTTTGGAAGCCTGGAAGGTTTTTGGGAAGCCTGGAAGGGTTTTGGGAAGCCTGGAAGGTTTTCGGGAAGCCTGGAAGGTTTTTGGAAAGCCTGGAAGGTTTTTGGGATACCTGGAAGGTTTTTGGAAGCCTGGAAGGTTTTTGGAAGCCTGGAAGGTTTTTGGGAAGCCTGGAAGGTTTTTGGGAAGCCTGGAAGGTTTTTCGAAGCCTGGAAGGTTTTTGGGAAGCCTGGAAGGTTTTGGGAAGCCTAGAAGGTTTTTGGAAGCCTGGAAGGGTTTTTGGAAGCCTGGAAGGTTTTTGGAAGCCTGGAAGGTTTTTGGAAGCCTGGAAGGTTTTTGGAAGCCTGGAAGGTTTTTGGAAGACTGGAAGGTTTTTGGAAGCCTGGAAGGTTTTTGGAAGCCTGGAAGGTTTTTTTGGAAGCCTGGAAGGTTTTGGGGAAGCCTGGAAGCTTTTTGGAAGCCTGGAAGGTTTTGGGGAAGCCTGGAAGCTTTTTGGAAGCCTGGAAGGTTTTCGGAAGCCTGGAAGGTTTTTTGGAAGCCTGGAAGGTTTTTGAAAGCCTGGAAGGTTTTTTGGAAGCCTGGAAGGTTTTTGGAAGCCTGAAAGGTTTTTGGAAGCCTGGAAGGTTTTTGTGAAGCCTGTAAGGATTTTGGAAGCTTGTAAGGATTTTGGAAGCCTGGAAGGTTTTGGGAAGCCTGGAAGGTTTTTGGGAAGCCTGGAAGGTTTTTGGAAGCCTGGAAGGTTTTTTGGAAGCCTGGAAGGTTTTTGGGAAGCCTGGAAGGTTTTTGGAAGCCTGGAAGGTTTTTGGAAGCCTGGAAGGTTTTTGGGAAGCCTGGAAGGTTTTTGGGAAGCCTGGAAGGTTTTGGGAAGCCTGGAAGGTTTTGGGAAGCCTGGAAGGTTTTTGGGAAGCCTGGAAGGGTTTGGGAAGCCTGGAAGGTTTTTGGAAGCCTGGAAGGTTTTTGGAAGCCTGGAAGGTTTTTGGGAAGCTTGGAAGGTTTTGGGAAGCCTGGAAGGTTTTTGGAAGCCTGGAAGGTTTTTGGAAGACTAGAAGGTTTTTGGAAGCCTGGAAGGTTTTTGGGAAGCCTGGAAGGTTTTTGGGAAGCCTGGAGGATTTTGGGGAAGCCTGGAAGGTTTTTAGGAAGCCTGGAAGGTTTTTGGAAGCCTGGAAGGTTTTTGGGAAGACTTATATTCTTTGGAAGTCTGGATCACAACAGTCGGGTCCCACAGCTTCCCTCCCTGATCTTCCCATAGTTGAATAACACAATTATTTTTCAACTTTTCTTGAAATTTTACACATCTCGACCTTAATTCTTCCTCTTTTGAGTAATTTCTTCAACCCACATCCCCTCCCGTGCCTCCAAAAACCTGCAAAAACACGCGTCACTTCCCCACTGCATACCAGCCCTCCCTACCAAACTAAGAGTCTACCAGCCCTCCCTACCAAACTAAGAGTCTACCAGCCTCCTACCAAACTAAGAGTCTACAGCCTCCAATTTCTAACCCATCAATAGTGCTCAAAACCTGAACCGCGTCACTTCCAACCCTGTATACCGCCTCCTACAAACTAGAGTTACAGCCCTCTCAACTAAGGTTCTACCGCCCTCCCTCAACTAGAGTTTACCGCCTCTTATCCTCTCGCAAACGTTTCATGACAGCCCTCCTCCAACGGTTCAGCCTCCACAAATTACATTGCATCGTACAAACTAAGAGTTACGACCTTCCAACTAAGTTACAGCCCTCCTACCAACTAAGTTACCAGCCCTCCCTACCAAAATAGAGTTACCAGCCCTCTCTACCAAACTAAGAGTCTACCAGCCTCCCTACCAAACTAAGAGTCTACCAGCCCTCCTACCAATAAGTCTACGCCCTCTCTACCAAACTTAGAGTCTCCTGCCTCATACCAAACTGAGAGTACCAGCCTCCTACCACAATAGAGTTACCAGCCCTCCCTACCAAACTAGAGTCTACCAGCCCTCCTACCAAACTACGAGTCTACCAGCCCTCCCTACCAAACTAAGAGTCTACCAGCCTCCTACCAAACTAGAGTCTACCAGCCCTCCCTACCAAACTAAGAGTCTACCAGCCCTCCCTACCAAACTAAGAGTCTACCAGCCCTCCCTACAAACTAAGAGTCTACCAGCCCTCCCTACCAAACTAAGAGTCTACCAGCCCTCCCTACCAAACTAAGAGTCTACCAGCCCTCCCTACCAAACTAAGAGTCTACCAGCCCTCCCTACCAAACTAAGAGTCTACCAGCCCTCCCTACCAAACTAGGAGTCTACCAGCCCTCCTACCAAACTAAGAGTCTACCAGCCCTCCCTACCAAACTAAGAGTCTACCAGCCCTCCCTACCAAACTAAGAGTCTACCAGCCCTCCCTACCAAACTAAGAGTCTACCAGCCCTCCTACCAAACTAAGAGTCTACCAGCCCTCCCTACCAAACTAGAGTCTACCAGCCCTCCCTACCAAACTAACGAGTCTACCAGCCCTCCCTACCAAACTAAGAGTCTACCAGCCCTCCTACCAAACTAAGAGTCTACCAGCCCTCCCTACCAAACTAAGAGTCTACCAGCCCTCCCTACCAAACTAGGAGTCTACCAGCCCTCCCTACCAAACTAAGAGTCTACCAGCCCTCCCTACCAAACTAGAGTCTACCAGCCCTCCCTACCAAACTAAGAGTCTACCAGCCCTCCCTACCAAACTAAGAGTCTACCAGCCCTCCCTACCAAACTAAGAGTCTACCAGCCCTCCCTACCAAACTAAGAGTCTACCAGCCCTCCTACCAAACTAAGAGTCTACCAGCCCTCCCTACCAAACTAAGAGTCTACCAGCCCTCCCTACCAAACTAAGAGTCTACCAGCCCTCCCTACCAAACTAAGAGTCTACCAGCCCTCCTACCAAACTAGAGTCTACCAGCCCTCCCTACCAAACTAAGAGTCTACCAGCCCTCCCTACCAAACTAAGAGTCTACCAGCCCTCCTACCAAACTAAGAGTCTACCAGCCCTCCCTACCAAACTAAGAGTCTACCAGCCCTCCTACCAAACTAAGAGTCTACCAGCCCTCCTACCAAACTAAGAGTCTACCAGCCCTCCTACCAAACTAAGAGTCTACCAGCCCTGCCCTACCAAACTAAGAGTCTACCAGCCCTGCCTACCAAACTAAGAGTCTACCAGCCCTCCCTACCAAACTAAGAGTCTACCAGCCCTCCCTACCAAACTAGGAGTCTACCAGCCCTCCTACTAAACTAAGAGTCTACCAGCCCTCCCTACCAAACTAAGAGTCTACCAGCCCTCCCTACCAAACTAAGAGTCTACCAGCCCTCCTACCAAACTAAGAGTCTACCAGCCCTCCCTACCAAACTAAGAGTCTACCAGCCCTCCCTACCAAACTAAGAGTCTACCAGCCCTCCCTACCAAACTAGAGTCTACCAGCCCTCCCTACCAAACTAAGAGTCTACCAGCCCTCCCTACCAAACTAGGAGTCTACCAGCCCTCCTACTAAACTAAGAGTCTACCAGCCCTGCCCTACCAAACTAGGAGTCTACCAGCCCTCCCTACCAAACTAAGAGTCTACCAGCCCTGCCTACCAAACTAAGAGTCTACCAGCCCTGCCTACCAAACTAAGAGTCTACCAGCCCTCCCTACCAAACTAAGAGTCTACCAGCCCTGCCCTACCAAACTAAGAGTCTACCAGCCCTCCCTACCAAACTAAGAGTCTACCAGCCCTCCCTACCAAACTAAGAGTCTACCAGCCCTCCTACTAAACTTACGAGTCTACCAGCCCTGCCTACCAAACTAAGAGTCTACCAGCCCTCCTACTAAACTAAGAGTCTACCAGCCCTCCCTACCAAACTAGGAGTCTACCAGCCCTCCCTACCAAACTTACGAGTCTACCAGCCCTCCCTACCCAACTAAGAGTCTACCAGCCCTCCTACTAAACTAAGAGTCTACCAGCCCTGCCTACCAAACTAAGAGTCTACCAGCCCTCCCTACCAAACTAAGAGTCTACCAGCCCTCCCTACCAAACTAAGAGTCTACCAGCCCTGCCTACCAAACTAAGAGTCTACCAG
>NC_092264.1:9224937-9229937 GCF_036320965.1 Panulirus ornatus
GGTTTGAAAAATGTGAAAGGATATTCTACCAGGTTTGAAAAATGTGAAAGGATATTCTACCAGGTTTGAAAAATGTGAAAGGATATTCTATTACGTTTGAAAAATGTGAAAGGATATTCTACCAGGTTTGAAAAATGTGAAAGGATATTCTACCTGGTTTGAAAAATGTGAAAGGATGTTCTACCAGGTTTGAAAAATGTGAAAGGATATTCTACCAGGTTTGAAAAATGTGAAAGGATATTCTACCTGATTTGAAAAATGTGAAAGGATGTTCTACCAGGTTTGAAAAATGTGAAAGGATATTCTACCAGGTTTGAAAAATGTGAAAGGATGTTCTACCAGGTTTGAAAAATGTTGCAGGATATTCTACCAGGTTTGAAAAATGTGAAAGGATGTTCTATCAGGTTTGAAAAATGTTACAGGATATTCTACCAGGTTTGAAAAATGTGAAAGGATATTCTACCAGGTTTCAAAAATGTTACAGGATATTCTACCAGGTTTAAAAAATGTTTCAGGATATTCTACCAGGTTTAAAAAATGTTTAAGGATATTCTATCAGGTTTAAAAGATGTTAAAGGATATTCTACCAGGTTTGAAAAATGTTGCAGGATATTCTACCAGGTTTGAAAAATGTTGCAGGATATTCTACCAGGTTTGAAAAATGTGAAAGGATATTCTACCAGGTTTCAAAAATGTTACAGGATATTCTACCAGGTTTAAAAAATGTTTAAGGATATTCTACCTGGTTTGAAAAATGTGAAAGGATATTCTACCACGTTTAAAAAATGTTTAAGGATATTCTACCAGGTTTGAAAAATGTTGCAGGATATTCTACCACGTTTAAAAAATGTTTAAGGATATTCTACCAGGTTTAAAAAATGTTTAAGGATATTCTATCAGGTTTAAAAGATGTTAAAGGATATTCTACCAGGTTTGAAAAATGTTGCAGGATATTCTACCAGGTTTGAAAAATGTTGCAGGATATTCTACCAGGTTTGAAAAATGTTGCAGGATATTCTACCAGGTTTGAAAAATGTTGCAGGATATTCTACCAGGTTTGAAAAATGTTGCAGGATATTCTACCAGTTTTAAAAAATGTTACAGGATATTCTACCAGGTTTAAAAAATGTTACAGGATATTCTACCAGGTTTAAAAAATGTGAAAGGATATTCTACCAGGTTTAAAAAATGTTAAAGGATATTCTACCAGGTTTGAAAAATGTTTCAGGATATTCTACCAGGTTTGAAAAATGTGAAAGGATATTCTACCAGGTTTGAAAAATGTGAAAGGATATTCTACCACGTTTAAAAAATGTGAAAGGATATTCTACCAGGTTTGAAAAATGTTGCAGGATATTCTACCAGGTTTAGAAAATGTTAAAGGATATTCTACCAGGTTTGAAAAATGTTTCAGGATATTCTACCAGGTTTGAAAAATGTTTCAGGATATTCTACCAGGTTTGAAAAATGTGAAAGGATATTCTACCAGGTTTGAAAAATGTTGCAGGATATTCTACCAGGTTTGAAAAATGTGAAAGGATATTCTACCAGGTTTAAAAAATGTTGCAGGATATTCTACCAGGTTTAAAAAAATGTTGCAGGATATTCTACCAGGTTTAAAAAATGTTGCAGGATATTCTACCAGGTTTAAAGAATGTTAAAGGATATTCTACCAGGTTTGAAAAATGTTGTAGGATATTCTACCAGGTTTAAAAGATGTTAAAGGATATTCTACCAGGTTTAAAAAATGTTGCAGGATATTCTACCAGGTTTAAAAGATGTTAAAGGATATTCTACCAGGTTTAAAAAATGTTAAAGGATATTCTACCAGGTTTAAAAAATGTTTCAGGATATTCTACCAGGTCTAAAAAATGTTTCAGGATATTCTACCAGGTTTGAAAAATGTTGCAGGATATTCTACCAGGTTTGAAAAATGTTGCAGGATATTCTACCAGGTTTAAAAAATGTTTTAGGATATTCTACCAGGTTTAAAAATGTTAAAGGATATTCTACCAGGTTTAAAAAATGTTACAGGATATTCTACCAGGTTTAAAAAAATGTTGCAGGATATTCTACCAGGTTTAAAAAATGTTGCAGGATATTCTACAACGTTTGAAAAATGTTAATGGATATTCTATCACGTTTAAAAAGATTATGAATATTCTACCACTTTAAAAAGATAGAACATTCTACCGCTTAAAAAAAATTAAGAATATTCTACCACTTTGAAACATTAAGAATATTCTACCACTTTGAAACATTAAGAATATTCTACCGCTTAGAAAAAATTAAGAATATTCTACCACTTTAAGAAAATAGAATATTCTACCACTTTACAAAAATAACAATATTCTACCACTTTAAAAAGAATTAAGAATATTCTACCAGTTTGAAACATTAAGAATATTCTACCACTTAAAAAAATAAGAATATTCTACCACTTTAGAAAATAGAATATCCTAACACTTTAAAAAATAAGAATATTCTACCACTTTAAAAGCATTAAGGATATTCTGCCATTTAAAAAAAAATGAATATTCTAACACTAAAAAATCAAGAATATTCTACCACCTTAAAAAGAATTAAGAATATTCTACCACTTTAAAACTAAAAATATTCTACCACTTTAACGAAATGAATATTCTACCACTTTAAAAAATCAAGAATATTCTACCACTATAAAAAAATCAAGAAATTTCTACCACTTAAAAAAAAATTAAGAATATTCTACCACTTAAAAAAAATGTTTCAAGGATATTCTATCACGTTTAAAACAAATATTAAAGAATATTCAAAGAAAATATTGAGAGAATTTATCTTTCATAAAAACAGCATAATACAGAATATTATGACCAAAAACCACTGTGAAGAACCCGCTTATATAACCCACTGTAGCCACACAAGTCTGTCTGCCAGACACAACCCTCACACGTGCGTGCAACCTCAGACACGACCCTCACACGTGCGTGCAACCTCACACTAGCTACCCTGTCTGCCAGACACGACCCTCACACGTGCGTGCAACCTCACACTACCTACCCTGTCTGCCAGACACAACCCTCACACGTGCGTGCAACCTCAGACACGACCCTCACACACGCGTGCAACCTCACACTAGCTAACCCTGTCTGCCAGACACAACCTTCACACGTGCGTGCAACCTCACACTACCTACCCTGTCTGCCAGACACAACCCTCACACGTGCGTGCAACCTCACACTAGCTACCCTGTCTGCCAGACACAACCCTCACACGTGCGTGCAACCTCAGACACGACCCTCACACACGCGTGCAACCTCACACTAGCTACCCTGTCTGCCAGACACAACCCTCACACGTGCGTGCAACCTCACACTACCTACCCTGTCTGCCAGACACAACCCTCACACGTGCGTGCAACCTCACACTAGCGACCCTGTCTGCCAGACCCAACCCTCACACGTGCGTGCAACCTCACACTAGCGACCCTGTCTGCCAGACCCAACCCTCACACGTGCGTGCAACCTCACACTAGCTACCCTGTCTGCCAGACCCAACCCTCACACGTGCGTGCAACCTCACACTACCTACCCTCATACTCCTCATTACAGCAGTTTGGGGATAAGGTCACAAGACTCCATGGTCTTAAAATATTCTTACCATTACTAAAACCATCTCTGATGCTATAAATCCATAATTTTCACCGCCATTAACGAATAAATGGATAAATAAACTAACATGAGCGAAGACGGCGTGGCTCTGGACCCGTTCCCTTGTTGTGGCGCATATCCGCAAGGTTAGACGCGCAGTCTTTAGAAAATCAAATCCAACCAAAGATTCATTAACACAGTTGTCTTTTTCCACTAGAGTAAAATACCACTGAGGAAATGATAACAATTTCGAACCATAGTAATAAGAAATAACTTGAATAACAAGTAAGAAATTGTTAAATACGGACGGGGGCGCGGGGCCTAGCCTGGTTCCAATAATGTGCCACCGAGTCTCGCGGGCTAATGGCGGCGTATTCAAAACCTTCTTCAGTGATCGCGGGAAGCATTGCCTGTACTTCAGGTGCTGTTGAGTTCCACCACTGGGGTTAAGGTCCCCAAATACGGCCCATGACGACCTCTTCCCTCCTGTGGGCACTACAGACAGACACATACGCTTCCTATAGGCTACTCAAAATAGGCACTCCCTCCCTGTGGGGGCCCCCGCCCCCCCAAACACACACACACACACACACACATCTATTCCATAAGTTCCCCAGAGAGACGAATCCCATTTCTGTGGGTCCCCCAGAGAGACAAATCCCTTTTCTGTGGGTCCCCCAGAGAGACAAATCCCTTTTCTATGGGTCCCCCAGAGAGACAAATCCCTTTTCTGTGGGTCCCCCAGAGAGACAAATCCCTTTTCTATGGGTCCCCCAGAGACAAATCCCTTTTCTGGGGGTCCCCCAGAGACAAATCTTTTCTATAGGTACCCCAGAGAGACAAATCCTTTCTGTGGGTCCCCCAGAGAGACTTTCTATGGATCCCCCAGAGAGACAAATCCCTTTTCTATGGGTCCCCCAGAGAGACAAATCCCTTTTCTATGGGTCCCCCAGAGACAAATCCCATTTTCTATGGGTCCCCCAGAGAGATAAATATTTTCTGTGGGTCCCCCTGAGAGACAAATCCCTTTTATATGGGTCCCCAGAGAGACAAATCCCTTTTATATGGGTCCCCAGAGAGACAAATCCCTTTTATATGGGTCCCCAGAGAGACAAATCCCTTTTATATGGGTCCCCAGAGAGACAAATTCCTTTTATATGGGTCCCCAGAGAGACAAATCCCTTTTATATGGGTCCCCAGAGAGACAAATTCCTTTTATATGGGTCCCCCAGAGAGACAAATTCCTTTTCTATGGGTCCCCCAGAGAGGCAATTCCTTTCTGTGGGCCTCCGAAAACTCGCAGTCCCCATGTATATGGGGGTATCCCCTTAGAATCACCCTCCCTATGGGGCCATGGTACATGGGCCAGCT
>NC_092264.1:9232437-9262437 GCF_036320965.1 Panulirus ornatus
GTACATCCCGCCCCGTTGACGGACTGTGAATACAACGGTGGACCAAAAACGGATCAACTTACCGTTGAATAACGGTACAGCATATGGATAAACACTCATGGGTGATTTGTGAAGCGGACTCCAGGCTAATGGCCAATTGTACATTTACTCAGTTAACTACATTTTCGAGACACAAATTCTGACCCCCTCCTTTTTTTTGTTCTTGAAGAACAAACACAAGTTATCTGTTCTTCATAACACACACACACACAAATTCATATCTCTGGGTTTCTTCTATCTATCTCTCTGTCTTCTTCACCCCCACAACTCGTCCCCCTCTTCTATCTATCTCTCTGTCTTCTTCACCCCCACAACTCGTCCCCCTCTTCTATCTATCTCTCTGTCTTCTTCACCCCCACAACTCGTCCCCCTCTTCTATCTATCTCTCTGTCTTCTTCACCCCCACAACTCGTCCCCCTCTTCTATCTATCTCTCTGTCTTCTTCACCCCCACAACTCGTCCCCCTCTTCTATCTATCTCTCTGTCTTCTTCACCCCCACAACTCGTCCCCCTCTTCTATCTATCTCTCTGTCTTCTTCACCCCCACAACTCGTCCCCCTCTTCTATCTATCTCTCTGTCTTCTTCACCCCCAACTCGTCCCCCTTCCCACCCTACCCTTACTCACTAAGCCTTTAATAAACAATAAATTCGTGTTGTCTGATCACGCAAAATACGAAACATTTCTTTCATTTTTCATCTTTTTCATAAAGTCATTTCTAATTACCTTCGCCCCCACCTGATTGGTTAATTGGATCTGCCCTTTTTCCAAGTCACTTCTCTCTAGATTAATCTCTTATATGAGCCTTGTTGATTTGTGCCAAGGGTAATTACTTGTCCCCCCCCAGCCCTTTGACGTATCATTCATCAGTGTTGGGGGCCTTTCCAAGGGTAATTACTTGTCCCCCAGCCCTTTGACGTATCATTCATCAGTGTTGGGGCCTTTCCAAGGCCACTAGAGATTGTCCACTCTGGCGCACGACCCCCTCAGCAAGGCGGTACACGACCCTTGAGCACGACGGTGCGGCCTTTGAGCACGACGGTATATGACCCTTGAGCACGACGGTATGCGACCCTTGAGCACGACCGTGCGTCCTTTGAGCACGACGTTATACGACCCTTGAGCTCGACGGTATGCGACCCTTGAGCACGACGGTGCGGCCTTTGAGCACGACGGTATATGACCCTTGAGCACGACGGTATACGACCCTTGAGCTCGACGGTATACGACCCTTGAGCACGACGGTATACGACCCTTGAGCTCGACGGTATACGACCCTTGAGCACGACGGTATACGACCCTTGAGCACGACAGTATACAACTTTTGAGCATATATATATATATATATATATATATATATATATATATATATATATATATATATATATATATATATATATATATATATATATTGTTATGCCCAAGACGCAACACAAATATGCCGATCTTTAATTAAAAACGGGGGACACAGGTGGACTCACCTGGCGGGGGGGGGGGGTGATGTGTGAGTAATACCTGAGTCTATTAGAGATGAAGATAATGAGTCTATTAGAGAGGAAGATAATGAGTCTATTAGAGAGGAAGATAATGAGTCTATTAGAGAGGAAGATAATGAGTCAAGGCTTCGTCCGTACGTCAAGGCTTCGTCCCTACGTCAATGCTTCGTCTCTACGTCAAGGCTTCGTCCCTACGTCAAGGCTTCGTCCCTACGTCAAGGCTTCGTCCCTACCTCAAGGCTTCGTCCCTAGGTCAAGGCTCCGTTCCTACGTCAAGGTTCCGTTACTACGTCAAGGCTCCGTTACTACGTCAAGGCTCCGTTACTACGTCAAGGCTCCGTTACTACGTCAAGGCTCCGTTCCTACGTCAAGGTTCCGTTACTACGTCAAGGCTCCGTTACTACGTCAAGGCTCCGTTACTACGTCAAGGCTCCGTTACTACGTCAAGGCTTCGTCCCTACGTCAAGGCTCCGTTCCTACGTCAAGGTTCCGTTCCTACGTCAAGGCTTCGTCCCTACGTCAAGGTTCCGTCTCTACGTCAAGGCTTCGTCCCTACCTCAAGGTTCCGTCTCTACGTCAAGGCTTCGTCCCTACGTCAAGGCTTCGTCCCTACGTCAAGGCTTCGTCCCTACGTCAAGGCTCCGTCCCTACTTCAAGGCTTCGTCCCTACGTCAAGGCTCCGTCCCTACGTCAAGGATTCGTCCCTACGTCAAGGCTTCGTCCCTACGTCAAGGCTTCGTCCCTACGTCAAGGTTCCATATGCCCCACGTCAATTTTCCTTACCCACGTCAATGGTCCGTTCCCACACCAATGTCCCGTATCCCAGCCGATGCTCCGTTCCCACCCCAATGGTCCGTTCCTAAGCCAATGGTCCGTTCCCTCCCCAATGGTCCGTTCCTAAGCCAATGGTCCGTTCCCACCCCAATGGTCCATTCCAAAGCCAATGGTCCGTTCCCATCCCAATGGTCCGTTCCTAAGCCAATGGTCCGTCCCCACGCCGATGGTCCGTCCCCACGCCGATGGTCCGTAACCCAGCCAATGTCCCGTTCCCACGCCAACGTCCCATTCCCATGCCAATGTCCCGATCCCACGCCAATACACTAATTAACATATACATGGAAGAAAAAAATCTTTCTCAATTTTCTTCGTTTTTATATATATATTAACGACCCTTGGGAGGCTATTATTGGGGGAGCATCGTGGGGAGAGGAGTGGGGAGGGGAGACCCGAGATGGGGAGGGGAGACTCGAGATGGGGAGGAGAGACTCGAGATGGGGAGGGGAGACCCGAGATGGGGAGGAGAGACCCGAGATGGGGAGGGGAGACTCGAGATGGGGAGGAGAGACCCGAGATGGGGAGGGGAGACCCGAGATGGGGAGGGGAGACTCGAGATGGGGAGGAGAGACCCGAGATGGGGAGGGGAGACCCGAGATGGGGAGGAGAGACCCGAGATGGGGAGGGGAGACCCGAGATGGGGAGGGGAGACTCGAGATGGGGAGGAGAGACCCGAGATGGGGAGGGGAGACTCGAGATGGGGAGGAGAGACCCGAGATGGGGAGGAGAGACCCGAGATGGGGAGGAGAGACCCGAGATGGGGAGGGGAGACCCGAGATGGGGAGGAGAGACCCGAGATGGGGAGGAGAGACCCGAGATGGGGAGGGGAGACTCGAGATGGGGAGGAGAGACCCGAGATGGGGAGGGGAGACTCGAGATGGGGAGGAGAGACCCGAGATGGGGAGGAGAGACCCGAGATGGGGAGGAGAGACCCGAGATGGGGAGGGGAGACCCGAGATGGGGAGGAGAGGAGTGGGGTGTGGAGGAACGAAAATGGGGAGTAGGATGGGGTGAAGCAGCAACATGGGGAAGCACCGAAATGGGGAGGAAGGAAGAAGAGTGGGGTGTGGAGCAGGGAAATGGGGAGAAGAATGGGGTGACGAGGGGAGGAAATGGGGGAGAGAGGGGAGAGGAAGAGGGGAAGAGGTGGAGGAGAAGAAAAATGTAACAGTGTCACAATTTGACTTATGTTACACAGAGAGTAACACACCCACACACACCCTTGAGCACGACGGTACGACCCTTGAGCACGACGGTACGACCCTTGAGCACGACGGTACGACCCTTGAGCACGACGGTACGACCCTTGAGCACGATGGTACGACCCTTGAGCACGATGGTACGACCCTTGAGCACGATGGTACGACCCTTGAGCACGATGGTACGACCCTTGAGCACGACGGTACGACCCTTGAGCACGACGGTACGACTCTTGAGCACGACGGTACGACCCTTGTGCACGACGGTACGACCCTTGAGCACGACGGTACGACCCTTGAGCACTAGGGTACGACCCTTGAGCACGATGGTACGACCCTTGAGCACGACGGTATGACCCTTGAGCACGACGGTACGACCCTTGAGCACGACGGTACGACCCTTGAGCACGACGGTACGACCCTTGAGCACGATGGTACGACCCTTGAGCACGATGGTACGACCCTTGAGCACGACGGTACGACCCTTGAGCACGACGGTACGACCCTTGAGCACGACGGTACGACCCTTGAGCACGATGGTACGACCCTTGAGCACGACGGTACGACCCTTGAGCACGATGGTACGACCCTTGAGTATGACGGTACGACCCTTGAGCACGACGGTACGACCCTTGAGCACGACGGTACGACCCTTGAGCACGACGGTACGACCCTTGAGCACGACGGTACGACCCTTGAGCACGATGGTACGACCCTTGAGCACGACGTTACGACCCTTGAGCACGACGTTACGACCCTTGAGCACGACGGTACGACCCTTGAGCACGATGGTACGACCCTTGAGCACGACGGTACGACCCTTGAGCACGACGGTACGACCCTTGAGCACGATGGTACGACCCTTGAGCACGACGGTACGACCCTTGAGCACGATGGTACGACCCTTGAGCACGATGGTACGACCCTTGAGCACGATGGTACGACCCTTGAGCACGACGGTACGACCCTTGAGCACGATGGTACGACCCTTGAGCACGACGGTACGACCCTTGAGCACGACGGTACGACCCTTGAGCACGACGATACGACCCTTGAGCACGACGGTACGACCCTTGAGCACGATGGTACGACCCTTGAGCACGACGGTACGACCCTTGAGCACGATGGTACGACCCTTGAGCACGACGGTACGACCCTTCAGCACGATGGTACGACCCTTGAGCACGATGGTACGACCCTTGAGCACGACGGTACGACCCTTGAGCACGACGGTACGACCCTTGAGCACGACGGTACGACCCTTGAGCACGATGGTACGACCCTTGAGCACGATGGTACGACCCTTGAGCACGACGTTACGACCCTTGAGCACGACGGTACGACCCTTGAGCACGACGGTACGACCCTTGAGCACGATGGTACGACCCTTGAGCACGATGGTACGACCCTTGAGCACGACGGTACGACCCTTGAGCACGATGGTACGACCCTTGAGCACGACGGTACGACCCTTGAGCACGATGGTACGACCCTTGAGCACGATGGTACGACCCTTGAGCACGATGGTACGACCCTTGAGCACGACGGTACGACCCTTGAGCACGATGGTACGACCCTTGAGCACGACGGTGCGACCCTTGAGCACGACGGTACGACCCTTGAGCACGACGGTACGACCCTTGAGCACGACGGTACGACCCTTGAGCACGATGGTACGACCCTTGAGCACGACGGTACGACCCTTGAGCACGACGGTACGACCCTTGAGCACGATGGTACGACCCTTGAGCACGATGGTACGACCCTTGAGCACGACGGTACGACCCTTGAGCACGACGGTACGACCCTTGAGCACGACGGTACGACCCTTGAGCACGATGGTACGACCCTTGAGCACGACGGTGCGACCCTTGAGCACGATGGTACGACCCTTGAGTACGACGGTACGACCCTTGAGCACGACGGTACGACCCTTGAGCACGACGGTACGACCCTTGAGCACGATGGTACGACCCTTGAGCACGACGGTACGACCCTTGAGCACGATGGTACGACCCTTGAGCACGATGGTACGACCCTTGAGCACGACGTTACGACCCTTGAGCACGACGGTACGACCCTTGAGCACGACGGTACGACCCTTGAGCACGACGGTACGACCCTTGAGCACGACGGTACGACCCTTGAGCACGATGGTACGACCCTTGAGCACGACGGTACGACCCTTGAGCACGATGGTACGACCCTTGAGCACGATGGTACGACCCTTGAGCACGATGGTACGACCCTTGAGCACGACGGTACGACCCTTGAGCACGATGGTACGACCCTTGAGCACGACGGTACGACCCTTGAGCACGACGGTACGACCCTTGAGCACGACGATACGACCCTTGAGCACGACGGTACGACCCTTGAGCACGATGGTACGACCCTTGAGCACGACGGTACGACCCTTGAGCACGACGGTACGACCCTTGAGCACGATGGTACGACCCTTGAGCACGACGGTACGACCCTTGAGCACGATGGTACGACCCTTGAGCACGATGGTACGACCCTTGAGCACGATGGTACGACCCTTGAGCACGATGGTACGACCCTTGAGCACGACGGTACGACCCTTGAGCACGACGGTACGACCCTTGAGCACGACGGTACGACCCTTGAGCACGATGGTACGACCCTTGAGCACGACGGTGCGACCCTTGAGCACGATGGTACGACCCTTGAGTATGACGGTACGACCCTTGAGCACGACGGTACGACCCTTGAGCACGACGGTACGACCCTTGAGCACGACGGTACGACCCTTGAGCACGATGGTACGACCCTTGAGCACGATGGTACGACCCTTGAGCACGACGTTACGACCCTTGAGCACGACGTTACGACCCTTGAGCACGACGGTACGACCCTTGAGCACGATGGTACGACCCTTGAGCACGACGGTACGACCCTTGAGCACGACGGTACGACCCTTGAGCACGATGGTACGACCCTTGAGCACGACGGTACGACCCTTGAGCACGATGGTACGACCCTTGAGCACGATGGTACGACCCTTGAGCACGATGGTACGACCCTTGAGCACGACGGTACGACCCTTGAGCACGATGGTACGACCCTTGAGCACGACGGTACGACCCTTGAGCACGACGGTACGACCCTTGAGCACGACGATACGACCCTTGAGCACGACGGTACGACCCTTGAGCACGATGGTACGACCCTTGAGCACGACGGTACGACCTTGAGCACGATGGTACGACCCTTGAGCACGACGGTACGACCCTTCAGCACGATGGTACGACCCTTGAGCACGATGGTACGACCCTTGAGCACGACGGTACGACCCTGAGCACGACGGTACGACCCTTGAGCACGACGGTACGACCCTTGAGCACGACGGTACGACCCTTGAGCACGATGGTACGACCCTTGAGCACGACGGTACGACCCTTGAGCACGACGGTACGACCCTTGAGCACGACGGTACGACCCTTGAGCACGACGGTACGACCCTTGAGCACGATGGTACGACCCTTGAGCACGACGGTACGACCCTTGAGCACGATGGTACGACCCTTGAGCACGACGGTACGACCCTTGAGCACGATGGTACGACCCTTGAGCACGATGGTACGACCCTTGAGCACGACGGTACGACCCTTGAGCACGATGGTACGACCCTTGAGCACGACGGTACGACCCTTGAGCACGACGGTACGACCCTTGAGCACGATGGTACGACCCTTGAGCACGACGGTACGACCCTTGAGCACGACGGTACGACCCTTGAGCACGACGGTACGACCCTTGAGCACGACGGTACGACCCTTGAGCACGACGGTACGACCCTTGAGCACGACGGTACGACCCTTGAGCACGACTGGTACGACCCTTGAGCACGACGGTACGACCCTTGAGCACGACGGTACGACCCTTGAGCACGACGGTACGACCCTTGAGCACGATGGTACGACCCTTGAGCACGACGGTACGACCCTTGAGCACGATGGTACGACCCTTGAGCACGACGGTACGACCCTTGAGCACGACGGTACGACCCTTGAGCACGACGGTACGACCCTTGAGCACGATGGTACGACCCTTGAGCACGACGGTACGACCCTTGAGCACGATGGTACGACCCTTGAGCACGACGGTACGACCCTTGAGCACGACGGTACGACCCTTGAGCACGACGGTACGACCCTTGAGCACGACGGTACGACCCTTGAGCACGACGGTACGACCCTTGAGCACGACGGTACGACCCTTGAGCACGATGGTACGACCCTTGAGCACGACGGTACGACCCTTGAGCACGATGGTACGACCCTTGAGCACGATGGTACGACCCTTGAGCACGACGGTACGACCCTTGAGCACGACGGTACGACCCTTGAGCACGATGGTACGACCCTTGAGCACGACGGTACGACCCTTGAGCACGACGGTACGACCCTTGAGCACGACGGTACGACCCTTGAGCACGACGGTACGACCCTTGAGCACGATGGTACGACCCTTGAGCACGACGGTACGACCCTTGAGCACGACGGTACGACCCTTGAGCACGATGGTACGACCCTTGAGCACGACGGTACGACCCTTGAGCACGATGGTACGACCCTTGAGCACGATGGTACGACCCTTGAGCACGATGGTACGACCCTTGAGCACGACGGTACGACCCTTGAGCACGATGGTACGACCCTTGAGCACGACGGTACGACCCTTGAGCACGACGGTACGACCCTTGAGCACGACGGTACGACCCTTGAGCACGATGGTACGACCCTTGAGCACGACGGTACGACCCTTGAGCACGACGGTACGACCCTTGAGCACGATGGTACGACCCTTGAGCACGACGGTACGACCCTTGAGCACGATGGTACGACCCTTGAGCACGATGGTACGACCCTTGAGCACGACGGTACGACCCTTGAGCACGACGGTACGACCCTTGAGCACGACGGTACGACCCTTGAGCACGACGGTACGACCCTTGAGCACGACTGGTACGACCCTTGAGCACGACGGTACGACCCTTGAGCACGACGGTACGACCCTTGAGCACGATGGTACGACCCTTGAGCACGATGGTACGACCCTTGAGCACGACGGTACGACCCTTGAGCACGATGGTACGACCCTTGAGCACGACGGTACGACCCTTGAGCACGACGGTACGACCCTTGAGCACGATGGTACGACCCTTGAGCACGATGGTACGACCCTTGAGCACGACGGTACGACCCTTGAGCACGACGGTACGACCCTTGAGCACGACGGTACGACCCTTGAGCACGACGGTACGACCCTTGAGCACGATGGTACGACCCTTGAGCACGACGGGTACGACCCTTGAGCACGACGGTACGACCCTTGAGCACGACGGTACGACCCTTGAGCACGACGGTACGACCCTTGAGCACGATGGTACGACCCTTGAGCACGACGGTACGACCCTTGAGCACGACGGTACGACCCTTGAGCACGACGGTACGACCCTTGAGCACACGACGGTACGACCCTTGAGCACGACGGTACGACCCTTGAGCACGACGGTACGACCCTTGAGCACGACGGTACGACCCTTGAGCACGACGGTACGACCCTTGAGCACGACGGTACGACCCTTGAGCACGACGGTACGACCCTTGAGCACGACGGTACGACCCTTGAGCACGACGGTACGACCCTTGAGCACGAAGGTACGACCCTTGAGCACGATGGTACGACCCTTGAGCACGACGGTACGACCCTTGAGCACGACGGTACGACCCTTGAGCACGACGGTACGACCCTTGAGCACGACGCTACGACCCTTGAGCACGACGGTACGACCCTTGAGCACGATGGTACGACCCTTGAGCACGAGGGTACGACCCTTGAGCACGATGGTACGACCCTTGAGCACGACTGGTACGACCCTTGAGCACGATGGTACGACCCTTGAGCACGACGGTACGACCCTTGAGCACGATGGTACGACCCTTGAGCACGACGGTACGACCCTTGAGCACGACGGTACGACCCTTGAGCACGACGGTACGACCCTTGAGCACGACGGTACGACCCTTGAGCACGATGGTACGACCCTTGAGCACGACGGTACGACCCTTGAGCACGACGGTACGACCCTTGAGCACGAAGGTACGACCCTTGAGCACGACGGTACGACCCTTGAGCACGACGGTACGACCCTTGAGCACGATGGTACGACCCTTGAGCACGATGGTACGACCCTTGAGCACGACGGTACGACCCTTGAGCACGATGGTACGACCCTTGAGCACGACGGTACGACCCTTGAGCACGATGGTACGACCCTTGAGCACGAAGGTACGACCCTTGAGCACGATGGTACGACCCTTGAGCACGATGGTACGACCCTTGAGCACGACGGTACGACCCTTGAGCACGAAGGTACGACCCTTGAGCACGAAGGTACGACCCTTGAGCACGAAGGTACGACCCTTGAGCACGACGGTACGACCCTTGAGCACGACGGTACGACCCTTGAGCACGATGGTACGACCCTTGAGCACGACGGTACGACCCTTGAGACGGTACGACCACCTTGAGCACGACGGTACTACCCATAAGCACGATTGGTAACGACCCTTGACACGAAGGGACGACCCTTGAGCACGAGTACGACCCTTGATCACGACGGTACGACCCTTGAGCACGACGGTACGACTCTTGGACACACGTACGACCCTTGAGCACGAGGGTACGACCCTTGAGCACGAGAGTACGACCCTTGAGCACGACGGTACGACCCTTGAGCACGATGGTACGACCTTGAGCACGATGGTACGACCCTTGAGCACGACGGTACGACCTTGAGCACGATGGTACGACCCTTGAGCACGACCGGTACGACCCTTGAAGCACGAAGGGTACGACCCTTGAGCACGGCGGTGCGACCCTTGATCACGACGGTACGACCCTTGAGCACGACGGTACGACCCTTGAGCACGATGTACGACCCTTCAGCACGATGGTACGACCTTGAGGACGAAGGAACGACCCTTGAGCACGACGGTACGACCCTTGAGCACGATGGTACGACCCTTGAGCACGATGGTACGACCCTTGAGCACGACGGTACGACCCTCGAGCACGACGGTACGACCCTTGAGCACGACGGTACGACCCTTCAGCACGATGGTACGACCCTTGAGCACGAAGGTACGACCCTTGAGCACGAAGGTACGACCCTTGAGCACGATGGTACGACCCTTGAGAACGACGGTACGACCCTTGATCACGAAGGTATGACCCTTGAGCACGACGGTACGACCATTGAGCACGACGGTACGACCCTTGAGAACGACGGTACGACCCTTGATCACGAAGGTACGACCCTTGAGCACGACGGTACGACCCTTGAGCACGATGGTACGACCCTTCAGGACGACGTACGACCCTTGAGCACGACGGTACGACCCTTCAGCACGACGGTACGACCCTTGAGCACGACGGTACGACCCTCGAGGAGGACGACGCCCTTGGGGTATATTGTCCTGGCCTTTGCCACCTGACCATCCAGCCCACAACTGTACAGCTGCGTTCAAGGGCCACACATCCCTGGCGCTCAAGGGCCACACACACACACACCTCTGACGCTTAAGGACCACACACACACATACACACACACCCCTAACACTCAAGGGCCACACACACCCCTGGCGGTCAAGGGCCACACACACACACACCTCTAGCGCTCAAGGGCCACACACACCCCTGGCGCTCAAGGGCCACACACAGACACACACACCTCTAGCACTCAAGGGTCACACACACCCCTGGCGGTCAAGGGCCACACACACACACCTCTAGCGCTCAAGGTCCACACACACACCCCAAGCGCTCAAGGGCCACAGACACACACACCTAGCATTCAAGGGCCACAGACACACCCCTAGCACTCAAGGGCCGCACACACACACCTCTAGCACTCAAGGGCCACACACACCCCTGGTGCTCAAGGCCACACACAGACACACACACCTCTAGCACTCAAGGGCCACACACACCCCTGGTGCTCAAGGGCCACACACAGACACACACACCTCTAGCACTCAAGGGCCACACACACCCCTGGCGCTCAAGGGCCACACACATACCCCTAGCAATCAAGGGCCACACACACCCCTGGCACTCAAGGGCCACAGACACACCCCTAGTGTTCAAGGGCCACACACACACCCCTGGCGCTCAAGGGCCACACACACATACCCCTGGCACTCAAGGGCCACAGACACACCCCTAGCACTGAAGAGCCACACACACACCTAGCGCTCAAGGGCCACACACACACCTCTAGCACTCAAGGGCCACACACACACCCCAGCACTCAAGGGCCACACACACACCCCAGCACTCAAGGGCCACACACACACCCCAGCACTCAAGGGCCACAGACACACACCCCAGCACTCAAGGGCCACACACACACACCCCTTGCGCCCAAGGGCCACACACACCCCTGGTGCTCAAGGGCCACACACAGACACACACACCTCTAGCACTCAAGGGCCACACACACCCCTGGTGCTCAAGGGCCACACACAGACACACACACCTCTAGCACTCAAGGGCCACACACACACCCCTTGCGCCCAAGGACCACACACACCCCTGGCGCTCAAGAGCCACACACACACCCCAGCACTCAAGGGCCACACACACACCCCTTGCGCCCAAGGGCCACAGACACACCCCTAGCACTCAAGGGCCACACACCCCTAGCGCCCAAGGGCCACACACACCCCAAGATCTTAAGGGGCCATCCCCCACCCCCACCCCCCTGAGGGCCACATCCCCCACCCCCTGAGGGCCACATCCCCCACCCCCTGGCGCTCAAGGGCTGGCTGGCGGTAACTCGCCAAAGCAGTAAAAGAAAAAAAAAAATTACGAAGATGATAAAAAATTATTTAGCGGTGGTGTATCATGATGAAGACCTCGTATATATCACACAGGCCAGACCCCGCAGACCACGTCCTGAGACGAGGATGCTGAAGCTACAGGTACGGACCATCATCACCACCTGATGGTCTGAGACATGGATGCTGAAGCTACAGGTACGGACCATCATCACCACCTGATGGTCTGAGACATGGATGCTGAAGCTACAGATACGGACCACCACCACATGAAGGTCTGAGACAAGGATGCTGAAGCTACAGGTACGGACCATCACCACCTGATGGTCTGAGACAAGGATGCTGAAGCTACAGGTACGGACCATCACCACATGAAGGTCTGAGACATGGATGCTGAAGCTACAGGTACGGACCATCATTACCACCTGAAGGTCTGAGACATGGATGCTGAAGCTACAGGTACGGACCATCATTACCACCTGATGGTCTGAGACAAGGATGCTGAAGCTACAGGTACGGACCATCATTACCACCTGATGGTCTGAGACATGGATGCTGAAGCTACAGGTACGGACCACCACCACATGAAGGTCTGAGACAAGGATGCTGAAGCTACAGGTACGGACCACCACCACATGAAGGTCTGACACAAGGATGCTGAAGCTACAGGTACGGACCATCATTACCACCTGATGGTCTGAGACACAAGGCACAAGCGGTAGCCCTATAAAGAAAACGAGATGGGGGGGGGGGAGTTTTACTACGCGAGAGAGAGAGAGAGAGAGAGAGAGAGAGAGAGAGAGAGAGAGAGAGAGAGAGAGAGAGAGAGAGAGAGAGAGAGAGAGAGAGAGAGAGTCAGAGATAAATGGAGTGACGACGGATTCGGGGCCCACGAAGAAATCGCTCATATCGATAAGGGAAACCAGGAGAAGAAAAAAAATGGAAAATAAAAAATAAAATGAAAAAAAAAATGAGACGAAGGGGGGAGAGAACACACACACACACTCGAATAACTTGGGAAGAAGTTACAGTTCCCTGGGCGACCATCTGTACCTCCTGGTCTCCATCGAAACCTCCCTCTTCCTTCTTCTTCTTCTCCCAACTCCCTAGCCCACCCCAGCCCACCCTAGCCCACCTCAAGGCCCGATAATACTTATTGATGGCTGTAGACCCACCCCTCTCCCCTCCCCTGGCCTGGAGGGAAACGGCGAAGGGAGGTGTAAAACACACACACGCACACAAACGTCTCAGATATGTATATAAAGACACACACACACACACACACACATACACGATAAGAACAGAGGACTGAGCCTTAGAGGGAATATCCTCACTTGGCCCCCTTCTCTGTTCCTTCTTTTGGAAAATAAGAAAAAAAAGAAAATGAAACACGATAAGTTCCCAAGTGCACTTTCGTGTAATAATCACATCATCAGGGGAGACACAAGAGAGAAATATAACAGTCAGTTGATATACATCGAAGAGACGTAGCTAGGACGCCATTTGGTAAACAAGAGAATGACAGAATATATATATATATATATATATATATATATATATATATATATATATATATATATATATATATATATATACATATATATATTCCTATGAGTCCACGGGGAAATCACATGTTTACCAAATGTCGTCCTAGCTTCGTCTCTTCGTTGTATATCAACTGACTGTTATATTTCTCTCTTGTGTCTCCCCTGATGATGTGATTATTACACGAAAGTGCACTTGGGAACTTATCGTGTTTCATTTTCCCCCGTGGACTCATAGTAATATCTTGATCACGCGCAAAATTGTGATCCTTTCCAATATATATATATATATATATATATATATATATATATATATATATATATATATATATATATATATATACTTTCTTACTCTGAAAGTTATTAAGAATGATTCTTTCCAAACATTCCATCTCTTCTTCCTTGGTGTGTTAATTACAGTTGAGGACACTAATGAGTGTGTAGACCAGCCACACATCTCCACTTAAACCCTCGTCAGGGTCATTAACGACCCAAACTAATTACCCAATTGACACTTTAATTGTCCTCTCGTAGTCCAGACGGAATGGCTTCCCTGAACACAGTGCATTAATTACCTCTTGTTCCACCCAGCGAAGTCCTGTTTACATTGTTTACCGCATTGTTTACACTAATCAGTGTTCTGTTTACACTAATCAACTTTCTGTTTATGTTAATCACCTTTGTTTATATCAATCATCGTTCTGTTTACACTAATCACCGTTGTTTGCACTAATCACCGTTCTGTTTACACCAATCAACTTTCTGTTTACATTAATCCACGTTCTGTTTACACCAATCACCGTTCTGTTTACACCAATCACCGTTGTTTACACCAATCAACGTTCTGTTTACACTAATCCACTTTCTGTTTACGCTAATCAACGTTCTGTTTACACCAATCAACGTTCTGTTTACACCAATCACCGTTCGGTTTACAGCAATCAGCGTAAATCAGTTTTTTTTCACCGCTTATAATACGAGAGACACCGTCTGTCTACATCGTCTACACATTTATCTACCTTGTCTACACATTTATCTACCCTGTCTACACATTTATCTACCCTGTCTACACATTTATCTACCTTGTCTACACATTTATCTACATCGTCTACACATTTATCTACCTTGTCTACACATTTATCTACCTTGTCTACACATTTATCTACCTTGTCTACACATTTATCTACCTTATCTATCTATATCTACTCTGTTTATCCTGGTCGCCCCTCTATCATCACATACATGGGTTCTCTCATCTTGCTTCTATACATTTCTATATCTTCAAGTCTCTCCTCCTCTCTGAGTTTTCAACAGTTCATTATATAGAATTGCTATAGACTTTCCTCTCTCTATGTCTCTCTATTAACAGTGGGTAAAAATAGATAAAATAGATAAAAGATAGATTTATATAGAAAATCTGTTGCTACAGATAATAGAATATTTCACTATAAATGTATATAGATGTATATAAAAATATATATAAATTTATATAGATGTATATAAAAATGTATATAAATGTATATACAATGTATATAGAAAATATGTTGCTATAGATGATAGACGAGTCCCCTATACTGGTGCTTCAAAAATGTATATAGAAAATATGTTGCTATAGATGATAGACGAGTCCCCTATATTGGTGCTTCAAAAATGTATATAGAAAATATGTTACTATAGATGATAGACGATCTCCCTATACTGGTGCTTCAAAAATGTATATAGAAACTATGTTGCTATAGATGATAGACGATTTCACTATACTGGTGCTTCAAAAATGTATATAGAAACTATGTTGCTATAGATGACCGACTCAACACGTATATCCTTCACTATATACACAGTGATCCACTTCTCTGTTTCTATAGCCATTCTATTTAATCCATATAGCAGTTACCCCTAACCCCATCCCAACCCCACACAACCCCAATATCTATCTATCTATCCCCCCCACACCCCCACACCCCCACACAGCACAAAGTGGGCTGTCATGAATAGATATACACCAATATTCGCTCATATACACAACCATGTTTCAGTTTCTATATGGATCCTTATTTCATATTTTTCTAATTCTTTTCCCCCACCATCCCCCCGTTTGCTATATCAATTCTATATAGTCCCACTCTCAAAAGCGGATTCACATCAAAAAGATCCCAAAATTACCTATAACCCACCAGCGTATCCTATCTAATTTTTCCCTACTTTAATATCTATTAAAAAGGAATGTAAATGATATTTATATACTTATATATATATATATATATGTTGGAAAGGATCACAATTTTGCGCGTGATCAAGATATTCCTATGAGTCCACGGGGAAAATGAAACACGATAAGTTCCCAAGTGCACTTTCGTGTAATAATCACATCATCAGGGGAGACACAAGAGAGAAATATAACAGTCAGTTGATATACATCGAAGAGACTGTTATATTTCTCTCTTGTGTCTCCCCTGATGATGTGATTATTACACGAAAGTGCACTTGGGAACTTTTCGTATTTCATTTTCCCCGTGGACTCATAGGAACATATATATATATATATATATATATATATATTAAATTATATATATATATAGATATATATTGTTATGCCCAAGACGCAAAACAAATATGCCGAATTTTAAATTTAAAAAACGGGGGACACAGGTGGACTCACCTGGGGGGGGGGGGGGGGGGTGATGTGTGAGTAATCCCGGAGTCTATTAGGATAAAGTTTAAGGGAGTCTATTAGTGAGGAAGAAATAAAGGTCTATTAAAAAGGGGGAAAGTTTAAGGGAGCTATTGAGAGGAAGATAATGGGTAAAAGGCTTGGGCCCGTACGTAAAGGGCTTCGCCCCTACGTCAATGTTTTCGTCTCTACAAAAAGGGCTTCGCCCCTTTACGTCAAGGTTTCCCGTCCCTAGGGTAAAGGTTTTGCCCCTACCTCAAGGTTTTCGCCCCCTGGGGCCCAAGGCCCCTTTCCCTTACGTCAAGGTTCCGTTTTACTACGTCAAGGCCCCGTTACTACGTAAAGGCCCCGTTACTACGAAAGGCTCCTTTTACTCCGTCAAGGCTCCTTTTCCTAGTAAAAAGGTTTCCTTTTACTACGAAAAGGCTCCGTTACTACTTTCAAGGCTCCGTTACTACGTCAAGGCTCCTTTTACTACGTAAAGGGCTTCTTTCCCTACGTCAAGGCTCCTTTTCCTTTACGTAAAGGGTTCCGTTCCTACGTAAAGGGCCCTTCGTCCCTACGTGGGGGGTTCCCGTCTCTACTTTAAAGGGGTTTTCGTCCCTACCTCAAGGTTCGCCTACGTCAAGGCTTCGTCCCTTACGTAAAGGTTTCCCGTCCCTACGTCAAGGCTTCGTCCCTACGTCGGGGCTCCGTCCCTACTTCAAGGCTTCGTCCCTACGTCAAGGCTCCGTCCCTACGTCAGGATTTCGTCCCTACGTCAAGGCTTCGTCCTCGTCAAGGCTTGCCCCAAAGTAAAGGGTTTCATATGCCCCACTTTAAATTTTTCCCTTTTCCCAGTCAATGGTCCGTTCCCAACCAATGTCCCGTACCCCAGGCGTTTGGCCCCTTTTTCCCCCCCCAATGGTCCGCCCAAACCAAGGGGCCCTTTTCCCTTTCCCCAAGGGGCCCTTTCCCTAACCCAATGGTCCGTTCCCCCCCCAATTGGCCCTTTCCAAACCCAATGGTCCTTTCCCCACCCCAATGGTCCTTTCCCAAAAACCCAAATGGTCCGCCCCCACCCCCGATGGCCCGTCCCCACCCCGGGAATGGGCCGAAACCCCCACCCCAAAGTCCCTTTTTCCCACGCCAAGTCCCATTCCAAATGCCAATGCCCCGGATCCAAACCCCAAAATAAACTAATTAACATATACATGGAAGAAAAAAAATCTTTCTCAATTTTCTTCGTGTTTATATATATATTTTAAAGACCTTGGGCGAGGCTATTATTGGGGGAAGCATCGTGGGAGTGGAGTGGGGAGGGGAGAGACCGAGATGGGGAGGGGAGAACTCGAGATGGGGAGGAGAGACTCGAGATGGGGAGGGGGGGACCCCCAGATGGGGAGGAGAGACCCGAGTATGGGGAGGGGAGAATCGAGATGGTGAGGAGTGACCCGAGATTGGGGAGGGGTGGACCGAGATGGGGAGCGGGAGACTCGAGATGGGGGACCATGAGACCGAGATGGGGAGGGGAGACCCGAGATGGGGAGGGGGAGGACCCCAGATGGGGGGGGGAGACCCGAGATGGGGAGGGGAGAACTCGATGATGGGGAGGAGAGACCCCAGATGGGGAGGGGAGACTCGAGATGGGGAGGAGAGACCCCAGATGGGGAGGAGAGACCGAGATGGGGAGGAGAGACCCCAGATGGGGAGGGAGAACCGTGATGGGGGAGGAGAGACCAGATGGGGGAGGAAGAGACCCGAGATGGGGAGGGGAGACTCGAGATGGGGAGGGGAGACCGAGTGGGGGGGGAGACTCGAGGATGGGGAGGAGTGACCGAGATGGGGAGGAGAGACCCCCAGATGGGGAGGAGAGACCCGGATGGGGAGGGGAGACCGAGATGGGGAGGAGAGGAGTGGGGTGTGGAGGTAGGAACGAAAATGGGGAGTAGGATGGGGTGTGCAGGCAACATGGGGAAGCACCGAACATGGGGAGGAAGGAAAGAAGAGTGGGTGTGAGCAGGGAAATGGGGAGGAAGAATGGGTGACGAGGGGAGGAGAAATGGGGGAGATGTGGGGAGAGGAAGAGGGGAAGCGGTGGAGGAGAGAAAATGTAAACAGTTGTTCACAATTTGCTCTTATGTGACACAGAGTGAGTAACACACCCAACACACCCTTGGGCACGACGGGGACGACCATTGAGCACGACGGTACGGACCCTTGAGCACGACGGTACGACCCTTGTAGCACGACGGTACGGACCCTTGAGCACGATGGGGACGACCCTTGAGCACGATGGTACGACCCTTGAGCAGATGGTGACGACCCTTGAGCACGATGGTTCGACCTTGAGCACGACGGTACGACCCTTGAGGCCCCCCCCCCCCCCCCCCCCACGACGGTACTGACTCTTGAGCACGGACGGTACGACCGTGTGCACGACGGTAGACCCTTGAGCCGACGGTACGACCCTTGATCACTAGGGTACGACCCTTGGAGCACGATGGTACGGACCCTTGAGCACGACGGTATGACCCTTGAGCACGACGGTACGACCCTTGAGCTCGACGTCGGTAGACCTTGAGCACGACGGTCGACCCTTGAGCACGATGGTACGCCCCTTTTGAGCACGTTGTTGGTACGGACCCTTGAGCACGGACGGTTCGACCGTGAGCACGGACGGTACGACCTTGAGCACGACGGTACGACCCTTGAGCATGATGGTAAGACCTTTCTTGAGCACGACGGTGCGTACCCTTGAGCACGATGGTACGACCTTGAGTATGGTCGGCGACCCGTGATTTTGAGCACGACGGTACGACCTGAGACGACGGTACGACCCTTGAGCACGATCGGTACGACCCTTGAGCACGATGGTTTTTACGACCCTTGGAGCACGTGGTACGACCCTTGAGCACGACTTTTACGACCTTGAGCACGACGTACGACCTTGAGCACGGACGGTACGGCCCCTGAGCACGTGGTACGACCCTTGAGCACGACGGTACGACCCTTGAGACGACGGTACGACCCTTGGAGACGATTGGTACGCCCCCTTGAGCACGAGGTACGACCCTTGAGCACGATGGTACGTCCCTGAGCACGATGGTACGACCCTTGAGCACTGATGGTACGACCCTTGTAGCAACTACACCACACCACTTAATCACCCCCAAATACACGACGGTACAGACCCTTGAGAACGGATGGTACGTCCCTAGTGCACGCGGGTACGAACCCTTGAGCACGACGGTACGGACCTTGGGCTCGACGCGAGATACGACACTTGGAAGCACGACGGTACGGACCCTTGAGCACGATGGTCGATCCTTTGAGCACGACGGTACGACCCTTGAGCACGATGGTAGACCCTCATTGAGCACGACGGTACGACCTTCAGCACGATGGTACGACCCTTGTGCACGATGGTACGACCCTTGAGAACGACGGTACGTCCCTTTTGAGCACGACGGTAGACCCTTGAGAACGACAGGTACGACCTTGAGCACGATGTGGTACGACCCTGTGAGCACGATGGTACGAACCTTGAGCACGACTTTTACGACCCTTGAGCACGACGGTACGACCTTGAGCACGACGGTTACCGAACCCTGAGCCACGGGGGGTACGACCTTGCGCACGATGGTACGACCTTGGCACGACGGTAGGGGACCTTGAGCACGATGGTACGCCCTTTTGAGCACGACGGTACGACCTTGAGCACGATGGTACGCCCCCTTTGAGCACGATGGTACGACCCTTGACGCACGATTGGTACGACCTTGAGCACGATGGGGTACGACCCTTAGAGCACGATGGTACGACCTTGAGCACGACTGGTGCGACCATTGAGCACGACCGGTTACGACCCTTGAAGCACGACGGGTACGAGCCCTTGAGCACACGGTAAGCCCTTGAGCACGATGGTACGACCTGAGCACGACGGTACGGACCCTTGAGCACGACGGTACGCCCTTGAGCCACGATGGTACGACCCTTGAGCACGATGGTAACGACTCTTGAGCACGACGGTATTACGACCATTGTTTGAGCACGACGGTTACGGACCCTTGAGCACGACGGTACGCGACCCTTGAGCACGATTGGTACGACCCTTGAGCACGACGGTGCGACCTTGAGCACGATGGTACGGACCTTGAGTACGAGGTACGACCTTGAGCACGACGGTTACGACCTTTGTGATGACGGTAGACCCTTGAGCACGAATGGTACGCCCTTTTGGAGCACGGACGGTACGACCCTTGGCACGATGGTACGACCTTGAGCACGAGGGGTACGACCCTTGAGCACGACGTTACGACCCTTGAGCAACGACCGGTACGACCCTTGAGCCACGACGGTACGACTATTGGAGCCACGCGGTACGACCTTGGAGCACGACGTACGACCCGTTGAGCACGATGGTACGACCTTGAGCACCGACGGTTACGACCTTGAACGATGGACGACTCCTTGAGCACGTGGTACGACCCTTGAGCACGAGGGGTACGACCCTTGAGCCACGACGGTAGACACTGAGCACGATGGTACGACACTTGGAGCAGACGGTAGACCCTTTGAGACGACGGTAGACCCTTGAAGCACGACGATCGACCCTTGAGCACGATCGGTTCGACCCTTGAGCACGATGATACGCCCTTTTGAGCACGACGTACGACATTTTGAGCACGACGGTAACGACCATTGAGCACGATGGTACGACCCAGATTTGAGCACGACGCGGTACGACCTATTGAGCTCGATGGTCGACCCTTGAGCACGATGGTACGACCCTTTTGAGCTCGAGTGGTACGACCTTGAGCCACGGATGGTACGACCCTGTGAGCCGACGGTACGCCCCATTGAGCACGAGGTGACGGACCCTTGAGCACGAGGGGGTACGACCCGTATTGAGCACGATGGTAGACCTTGGAGCACGACGGTGCAGACCCTGAGCACGATGTTACGACCTCATTGAGTATGACGGTACGACCCTTGAGCACGACGTACGCCCTTTTGAGCACGGACGGTACGACCCTTGAGCACGGACGGTCGCCCTTCTTAGAGCACGGATGGTCCGACTTTGAGCACGGATGGTAGGGGACCCTTGAGCACGACGTTACACCCTTGAGCACGACGTTACGACCCTTGAGCACGACGGTACGACCCTTGAGCACGATGGTACGACCCTTGAGCACGACGGTACGACCCTTGAGCACGACGGTACGACCCTTGAGCACGATGGTACGACCCTTGAGCACGACGGTACGACCCTTGAGCACGATGGTACGACCCTTGAGCACGATGGTACGACCCTTGAGCACGATGGTACGACCCTTGAGCACGACGGTACGACCCTTGAGCACGATGGTACGACCCTTGAGCACGACGGTACGACCCTTGAGCACGACGGTACGACCCTTGAGCACGACGGTACGACCCTTGAGCACGACGGTACGACCCTTGAGCACGATGGTACGACCCTTGAGCACGACGGTACGACCCTTGAGCACGATGGTACGACCCTTGAGCACGACGGTACGACCCTTGAGCACGATGGTACGACCCTTGAGCACGATGGTACGACCCTTGAGCACGACGGTACGACCCTTGAGCACGACGGTACGACCCTTGAGCACGACGGTACGACCCTTGAGCACGATGGTACGACCCTTGAGCACGATGGTACGACCCTTGAGCACGATGGTACGACCCTTGAGCACGACGGTACGACCCTTGAGCACGACGGTACGACCCTTGAGCACGATGGTACGACCCTTGAGCACGATGGTACGACCCTTGAGCACGACGGTACGACCCTTGAGCACGATGGTACGACCCTTGAGCACGACGGTACGACCCTTGAGCACGATGGTACGACCCTTGAGCACGATGGTACGACCCTTGAGCACGATGGTACGACCCTTGAGCACGACGGTACGACCCTTGAGCACGATGGTACGACCCTTGAGCACGACGGTACGACCCTTGAGCACGACGGTACGACCCTTGAGCACGACGGTACGACCCTTGAGCACGACGGTACGACCCTTGAGCACGACGGTACGACCCTTGAGCACGACGGTACGACCCTTGAGCACGACGGTACGACCCTTGAGCACGATGGTACGACCCTTGAGCACGATGGTACGACCCTTGAGCACGACGGTACGACCCTTGAGCACGACGGTACGACCCTTGAGCACGACGGTACGACCCTTGAGCACGATGGTACGACCCTTGAGCACGACGGTACGACCCTTGAGCACGATGGTACGACCCTTGAGCACGACGGTACGACCCTTGAGCACGACGGTACGACCCTTGAGCACGACGGTACGACCCTTGAGCACGACGGTACGACCCTTGAGCACGACGGTACGACCCTTGAGCACGATGGTACGACCCTTGAGCACGATGGTACGACCCTTGAGCACGACGGTACGACCCTTGAGCACGACGGTACGACCCTTGAGCACGACGGTACGACCCTTGAGCACGACGGTACGACCCTTGAGCACGACGGTACGACCCTTGAGCACGATGGTACGACCCTTGAGCACGACGGTACGACCCTTGAGCACGATGGTACGACCCTTGAGCACGATGGTACGACCCTTGAGCACGATGGTACGACCCTTGAGCACGACGGTACGACCCTTGAGCACGACGGTACGACCCTTGAGCACGACGGTACGACCCTTGAGCACGACGGTACGACCCTTGAGCACGACGGTACGACCCTTGAGCACGACGGTACGACCCTTGAGCACGACGGTACGACCCTTGAGCACGACGGTACGACCCTTGAGCACGACGGTACGACCCTTGAGCACGACGGTACGACCCTTGAGCACGACGGTACGACCCTTGAGCACGACGGTACGACCCTTGAGCACGATGGTACGACCCTTGAGCACGATGGTACGACCCTTGAGCACGATGGTACGACCCTTGAGCACGACGGTACGACCCTTGAGCACGACGGTACGACCCTTGAGCACGACGGTACGACCCTTGAGCACGACGGTACGACCCTTGAGCACGAAGGTACGACCCTTGAGCACGATGGTACGACCCTTGAGCACGACGGTACGACCCTTGAGCACGACGGTACGACCCTTGAGCACGACGGTACGACCCTTGAGCACGATGGTACGACCCTTGAGCACGACGGTACGACCCTTGAGCACGACGGTACGACCCTTGAGCACGATGGTACGACCCTTGAGCACGACGGTACGACCCTTGAGCACGATGGTACGACCCTTGAGCACGACGGTACGACCCTTGAGCACGATGGTACGACCCTTGAGCACGACGGTACGACCCTTGAGCACGATGGTACGACCCTTGAGCACGACGGTACGACCCTTGAGCACGAAGGTACGACCCTTGAGCACGAAGGTACGACCCTTGAGCACGATGGTACGACCCTTGAGCACGACGGTACGACCCTTGAGCACGATGGTACGACCCTTGAGCACGAAGGTACGACCCTTGAGCACGATGGTACGACCCTTGAGCACGACGGTACGACCCTTGAGCACGATGGTACGACCCTTGAGCACGACGGTACGACCCTTGAGCACGACGGTACGACCCTTGAGCACGACGGTACGACCCTTGAGCACGACGGTACGACCCTTGAGCACGACGGTACGACCCTTGAGCACGAAGGTACGACCCTTGTGCACGATGGTACGACCTTTCAGCACAACGGTACGACCCTTGAGCACGATGGCACGACCCTTGAGCACGATGGTACGACCCTTGACCACAAAGGTACGACCCTTGAGCACGACGGTACGACCCTTGAGCACGACGGTACGACCCTTAAGCACGATGGTACGACCCTTGAGCACGAAGGTACGACCCTTGAGCACGACGGTACGACCCTTGAGCACGACGGTACGACCCTTGAGCACGAAGGTACGACCCTTGAGCACGACGGTACGACCCTTGAGCACGAAGGTACGACCCTTGAGCACGATAGTACGACCCTTGAGCACGACGGTACGACCCTTGAGCACGATGGTACGACCCTTGAGCACGATGGTACGACCCTTGAGCACGACGGTACGACCCTTGAGCACGATGGTACGACGCTTGAGCACGACGGTACGACCCTTGAGCACGAAGGTACGACCCTTGAGCACGACGGTGCGACCCTTGATCACGACGGTACGACCCTTGAGCACGACGGTACGACCCTTGAGCACGATGGTACGACCCTTCAGCACGATGGTACGACCCTTGAGGACGAAGGTACGACCCTTGAGCACGACGGTACGACCCTTGAGCACGATGGTACGACCCTTGAGCACGATGGTACGACCCTTGAGCACGACGGTACGACCCTTGAGCACGACGGTACGACCCATGAGCACGACGGTACGACCCTTGAGCACGATGGTACGACCCTTGAGCACGAAGGTAAACCCTTGAGCACGAAGGTACGACCCTTGAGCACGATGATACGACCCTTGAGAACGACGGTACGACCCTTGATCACGAAGGTATGACCCTTGAGCACGACGGTACGACCCTTGAGCACGACGGTACGACCCTTGAGAACGACGGTACGACCCTTGATCACGAAGGTACGACCCTTGAGCACGACGGTACGACCCTTGAGCACGACGGTACGACCCTTCAGGACGACGGTACGACCATTGAGCACGACGGTACGACCCTTCAGCACGACGGTACGACCCTTGAGCACGACGGTACGACCCTCGAGGAGGACAACGCCCTTGGGGTATATTGTCCTGGCCTTTGCCACCTGACCATCCATCCCACAACTGTACAGCTGCGCTCAAGGGCCACACACACACACCTCTGACGCTCAAGGACCACACACACACACACACACACACACACCCCTAGCACTCAAGGGTCACACACACCCCTGGCGGTCAAGGGCCACACACACACACCTCTAGCGCTCAAGGGCCACACACACCCCTGGCGCTCAAGGGCCACACACAGACACACACACCTCTAGCACTCATGGGTCACACACACCCCTGGCGGTCAAGGGCCACACACACACACACCTCTAGCGCTCAAGGGCCACACACACCCCTGGCGCTCAAGGGCCACACACAGACACACACACCTCTAGCACTCAAGGGTCACACACTCCCCTGGCGCTCAAGGGCCACACACACACCCCTAGCGTTCAAAGGCCACACACACACCCCTAGCAATCAAGGGCCACACACACCCCTGGCGGTCAAGGGCCACACACACACACCTCTAGCGCTCAAGGGCCACACACACACCCCAAGCGCTCAAGGGCCACAGACACACACCCCTAGCATTCAAGGGCCACAGACACACCCCTAGCAATCAAGGGCCACACACAGACACCTCTAGCACTCAAGGGCCACACACACCCCTGGTGCTCAAGGCCACACACAGACACACACACCTCTAGCACTCAAGGGCCACACACACCCCTGGTGCTCAAGGGCCACACACAGACACACACACCTCTAGCACTCAAGGGCCACACACACCCCTGGCGCTCAAGGGCCACACACATACCCCTAGCAATCAAGGGCCACACACACCCCTGGCACTCAAGGGCCACAGACACACCCCTAGTGTTCAAGGGCCACACACACACCCCTGGCGCTCAAGGGCCCACACACACACACCCCTGGCACTCAAGGGCCACAGACACACCCCTAGCACTGAAGAGCCACACACACACCTAGCGCTCAAGGGCCACACACACACCTCTAGCACTCAAGGGCCACACACACACCCCAGCACTCAAGGGCCACACACACACCCCAGCACTCAAGGGCCACACACACACCCCAGCACTCAAGGGCCACACACACACACCCCAGCACTCAAGGGCCACACACACACCCCTTGCGCCCAAGGGCCACAGACACACCCCTAGCACTCAAGGGCCACACACACCCCTGGTGCTCAAGGGTCACACACACACCTAGCGCTCAAGGGCCAAACACAAACCCCTAGCACTCAAGGGCTAAACACATCCCCAGCACTCAAGGGCCACACACACACCCCTTGCGCCCAAGGGCCACAGACACACCCCTAGCACTCAAGGGCCACACACACACCTCTAGCACTCAAGGGCCACACACACACCCCTAGCACTCAAGGGCCACACACACCCCTGGCGCTCAAGGGCCCCACACACACACACCCATAGCACTCAAGGGCTAAACACATCCCTGGCGCTCAAGGGCCACAGACACACCCCTAGCACTCAAGGGCCACACACACACCCCAGCACTCAAGGGCCACACACACACCCCAGCACTCAAGGGCCACACACACACCCCTTGCGCCCAAGGGCCACAGACACACACCTGGCGCTCAAGGGCCACACACACCCCAAGATCTTAAGGGCCATCCCCCCACCCCCTGAGGGCCACCCCAGCCCCACCCCCTGAGGGCCACATCCCCCACCCCCTGGCGCTCAAGGGCTGGCTGGCGGTAACTCGCCAAAGCAGTAAAAGAAAAAAAAAAAAATTACGAAGATGATAAAAAATTATTTAGCGGTGGTGTATCATGATGAAGACCTCGTATATATCACACAGGCCAGACCCCGCAGACCACGTCCTGAGACGAGGATGCTGAAGCTACAGGTACGGACCATCATTACCACATGAAGGTCTGGGACAAGGATGCTGAAGCTACAGGTACGGACCATCATCACCACATGAAGGTCTGAGACAAGGATGCTGAAGCTACAGGTACGGACCATCATTACCACTTGATGGTCTGAGACAAGGAAGCTGAAGCTACAGGTACGGACCATCATTACCACCTGATGGTCTGAGACAAGGATGCTGAAGCTACAGGTACGGACCATCATCACCACATGAAGGTCTGACACAAGGATGCTGAAGCTACAGGTACGGACCATCATCACCACATGAAGGTCTGAGACAAGGATGCTGAAGCTACAGGTACGGACCATCATCACCACATGAAGGTCTGACACAAGGATGCTGAAGCTACAGGTACGGACCACCACCACATGAAGGTCTGAGACAAGGATGCTGAAGCTACAGGTACGGACCACCACCACATGAAGGTCTGAGACATGGATGCTGAAGCTACAGGTACGGACCATCATCACCACCTGATGGTCTGAGACATGGATGCTGAAGCTACAGATACGGACCACCACCACATGAAGGTCTGAGACATGGATGCTGAAGCTACAGGTACGGACCATCATTACCACCTGATGGTCTGAGACATGGATGCTGAAGCTACAGGTACGGACCATCATCACGACCTGATGGTCTGAGACACAAGGCACAAGCGGTAGCCCTATAAAGAAAACGAGATGGGGGGGGGGGGAGTTTTACTACGCGAGAGAGAGAGAGAGAGAGAGAGAGAGAGAGAGAGAGAGAGAGAGAGAGAGAGAGAGAGAGAGAGAGAGAGAGAGAGAGAGAGTCAGTGATAAATGAGGTGGCGACGGATTCGGGGCCCACGAAGAAATCGCTCATATCGATAAGGGAAACCAGGAGAAGAAAAAAAATGGAAAATAAAAAATGAAATAAAAAAAAAAATGAGACGAGGGGGGGAGAACACACACACACACTCGAATAACTTGGGAAGAAGTTACAGTTCCCTGGGCGACCATCTGTACCTCCTGGTCTCCATCGAAACCTCCCCCTTCCTTCTTCTTCTTCTCCCAACTCCCTAGCCCACCCCAGCCCACCCTAGCCCACCTCAAGGCCCGATAATACTTATTGATGGCTGTAGACCCACCCCTCTCCCCTCCCCTGGCCTGGAGGGAAACGGCGAAGGGAGGTGTAAAACACACACACGCACACAAACGTCTCAGATATGTATATAAAGACACACACACACACACACACACACATACACGATAAGAACAGAGGACTGAGCCTTAGAGGGAATATCCTCACTTGGCCCCCTTTTCTGTTCCTTCTTTTGGAAAAAAAAAAAAATGAAACACGGTAAGTTCCCAAGTGCACTTTCGTGTAATAATCACATCATCAGGGGAGACACAAGAGAGAAATATAACAGTCAGTTGATATACATCGAAGAGACGAAGCTAGGACGCCATTTGGTAAACAAGAGAATGACCGAATATATATATATATATATATATATATATATATATATATATATATATATATATATATATATATATATATATATATTTTTTTTTTTTTTTTTTTTTTCTTTGCCGCTGTCTCCCGCGTTTGCGAGGAAGCGCAAGGAAACAGACGAAAGAAATGGCCCAACCCACCCCCATACACATGTATATACATACGTCCACACACGCAAATATACATACCTACACAGCTTTCCATGGTTTACCCCAGACGCTTCACATGCCTTGATTCAATCCACTGACAGCACGTCAACCCCGGTATACCACATCGATCCAATTCACTCTATTCCTTGCCCTCCTTTCACCCTCCTGCATGTTCAGGCCCCGATCACACAAAATCTTTTTCACTCCATCTTTCCACCTCCAATTTGGTCTCCCACTTCTCCTCGTTCCCTCCACCTCCGACACATATATCCTCTTGGTCAATCTTTCCTCACTCATTCTCTCCATGTGCCCAAACCATTTCAAAACACCCTCTTCTGCTCTCTCAACCACGCTCTTTTTATTTCCACACATCTCTCTTACCCTTACGTTACTTACTCGATCAAACCACCTCACACCACACATTGTCCTAAAACATCTCATTTCCAGCACATCCATACTCCTGTGCACAACTCTATCCATAGCCCACGCCTCGCAACCATACAACATTGTTGGAACCACTATTCCTTCAAACATACCCATTTTTGCTTTCCGAGATAATGTTCTCGACTTCCACACATTCTTCAAGGCTCCAAGGATTTTCGCCCCCTCCCCCACCCTATGATCCACTTCCGCTTCCATGGTTCCATCCGCTGCCAGATCCACTCCCAGATATCTAAAACACTTTACTTCCTCCAGTTTTTCTCCATTCAAACTTACCTCCCAATTGACTTGACCCTCAACCCTACTGTACCTAATAACCTTGCTCTTATTCACATTTACTCTTAACTTTCTTCTTTCACACACTTTACCAAACTCAGTCACCAGCTTCTGAAGTTTCTCACATGAATCAGCCACCAGCGCTGTATCATCAGCGAACAACAACTGACTCACTTCCCAAGCTCTCTCATCCACAACAGACTTCATACTTGCCCCTCTTTCCAAAACTCTTGCATTCACCTCCCTAACAACCCCATCCATAAACAAATTAAACAACCATGGAGACATCACACACCCCTGCCGCAAACCTACATTCACTGAGAATATATATATATATATATATATATATATATATATATATAT
>NC_092264.1:9267437-9287437 GCF_036320965.1 Panulirus ornatus
ACACACCTCACACACACACACACACACACACCCACACACACACACACACACACCTCATACACCACACACACACACACACACACACACCTCATACACCACACACACACACACACACACACACACCTCATACACCACACACACACACACACACACACACACACACACACACACACACACACACACACACACACACACACCTCACCTCATACACCACACACCCTCCCTCCTTAACCCCACCTCACCCTCATTATGAGGTTTATCTCGCGTTTAGCCGAATGCCTTACAGCATCGACCCTCTCCTCGCCCCCCCCACACACACTCACACACCAGGAGAATGAGGGAGGCGTGGGGAGGCGCGTGTGGGGGGCGGGCGTGGTGGATGAGGAGGGGCGTGGTGTGAGATGGTCGATACTCCATTAGGGATAGACGCCCCGGGCCTTAACTTCATGAGAATTACTTTTTAAGGTAATTACGTAGCATGAGTTGAAGGGGGGGGGGGGGTCACTGTGAACACCAGACACTGTGTCTCTGTGTCGGTACACACACACACACACACACACACACACACACACCAGAGACACACACACACACACACACACCTCATACACCACACACACACACACACACACACACACACACACACACACACACACACCAGAGACACACACACACACACACACACACACACACACACACACACACACACACACAGACACACACACTTGCGCGCGCATGTGTCTGTCTCTGTGTCTGTGTGTGTGTGTGTGTGTGTGTGTGTGTGTCTGTGTGTGTGTCTGTGTCTGGTCTGTGTGTGTGTGTGTGTGTGTGTGTGTGTCTCTGGTGTGTGTGTGTGTGGTGTGTATGTGTGTGTGTATGTGTGTGTGTGTGTGTGTGTGTGTGTGTGTGTGTGTGTGTGTGTGTGTGTGTGTCTCTGGTGTGTGTGTGTGTGTGTGTGCGTGTGTGTGTGTGTCTGTGTGTCTCTGGTGTCTGTGTGTGTCTGTGTATGTGTGTGTGTGTCTGTGTACCATGTGTAGATACAAGCATGACTACGTAACTTCGTTATTCACAATTCTTGACCGTGCCACACAGCTGGTCTGTGCCACGCCCTGGGCAGGCCAACCAGACACAGACAGTGGAACAGAAATGACACACCCCAACCTACCATAAGGGCGGGTTTACACTGGTTCTGGGGCAAGAGAGTGACAACTCACCCGTTGTTGCTGGTGCTCTGCTGTTGTCTTCTTCTGTTGCCTCCTGTCTACTGTTGTATTCTGTTGCTTCCTGTCTACTGTTGTCATCTTCTGTTGCTTTCTGTGTATTGTTGTCTTCTGTTGCTTCCTGTCTACTGTTGTATTCTGTTGCTTCCTGTCTACTGTTGTCTTCTTCTGTTGCTTTCTGTGTATTGTTGTCTTCTGTTGCTTCCTTTGTACAGTTGTGTTCTTCTGTTGCTTCCTGTCTACTGTTGTCTTCTGTTGCCTCCTGTCTACTGTCGTATTCTTTTGCTTCCTGTCTACTGTTGTCTTCTGTTGCCTCCTGTCTACTGTCGTCTTCTTCTGTTGCTTCCTGTCTACTGTTGTCTTCTGTTGCCTCCTGTCTACTGTCTTCTTCTGATGCTTCCTGTCTACTGTCGTCTTCTTCTGTTGCTTTCTGTGTACTGTTGTCTTCTTCTGTTGCTTCCTGTCTACTGTCGTCTTCTGTTGCTTCCTTTGTACTGTTGTGTTTTTCTGTTACCTCCTGTGTACTGTTGGCTTCCTGTCTACTGTTGTCTTCTTCTGTTGCTTCCTGTCTACTGTTGTCTTCATCTGTTGCTTCCTGTCTACTGTCTTCTTCTGTTGCTTTCTGTGTACTGTTGTGTTCTTCTGTTACCTCCTGTGTACTGTTGTCTTCCTGTCTACTGTTGTCTTCTTCTGTTGCCTCCTGTCTACTGTCGTATTCTGTTGCTTCCTGTCTACTGTCGTCTTCTGCTCTTGCTTCCTGTCTATTGTTGCCTTCTTCTGTTACCTCCTGTCTACTGCTGTCCTCTTCTGTTGCCTCCTCTGTACTGTTGTCTTCTTCTGTTGCCTCCTGTGTACTGTTGCCTTCTTCTGTTACCTCCAGTGTACTGTTGCCTTCTTCTGTTGCCTCCTGTGTACTGTTGTCTTCTGTTACCTCCTGTCTACTGTTGCCTCCCGTCTACTGTTGTCTTCTTCTGTTGCTTCCTGTGTACTGTTGCCTTCTTCTGTTGCCTCCTGTCTACTGTTGCCTCCCGTCTACTGTTGTCTTCTGTTGCCTCCCGTCTACTGTTGTCTTCTGTTGCCTCCTGTGCAGTGTTGTCTTCTTCTGTTGCTTCCTGTGTACTGTTGCCTTCTTCTGTTACCTCTTGTCTACTGTTGTCTTCTTCTGTTGCTTCCTGTGTACTGTTGCCTTCTTCTGTGGCCTCCTGTGTACTGTTGTCTTCTGTTGCCTCCCGTCTACTGTTGTCTTCTTCTGTACCCTCCTGTGTACTGTGGCCTCCTGTGTACTGTTGCCTTCTTCTGCTGCCTCCTGTCTACTGTTGCCTGCTGCGTACTGTTGTCTTCTTCTGTTGCCTCCCGTGTACTGTTGTCCCCCCCCCCCCACTTCACCCGTCGTCAAGGCTCCACTCTAAAGGAATTACCCACGACTCCCCTGACGTAACCATCCATCAGGAAGACGGATTTCCTGTGTTGGCGAACGCTAGGAGGAAGAGGAAGAGGAAGAGGAAGAGGAAGAATGATAGAAGGAGGAGGAGGAAGAGGAGGAGGAAGAGGAAGAGGAAGAGGAAGAATAATAGAAGGAGGAGGAGGAAGAGGAGGAGGAAGAGGAGGAGGAAGAGGAAGAATAATAGAAGGAGGAGGAGGAAGAGGAGGAGGAAGAGGAGGAGGAAGAGGAAGAATAATAGAAGGAGGAGGAGGAAGAGGAGGAGGAAGAGGAAGAATAATAGAAGGAGGAGGAGGAAGAGGAGGAGGAAGAGGAAGAATAATAGAAGAAGGCGAACGCTAGGAGGAGGAGGAAGAGGAGGAGGAAGAGGAGGAGGAAGAGGAAGAATAATAGAAGAAGGCGAACGCTAGGAGGAGGAGGAAGAGGAGGAGGAAGAGGAAAAATAATAGAAGAAGGCGAACGCTAGGAGGAGGAGGAAGAGGAGGAGGAAGAGGAAGAATAATAGAAGAAGGCGAACGCTAGGAGGAGGAGGAAGAGGAGGAGGAAGAGGAGGAGGAAGAGGAAGAATAATAGAAGAAGGCGAACGCTAGGAGGAGGAGGAAGAGGAGGAGGAAGAGGAGGAGGAAGAGGAAGAATAATAGAAGGAGGAGGAGGAAGAGGAGGAGGAAGAGGAAGAATAATAGAAGGAGGAGGAGGAAGAGGAGGAGGAAGAGGAAGAATAATAGAAGGAGGAGGAGGAAGAGGAGGAGGAAGAGGAGGAGGAAGAGGAAGAATAATAGAAGGAGGAGGAGGAAGAGGAGGAGGAAGAGGAGGAGGAAGAGGAAGAATAATAGAAGGAGGAGGAGGAAGAGGAGGAGGAAGAGGAGGAGGAAGAGGAAGAATAATAGAAGGAGGAGGAGGAAGAGGAGGAGGAAGAGGAAGAATAATAGATGGAGGAGGAGGAAGAGGAGGAGGAAGAGGAGGAGCAAGAGGAGGAGGGAAAGGAAGGGCAAGAGGAGGAGGGAGAGGAAAGGCAAGAGGAGAAGAGAGAGGAGGAGCAAGAGGAGAAGGGAGAGGAAGGGCAAGAGGAGAAGAGAGAGGAAGGGCAAGAGGAGGAGGAAGAGAGGCAAGGCAAGAGGAGGAGGGAGAGGAAGGGCAAGAGGAGGAGGGAGAGGAGGAGGAGCAAGAGGAGGAGGGAGAGGAGGAGGAGCAAGAGGAGGAGGGAGAGGAGGAGCAAGAGGAGGAGGGAGAGGAGGAGCAAGAGGAGGAGGAAGAGAGGCAAGGCGAGGAGGGAGAGGAAGGGCAAGAGGAGGAGGGAGAGGAGGAGGAGCAAGAGGAGGAGGGAGAGGAGGAGGAGCAAGAGGAGGAGGGAGAGGAGGAGCAAGAGGAGGAGGGAGAGGAAAGGCAAGAGGAGAAGAGAGAGGAGGAGCAAGAGGAGGAGGGAGAGGAGGAGCAAGAGGAGGAGGGAGAGGAGGAGCAAGAGGAGGAGGAAGAGAGGCAAGGCGAGGAGGGAGAGGAAGGGCAAGAGGAGGAGGGAGAGGAGGAGGAGCAAGAGGAGGAGGGAGAGGAGGAAGGGCAAGAGGAGAAGAGAGAGGAGGAGCAAGAGGAGGAGGGAGAGGAGGAGGAGCTAAAGGAGAGAACCTATTCGAAAAGCTGTCCCGCTATACGTCACATTTACCCGTCGTTCTTTTAGGCTCAAATGAACCAAAAACTTAACATGAAGAAATCCCTTTTATGGGAGAGTTATCGTCAGCGGTTCGGTAGTAATCTAGGGATATATGGTTTACCGATCTTTTTTGGGGAAGATAGCTTTTGTGGTGTGACACCACAGGTTTTCTTCGTAATGTAACATGAAAAGAAATAGTGTAAGAACAGCGTTTGTATTAAAGGAATGACATGGCCCATCTGTTCGCTGGGGGGACGTTTCACTGAACGCTTGCCCGCTGCCTCAGTGATAGACGAACACCTCCAGCGAACACACTTCCTGACGAAGACAACCCACTATGTAAACAATGTAGTCTCTTCTCCCACCCACTCGTCTTAGAAACCGACTCTCTGTAATCTAGTAAAAAGGTCTCATATAACCACAAGTATTTATCAGCCAAACTTTTAACTCCGGGTACAGTAAAGCTACATATTTGCATATGTATTCTTCGCGAGAAGACTTGGCCTTGGGTAGCCTTTCAAGGATTGGAAAAAAAAAGTTTGAAATACATGGAGACCAAACTTTTCCATTTCTCAGTTCTGTAGTCTGTCCCTGGTAATGGGGGCTTCTCTTAACAAAATTACAGTCACGTTCATTGAACACTTCAGCTGTGATTGGACAGGACAGAAAGAATCACTAATAGTTGGGCTATCGTGGCAACAGACGTGTAAACACATGCATGCCAGCACATGCACATTGGAAGATTGGATCGCGCAAGGCAAAGAATGAGGAGGAGTGGTGGAAGGGAAGATTGGACCACCAAGGCAAAGAATGAGGAGGAGTGGTGGAAGGGAAGGCTGGTTGCATGGCAGTGTAGCCCCTCAGCCAGGGTTCTGCTCGGGAGCCGCTGATCTTCTTGATCCATGTTGCTGATTGGCTAGAAGGTATGGACTCCTGCCAGCCTGTGTTTGCCGATGATGCAAAGGGAAAATGAGGAGTGTGGTGGACGGTAGCAGCCTACAAGGGGACCTAGACTTTGCGAATGATGCAGAAGGGGGGGGAGTGAGGAGAGTGGAGGACTGCACCGACTTACAAGGGGACCTAGACAAACTCCAAAAGTGGTCTGATGTGAGTTTATCCACTGTGAGAGTCAGCTGATCAGGCTGGGTTACAGCCATCAGGTCTTGTGTTATCTGTCCTTCCCATGTACTGTCCTCCAGCAGATAACCTGGTCATAGACCATCAGGTCTTGTGTTATCTGTCCTTCCCATGAACTGTCCTCCAGCAGATAACCTCGTCATAGACCATCAGGTCTTGTGTTATCTGTCCTTCCCATGTACTGTCCTCCAGCAGATAACCTGGTCATAGACCATCAGGTCTTGTGTTATCTGTCACTTCCCATGTACTGTCCTCCAGCAGACAACCTCGTCATAGACCATCAGGTCTTGTGTTATCTGTCCTTCCCATGTACTGTCCTCCAGCAGATAACCTGGTCATAGACCATCAGGTCTTGTGTTATCTGTCCTTCCCATATACTGTCCTCCAGCAGATAACCTGGTCATAGACCATCAGGTCTTGTGTTATCTGTCCTTCCCATATACTGTCCTCCAGCAGATAACCTGGTCATAGACCATCAGGTCTTGTGTTATCTGTCCTTCCCATGTACTGTCCTCCAGCAGATATCCTGGTCATAGACCATCAGGTCTTGTGTTATCTGTCCTTCCCATATACTGTCCTCCAGCAGATAACCTGGTCATAGACCATCAGGTCTTGTGTTATCTGTCCTTCCCATGTACTGTCCTCTAGTAGATAACCTCGTCATAGACCATCAGGTCTTGTGTTATCTGTCCTTCCCATGTACTGTCCTCCAGCAGATAACCTCGTCTTAGACCATCAGGTCTTGTGTTATCTGTCCTTCCCATGTACTGTCCTCTAGCAGATAACCTCGTCATAGACCATCAGGTCTTGTGTTATCTGTCCTTCCCATGTACTGTCCTCCAGCAGATAACCTGGTCATAGACCATCAGGTCTTGTGTTATCTGTCCTTCCTATGTACTGTCCTCCAGCAGATAACCTGGTCATAGACCATCAGGTCTTGTGTTATCTGTCCTTCCCATGTACTATCCTCCAGCAGATAACCTGGTCATAGACCATCAGGTCTTGTGTTATCTGTCCTTCCCATGTACTGTCCTCCAGCAGATAACCTGGTCATAGACCATCAGGTCTTGTGTCATCTGTCACTTCCCATGTACTGTCCTCCAGCAGATAACCTGGTCATAGACCATCAGGTCTTGTGTTATCTGTCCTTGCCATGTACTGTCCTCCAGCAGATAACCTGGTCATAGACCATCAGGTCTTGTGTCATCTGTCACTTCCCATGTACTGTCCTCCAGCAGATAACCTGGTCATAGACCATCAGGTCTTGTGTTATCTGTCACTTCCCATGTACTGTCCTCCAGCAGATAACCTGGTCATAGACCATCAGGTCTTGTGTTATCTGTCCTTTCAATGTACTGTCCTCCAGCAGATAACTTCAGACCATCAGGTCTTCTGTTACCTGACCTTTCCATACATACAACTAGCCAGTAAAGGGATGAGTTTCATGACGAAATGAATTAAAGATGTAAAACTGGCAAGGTTGCTAGAAGTGAGATTTTACGTGTTAAGGATTTGTATGAATAGGGTGCGAGGTGTTTCTATTGATGACAAAATGTGTGTGGGTGTGTGTGTGTGTGTGTGTGTGTGTGTGTGTGTGTGTGTGTGTGTGTTTAAGGTGGATACAGCGCTGGCCCTTACAATTTTGTACTGAGCAATGCCAACAAAACTACTAACACCACTTACGTTCTCAAATAGAAGAAAATAATACGCCATCATCTCGTGTTCTAAAACCCGTGATTTCAATTAGGAGGAAAAAAACACAAAAACAAAAGGAAAACGAGAAGAAATACCATATAGAAAACAGAGTCTAGGAGCTTTCCATCACAACTGTAGCTTCAATCCGATGTTGTGTGACAAGCCAAGGGGAAGGAGGGAAGGTACCTGAGCTTAGAGGATCAGTGAAGGGAAAGGAAGGAAGTAGAAAGAGCTGGAACATATGTACAATCTTCCTCGTCCTCCAGTAGGAGAGGAATAGAAGGTGTATTCCTCCACGCTTCGAGGGGCGTGGGCGTCAGGTTCTATCTATCATGAACATGGAATGACCAGTCGAAACAATATCACCATTGCGTGACCGAGAGTCGAACCCGGGGATCCGAGAACAGTGATACGCACCCCGTCCACTATTCTTGGTGGCCAGGGGTTCGACACTTGGGGACACAGGTGGTAAAATGGTTTAGAGGGAAAAGTGGGTCGTCTTCTGTTTTCAGTGGCCAGGGTTCGACACTTGGGGACATAAGGGGTAAAATGGTTTAGAGGGAAAAGTGGGTCGTCTTCTGTTTTCAGTGGCCAGGGTTCGACACTTGGGGACACAGGTGGTAAAATGGTTTAGAAGGGGAATGTGGGTTTCCTTTCTTCCTTCCAGGAGAGAGAGATATGTCCTTCCAGAGGAGGGGAAATGATGATAACAGAGCCAGAAGCAGGAGGTCTTCCTATGCGATGCGTACAAGGAAGAGGAATTCCCTTCGTGCATCCTGCACCAGGACACAATAATGATGGAGGAGAAAGAAGGAGGTCTTCCTTCCATCCCCCAAATGGAAAGACAGAGTAATGATGGAGTAGAAAGAAGGAGGTCCTCCTTCCATTCCCCCAATGGAAAGACAGAGTAATGATGGACTAGAAAGAAGGAGGTCTTCCTTCCATTCCCCCAATGGAAAGACAGAGTAATGATGGAGTAGAAAGAAGGAGGTCTTCCTTCCATTCCCCCAATGGAAAGACAGAGTAATGATGGACTAGAAAGAAGGAGGTCTTCCTTCCATTCCCCCAATGGAAAGACAGAGTAATGATGGAGTAGAAAGAAGGAGGTCTTCCTTCCATTCCCCCAATGGAAAGACAAAGTAATGATGGAGTAGAAAGAAGGAGGTCTTCCTTCCATTCCCCCAATGGAAAGACAGAGTAATGATGGAGTAGAAAGAAGGAGGTCTTCCTTCCATTCCCCCAATGGAAAGACAGAGTAATGATGGAGTAGAAAGAAGGAGGTCTTCCTTCCATTCCCCCAATGGAAAGACAGAGTAATGATGGACTAGAAAGAAGGTCTTCCTTCCATTCCCCCAATGGAAAGACAGAGTAATGATGGAGTAGAAAGAAGGAGGTCTTCCTTCCATCCCCCCAATGGAAAGACAGAGTAATGATGGAGTAGAAAGAAGGAAGAAGGAGGGGGAGGCCATCCCTCACCCTTCCAGTGGGAAGTGATAAACAGACACAAGAGGAGAAGGTTTAAACAGACACAAGAAGGAGAACCTTCGTCTCTGGAAACTGGAAAGATGTAATAACCCGAGATCTAGCAACCCCAAGCAGGTCTCTTCGTCTCCCCTTGAGTCAGGAGGGACGAAGAACTTCCAAATGAACGTTGGGATAAAACTTTAACCTTAAAAGAAAAAAAATCCACTTTGATATGGCTGTTGACGTCCCCCCACACCCCGTATCCTCTCTCCCTCGCTCCCACACTGAGGCCTTAACTAATCCAATAATCAAACTAAGACAACAAGGTTCAAAAAAAAATGAAGTAAGTGCCTCCTCGCCCAAGACGGAAGTTTAGTGGAAATCGATGTGTGACGTTCAACGAATGCTTTGCACTGACGTGAGAGTGGGAAGTCTGGCCACTGGGAAGTCTTCCAGACTCTCTCTCTCTCTCCTAGCTTTCAGACAGACCAACTCCCAGCTGAGGTTTCCCAGGGACTTCGAGGTGGAAAGCTTTTCCAGATTCTCTCAGCTTCCAGGAAGCCTAGCTTCCGTTAGAAGGGCCTTCCAGGAGAGTGAGGCTGGGGAGTATCCAGTCTCTCTCAGTTTCCAGGCTTTCCCCAAATAACTTTGGGCTGGCGAGGTGCTTAGACTCTCTTAGCTTTGAGGAGAGACCAGCTTCCAGTGAGACTTCTCTGGAAGGCAGGGCTCAGGAGTGTGTATGGTCTTAGCTTTGAGGACGAGCCGGGTCGAGGGTACATCCACTGTACCTCCGCTGGAACGAGAGACTTAACAGAATATTCACAGCACTGAAGCTTCCCTGGAGAGCCAGGCTGGGGTGCGTTCACACTCACTTAACTTCCTGGAAGACCGGGAGAAGGAGTTCACCTTCCCTGCCTGGAAAGGCACGGAGCTTTCCTGGAATGTCGGTCTAGGGCAAGTCAAACCAGCTCAGCTTTCAGAGAGTCCAACGTACACTGGAAAGTCGGACTGCAGGGTGTCCAGACTCTCTATCTCTCAGCCTCCAGCACCAGCATTCCCTGAAACGCTAAGCCGGAGGGGAGTAAGTAAGTCGGAGACCTCCAGGTGCCTCTGTGTTCCTGGTTCTCTAACCTGTATTCCATCATCTTTGACCTTTTCATGACCAAAGACCAACGTGGTCCTAAAATCCTTCTCCAGGACCTATCTGGAGAACTGGAAACACTACCAGGATAAAAGACACAGGATCCAGTATTTGGATGACTATACAATGGAAATAAAATCTCAATGATATATATACAATCATTCTCCTCTCTTCCTACTCGCACACATGCCTTACGTCCTTGGTAAAAACTTCTAACTGCTTCGAACAACTTGCCTCCCACACCATATATTCTTAATACCTTCCACAGAGCATCTCTATCAACTCTATCATATGCCTTCTCCAGATCCATAAATGCTACATACAAATCCATCTGTTTTTCTAAGTATTTCCCACATACATTCTTCAAAGCAAACACCTGATCCACACATCCTCTACCACTTCTGAAACCACACTGCTCTTCCCCAATCTGATGCTCTGTACATGCCTTCACCTCTCAATCAATACCCTCCCATACAATTTTCCAAGTAAACTCAACAAATTTATGCCTCTGTAGTTTGAACACTCACCTTTATCTCCTTTGCTTATGTACAATGGCACTATACGTGCATTCCGCCAATCCTCAGGCACTTCACCATGATTCATACATATATTCAATATCCTCACCAACCTAACAACTATACAGTCACCACATTTCTTAATAAATTCAGCTGCAATACCATCCACTGCCGCCGCCTTGCCGGATTTCATCTTGCGCAAGGCTTTCACCACCTCTTGTCTCTTCCCCAAACCACTCTCCCTGACTCTCTCACTTCGCACATCACCCTGACCAAAATACCCTACATCTGCCACTCTATCGTCAAACACATTCAACAATCCTACACAATACCCGCTCCATCTCCTCCTCACTCCATCACTACCTGTAATCACTTCCCCCCTTGTCCCCTTCACCGATGAACCCATGTTTTTTTGTCTTGCGCACTTTATTTACCTCCTTTCAAAACATCTTTTTATTCTCCCTAAAGTTTAATGATACTCTCTCACCCCAACTCTCATTTGCCCTCTTTTTCAACCCTTGCACCTTCCTCTTGACTTCCTACCACTTTCTCTTATAAATCTCCCAGCCATCTGCACTTCTTCCTTCCAAGTGTCGTCCAAACACCCTCTCTTTTCTCTTTCACTAACAACTTTACATCTTCATCCCACCACTCACTACACTTTCTGATCAGCCCACCTCCCACTTTTCTCGTGCCACACATATCTCTTGTGCAAGCCATCACTGCTTCCCTAAATACATGCCATTCCTCACTCACTCCCCTCATGTCATTTGCTTTCACCTTTTTCCATTCTGCGCTCAGTCTCGCCTGGTACTTCCTCACACAAGTCTCCTTTTCCAAGCTCACTCACTCACAACTAGTTGTCAGACAGGTGTACACGTATATGAGGAGGAAAAGAGTGCGTTTTCAGACAGGTGTAGCCGTATGTGAGGAGAAGAGTGCGTTTTCAGACAGGTGTAGACGTATGTGAGGAGGAGAAGAGTGCGTTTTCAGACAGGTGTAGACGTATGTGAGGAGGAGAAGAGTGCGTTTTCAGACAGGTGTAGACGTATGTGAGGAGGGAAAAGAGTGCGTTTTCAGACAGGTCTAGATGCATGTGAGAAAGGAAAGAGTGCGTTTTCAGACAGGTCCAGACGTATGTGAGAAGGAGAAGAGTGCGTTTTCAGACAGGTGTAGACGTCTGTGAGGAGGGAAAGAGTGCGTTTTCAGACAGGCCTAGACGTATGTGAAAAGAAGAGTGCGTTTTCAGACAGGTGTAGACGTATGTGAGGAGGAAAAGAGTGCGTTTTCAGACAGGTGTAGACGTAAGTGAGGAGGAGAAGAGTGCGTTTTCAGACAGGTCTAGATGTATGTGAGAAAGGAAAGAGTGCGTTATCAGACAGGTCCAGACGTATGTGAGGAGGCGAAGAGTGCGTTTTCAGACAGGTGTAGACGTATGTGAGGAGGAGAAGAATGCGTTTTCAGACAGGTGTAGACGTATGTGAGGAGGAGAAGAGTGCGTTTTCAGACAGGTGTAGACGTATGTGAGGAGGAGAAGAGTGCGTTTTCAGACAGGCGTAGACGTATGTGAGGAGAAAAAGAGTGCGTTTTCAGACAGGTCTAGACGTATGTGAGGAGGGAAAGAGTGCGTTTTCAGACAGGTGTAGACGTAAGTGAGGAGGGAAAAGAGTGCGTTTTTAGACGTGTAGACGTATGTGAGGAGGAAAAGTGCGTTTTCAGACAGGTGTAGACGTATGTGAGGAGGAAAAGAGTGCGTTTTCAGACAGGCGTATACGTATGTGAGGGGGGAAAAGAGTGCGTTTTCAGACAGGTGTACGCGTATGTGAGGAGGGAAAAGAGTGCGTTGTCACATACCCTCAGGGACGGTGGTGGAGAACACGTACCCTCAGAGGTTTCTAGCGACCATGGCAATAATGATGCTTCATCGCTTGACCAAAACAGAACAACTGATGCCAGACACAACTGGTGCCAGACACAACTGGTGCCAGACACAACTGGTGCCAGACACAACTGGTGCCAGACACAACTGGTGCCAGACACAACTGATGCCAGACACAACTGGTGCCAGACACAACTGGTGCCAGACACAACTGATGCCAGACACAACTGATGCCAGACACAGCATCAGACACAACTGGTGCCAGACACAACTGGTGCCAGACACAACTGGTGCCAGACACAACTGATGCCAGACACAACTGGTGCCAGACACAACTGGTGCCAGACACAACTGGTGCCAGACACAACTGGTGCCAGACACAACTGGTGCCAGACACAACTGGTGCCAGACACAACTGGTGCCAGACACAGCATCAGACACAACTGGTGCCAGACACAACTGGTGCCAGACACAACTGGTGCCAGACACAGCATCAGACACAACTGATGCCAGACACAACTGGTGCCAGACACAACTGGTGCCACACACAACTGGTGCCAGACACAACTGATGCCAGACACAACTGATGCCAGACACAACTGGTGCCAGACACAACTGATGCCAGACACAACTGGTGCCAGACACAACTGGTGCCAGACACAACTGGTGCCAGACACAACTGGTGCCAGACACAACTGATGCCAGACACAACTGGTGCCAGACACAACTGGTGCCAGACACAACTGATGCCAGACACAACTGATGCCAGACACAGCATCAGACACAACTGGTGCCAGACACAACTGGTGCCAGACACAACTGGTGCCAGACACAACTGATGCCAGACACAACTGGTGCCAGACACAACTGGTGCCAGACACAACTGGTGCCAGACACAACTGGTGCCAGACACAACTGGTGCCAGACACAACTGGTGCCAGACACAACTGGTGCCAGACACAGCATCAGACACAACTGGTGCCAGACACAACTGGTGCCAGACACAACTGGTGCCAGACACAGCATCAGACACATCTGATGCCAGACACAACTGATGCCAGACACAATTGATGCCAGACACAACTGGTGCCAGACACAGCATCAGACACAACTGATGCCAGACACAACTGATGCCAGACACAACTGGTGCCAGACACAACTGGTGCCAGACACAGCATCAGACACAACTGGTGCCAGACACAACTGGTGCCAGACACAACTGGTCTCTCTCTCTCTCTCTCTGTCTCTCTCTCTCTCTCTCTCTCTCTCTCTCTCTCTCTCTCTCTCTCTCTCAGTCGTCTGTCCCCTCACTCCAGGTTGGATAGCAGGATCATCAAGTGTTGCCTCGGCCACACAAGACTCACCCAGCCAGCCAGCCCCCGCCCCACGCCCACTCTGGCCTCAACACCATTACGCGACTTCCAAGTTACTCCATGTTACTACCCACTCCAGTCTGTACTGCCACCGCTGAATGAAGAACAACTGCGGATTCCCATTCCTGTGTCTCACCACTCGCGAATTCCTATTTCTCTCTCGTCATTCGTGAATTCCTATTTTTCTCTCGTCACTCGCGAATTCCTATTTCTCTTTCGTCAATCGCGAATTCCTATTTCTCTTTCGTCAATCGCGAATTCCTATTTCTCTCTCGTCATTCGCGAATTCCCATCTCTGTCTCGTCACTCGCGAAATCCCATCTCTGTCTCGTCACTCGCGAATTCCCATCTCTCTCTCGTCAATCGCGAATTCCTATTTCTCTCGTCACTCGCGAATTCTTATTTCTCTCTCGTCACTCGCGAATTCCTATTTCTCTCGTCACTCGCGAATTCTTATTTCTCTCTCGTCACTCGCGAATTCCTATTTCTCTCTCTGTCAATCGCGAATTCCTATTTCTCTCTCGTCAATCGCGAATTCCTATTTGTCTCTCTCGTCACTCGCGAATTCCCATCTCTGTCTCGTCACTCGCGAATTCCTATTTCTCTCTCGTCATTCGCGAATTCCTATTTTTCTCTCGTCATTCGCGAATTCCCATTTGCATCTCGTCACTCGCGAATTCCCATGTGTCTCGTCATCCGCGAATTCCCGATTTGTCTCGTTAGACTGTCTCACGTCACCCGGAATTTATTCCTAGCTTCTCGTAGCTCTAAAGTAGCATCAATATTTTCCATTGTCCTCCAATCAGACGCTGGGCCAGAGTTTATTCAGTGTGTTCTATGATTTGCTCTGGTTTATTTCACAGATAAACCTTTCCCTTCATCCCAGTACACAGCCATGGAATTTATTCTCGCGACGACTGCTCAGTCGGAAAGTATATTCCAATATGTTTATTCTATTGTCTACTTCTTGCTGGAAATTTATTCCCCCCCTTTATCTAAAGTGGGGGGTGGGAGGGGGGGGGGGTCAGGAAGATAATATCAATTTATTTCTATTCCAAGTACAGTAGATGCTGAAATTTATTCTATTTTATGTAGTGGTTAAGAAAATTTATTCTATCATATGTAGTGGTTAAGAAAATTTATTCTATATTATGTTGTGGTTAAGAAAATTTATTCTGTCATATGTAGTGGTTAAGAAAATTTATTCTATATTATGTAGTGGTTAAGAAAATTTATTCTATATTATGTAGTGGTTAAGATAATTTATTCTATCTTATGTAGTGGTTAAGATAATTTATTCTATCTTATGTAGTGGTTAAGATAATTTATTCTATCTTATGTAGTGGTTAAGAAAAAAATAATTTATTTTCCTTGTAAGAACCTCTTGAATGGCGCTTAGAAATGTATTCCACTGAGATTCTTTGGTTAAAGATGTGTGTGTGTGTGTGTGTGTGTGTGTGTGTGTGGGTGTGTGTGTGTGTGTGTGTGGGTGTGTGTGTGTGTGTGTGTGGGTGTGTGTGTGTGTGTGTGTGTGTGTGTGTGTGTGTGTGTGGGGGGGTGTGTGTGTGTGTGTGTGTGTGTGTGTGTGTTCCTGGGAGAGAGTTTTACATTCGTGTTGCCCCGTCTCTTAACCTTGTATATATGAACCATGTACTTTTTAGGAGCGTACACACACACACACACACACACACACACACACACACACACACACACACACACAGGCAGCCTCAGCCAGGTACCGATTTATCGACCAACCCGGAGGGAAAGGATCAACAGCTAGGTTGACAGTGGGCCGTCTGCCATGCCTGGTTTTCGAACCAGGAAACAGTTATAACCTTTGACCTTACCCATAATGGTTATAGGTCAAAGGTCAGAGGTACTGAAGGTGTTAAAGACAATGTGGCCTTAGAAGTAAAGATGAAGATGTAGTAAAGAAGAGTAAAGCAAATATAACATAATCCAAGTTAGGTTTAAGACCAGTGTTAAACGCAACGTAGTGAAGATACGAATATTGAGAGGATCGATCGTAGTGAAGATAAGAATATAGTGAAGATAAGGTTGTAGTGAAGTTAAGAATATAGTGAAGATAAGGTTGTAGTGAAGATAAGGGCCGGTCAAGATGAAGGTACAATGAAGATATGGTGTAGTGATGATAAGGGTGTAGTGATGATAAGGGTCTAATGAAGAATGACTTTGGTGTGAATAAACGAGCGTAGTGATGATGAGAGTGTAGGGATGATAAGGATGTAGTGATGATAAGAGTGTAGGGATGATAAGGATGTAGTGATGATGAGAGTGTAGGGATGATAAGGATGTAGTGATGATGAGAGTGTAGGGATGATAAGGATGTAGTGATGATAAGAGTGTAGGGATGATAAGGATGTAGTGATGATGAGAGTGTAGGGATGATGAGAATGTGTTGAAGACGGCATTTTATAACCTGACCTACTAAAATGATCCAGTCGAAGTTCAAAAGCCGCCCAAGGATAATCAATAACATTAATGATAATGATAACAACAACAATAATAATAATAATAATAATAATAATAACAATAATAATAATAATAATAATAATAATAATAATAATAATAATAATAATAATAACAATAATAATATTAATAATAAAATAATAACAGTAATAATAATAATAACAATAACAATGATAATAATAATAATAATAACAATAATAATAATAATAATAACAATAATAATAATAATAATAATAATAATAATAATAATAATAATAATAATAATAATAATAATACCCCCACGCGTCCTTCTCAGATAGAAGTGCTCAGCGTTTGTGTACATGTTGTGTACAAACCAACCTTCCACCACTGGCAACACTTGGCATGGCAGGAGTGAGGTGTCCCGAGCTTCGGCCTTGGCCTGGGCTGCTTCACATATACCCAGCCCTCTACCTGCAGGTGGTGTAGCGAAGGGCGCGGGCGTGTTGGCTCTGGCCTCGGTATTCATACGTGAAGGCAAATATCACTGTATATAGACTTGCCTCGGCGATCTATCAGTTAGAAACATCAAAGGATCGTTTCCTCTGGTTTTGAAGTTTGGGGAGGGGGAAAAAAAAAGGAAAATAGAAAAAAGAAAACCGCAGGAAATACACCACGGTTTTCTCTGCTAATTCCGAGGCGAGGTCGATGCCATGATGGGGATTGTAAGGCAGGGTTTTGGACACGACAACTTTGGCAAAGCTTGGCTGTGGGGGAGGTTGGTGGCCAAGTGTGGAGAGAGGGAGTCTGTTGGTGGATGGAAGGGTATGTGAGCTGTGGAGCACCAGGTCTGGATGGAAGGGTATGTGGAGCTGTGGAGCACCAGGTCTGGATGGAAGGGTATGTGGAAGCTGTGGAGCACCAGGTCTGGATGGAAGGGTATGTGGAGCTGTGGAGCACCAGGTCTGGATGGATGGGTATGTGGAGCTGTGGAGCACCAGGTCTGGATGGAAGGGTATGTGGAGCACCAGGTCTGGATGGAAGGGTATGTGGAGCTGTGGGGCACCAGGTCTGGATGGAAGGGTATGTGGAGCTGTGGGGCACCAGGTCTGGATGGAAAGGTATGTGAAGCTGTGGAGCACCAGGTCTGGATGGATGGGTATGTGGAGCTGTGGAGCACCAGGTCTGGATGGAAGGGTATGTGAAGCTGTGGAGCACCAGGTCTGGATGGAAGAGTATGTGGAGCTGTGGAGCACCAGGTCTGGATGGAAGGGTATGTGGAGCTGTGGGGCACCAGGTCTGGATGGAAGGGTATGTGGAGCTGTGGGGCACCAGGTCTGGATGGAAGGGTATGTGGAGCTGTGGAGCACCAGGTCTGGATGGAAGAGTATGTGGAGCACCAGGTCTAGATGGAAGTGTATGTGGAGCACCAGGTCTAGATGGATGGGTATGTGGAGCTGTGGGGCACCAGGTCTGGATGGATGGGTATTTGGAGCACCAGGTTTGGATGGAAGGGTATGTGGAGCTGTGGAGCACCAGGTCTGGATGGATGGGTAAGAGGAGCACCAGGTCTAGATGGAAGTGTATGTGGAGCACCAGGTCTAGATGGAAGTGTATGTGGAGCACCAGGTCTAGATGGATGGGTATGTGGAGCTGTGGGGCACCAGGTCTGGATGGAAGGGTATGTGGAGCACCAGGTCTGGATGGAAGGGTATGTGAAGCTGTGGAGCACCAGGTCTGGATGGATGGGTATGTGGAGCTGTGGAGCACCAGGTCTGGATGGAAGGGTATGTGGAGCTGTGGGGCACCAGGTCTGGATGGAAAGGTATGTGAAGCTGTGGAGCACCAGGTCTGGATGGATGGGTATGTGGAGCTGTGGAGCACCAGGTCTGGATGGAAGGGTATGTGGAGCTGTGGAGCACCAGGTCTGGATGGAAGGGTATGTGGAGCTGTGGAGCACCAGGTCTGGATGGATGGGTATGTGGAGCTGTGGAGCACCAGGTCTGGATGGAAGGGTATGTGGAGCTGTGGAGCACCAGGTCTGGATGGAAGGGTATGTGGAGCTGTGGAGCACCAGGTCTGGATGGAAGGGTATGTGGAGCTGTGGAGCACCAAGTCTGGATGGATGGGTATGTGGAGCTGTGGAGCACCAGGTCTGGATGGAAGGGTATGTGGAGCTGTGGAGCACCAGGTCTGGATGGAAGGGTATGTGGAGCTGTGGAGCACCAGGTCTGGATGGAAGGGTATGTGGAGCTGTGGAGCACCAGGTCTGGATGGATAGGTATGTGGAGCTGTGGAGCACCAGGTCTGGATGGAAGGGTATGTGGAGCTGTGGGGCACCAGGTCTGGATGGATGGGTATGTGGAGCTGTGGAGCACCAGGTCTGGATGGATGGGTATGTGGAGCTGTGGAGCACCAGGTCTGGATGGAAGGGTATGTGAAGCTGTGGAGCACCAGGTCTGGATGGAATGGTATGTGGAGCTGTGGAGCACCAGGTCTGGATGGATGGGTATGTGGAGCTGTGGAGCACCAGGTCTGGATGGAAGGGTATGTGGAGCTGTGGAGCACCAGGTCTGGATGGAAGGGTATGTGGAGCTGTGGAGCACCAGGTCTGGATGGAAGGGTATGTGGAGCTGTGGAGCACCAGGTCTGGATGGATGGGTATGTGGAGCTGTGGAGCACCAGGTCTGGATGGAAGGGTATGTGGAGCTGTGGGGCACCAGGTCTGGATGGAAGGGTATGTGGAGCTGTGGGGCACCAGGTCTGGATGGAAGGGTATGTGGAGCTGTGGAGCACCAGGTCTGAATGGATGGCTATGTGGAGCTGTGGAGCACCAGGTCTGGATGGATGGGTATGTGGAGCTGTGGAGCACCAGGTCTGGATGGAAGGGTATGTGGAGCTGTGGGGCACCAGGTCTGGATGGAAGGGTATGTGGAGCTGTGGGGCACCAGGTCTGGATGGATGGGTATGTGAAGCTGTGGAGCACCAAGTCTAGATGGATGGGTATGTGGAGCTGTGGAGCACCAGGTCTGGATGGATGGGTATGTGGAGCTGTGGAGCACCAGGTCTGGATGGAAGGGTATGTGGAGCTGTGGAGCACCAGGTCTGGATGGAAGGGTATGTGGAGCAGTGGGGCACCAGGTCTGGATGGAAGGGTATGTGGAGCACCAGGTCTGGATGGAAGGGTATGTGGAGCACCAGGTCTGGATGGATGGGTATGTGGAGCTGTGGAGCACCAGGTCTGGATGGAAGGGTATGTGGAGCTGTGGAGCACCAGGTCTGGATGGAAGGGTATGTGGAGCTGTGGAGCACAAGGTCTGGGTGGAAGGGTATGTGGACCTGTGGAGCACTAGGTCTGGATGGAAGGGTATGTGGAGCTGTGGGGCACCAGGTCTGGATGGAAGGGTATGTGGACCTGTGGAGCACCAGGTCTGGATGGAAGGGTATGTGGAGCTGTGGAGCACCAGGTCTGGATGGATGGGTATGTGGAGCTGTGGAGCACCAGGTCTGGATGGAAGGGTAGGTGGAGCTGTGGAGCACCAGGTCTGGATGGATGGGTAAGAGGAGCACCAAGTCTGGATGGAAGGGTATGTGAGAGACCAGTCTAGGCGTATCTTACGTTGATGGGCAACTCAATGGTGGTTGAGGGAGAGGATGGGGGTTGAGGGAGAGGATGGGGGGTTGAGGGAGAGGATGGGGTGTTGAGGGAGAGGATGGGGTGTTGAGGGAGAGGATGGGGTGTTGAGGGAGAGGATGGGGGGTTGAGGGAGAGGATGGGGGGTTGAGGGAGAGGATGGGGTGTTGAGGGAGAGGATGGGGTGTTGAGGGAGAGGATGGGGGGTTGAGGGAGAGGATGGGGTGTTGAGGGAGAGGATGGGGTGTTGAGGGAGAGGATGGGGGGTTGAGGGAGAGGATGGGGGTTGAGGGAGAGGATGGGGGGTTGAGGGAGAGGATGGGGGGTTGAGGGAGAGGATGGGGTGTTGAGGGAGAGGATGGGGTGTTGAGGGAGAGGATGGGGGGTTGAGGGAGAGGATGGGGGGTTGAG
>NC_092264.1:9289937-9292437 GCF_036320965.1 Panulirus ornatus
GTGTGGGAAGGGTCAGACGTGTGTGTGTGTGGGAAGGGTCAGACGTGTGTGTGTGGGAAGGGTCAGACGTGTGTGTGTGGGAAGGGTCAGACGTGTGTGTGTGGGAAGGGTCAGACGTGTGTGTGTGTGGGAAGGGTCAGACGTGTGTGTGTGGGAAGGGTCAGACGTGTGTGTGTGAAGGGTCAGACGTGTGTGTGTGGGAAGGGTCAGACGTGTGTGTGTGGGAAGGGTCAGACGTGTGTGTGTGGGAAGGGTCAGACGTGTGTGTGTGGGAAGGGTCAGACGTATGTGTGTGGGAAGGGTCAGACGTGTGTTTGTGGGAAGGGTCAGACGTGTGTGTGTCGGAAGGGTCAGACGTGTGTGTGTGGGAAGGGTCAGACGTGTGTGTGTGGGAAGGGTCAGACGTGTGTGTGTGGGAAGGGTCAGACGTGTGTGTGTGGGAAGGGTCAGACGTGTGTGTGTGGGAAGGGTCAGACGTGTGTGTGTGTGTGGGAAGGGTCAGACGTGTGTGTGTGTGTGGGAAGGGAGGTCGTCACTGCTGGACGTAATGGTTCAATGGGACGGGATGAAGGGTGAAGAGGAAGGGGAGGCGCGCGCGTACGCACGCACACCCACACACCCATCTCTGTCTTCACGGGAAAGAACCATGTCGGCAAAGGCTAAAATCAAATAGCCAAACTATCGTCTGGTCATTGTATACAAAGGGCTAAAGGTAAACGAAGAGACATTGTTACAGACATCTCGTAGAGTGCGTGACTGCCCAAACTCTTGACTGGGATTAGAAAATACACAGGGTAGAGTGCGTTACTACCCAAACTCTTGACTGGGATTAGAAAATACACAGGGTTGAGTGCGTTACTGCCCCGCCCTTTGATTGTGATTAGTAAATACACAGGGTAGAGTGCGTTACTGCCCAAACTCTTGACTGGAATTAGAAAACACACAGGGTAGAGTGCGTTACTGCCCCGCCACTTGATTGGAATTAGTAAATACACAGGGTAGAGTGCGTTACTGCCCAACCTCTTTGACTGGAATTAGAAAACACACAGGGTAGAGTGCGTTACTGCCCAGCCTCTTTGACTGGAATTAGAAAACACACAGGGTAGAGTGCGTTACTGCCCAGACTCTTTGACTGGAATTAGAAAACACACAGGGTAGAGTGCGTTTGCACCACCGTTCTGTCAACCAACTAGAGTGGGAGGCCAATAGACTTGAGTGTGTTCATATTCTGACCCCATCTGCTACAGAAGACACTGGGTTAGAACACCATCTTACACCATCTACTTCACCATCTGTCATCAGGGGGTTTTATATATACACCCCCTCACGAATACCACAGTTCGGACCACCCCTGGGCACGACACGGACCATCCCCTGGGTGGCGAGGAGGTAACCAGCCATCAAGGGGTCGTACTCTCGCTCATGAAGGGTTTAGAAACCCTTATGGGGACGTAGTGGGGAGTACCACAGTTCGGACCACCCCTGGGCACGACACGGACCATCCCCTGGGTGGCGAGGAGGTAACCAGCCATCAAGGGGTCGTACTCTCGCTCATGAAGGGTTTAGAAACCCTTATGGGGACGTAGTGGGGAGTACCACAGTTCGGACCACCCCTGGGCACGACACGGACCATCCCCTGGGTGGCGAGGAGGTAACCAGCCATCAAGGGGTCGTACTCTCGCTCATGAAGGGTTTAGAAACCCTTATGGGGACGTAGTGGGGAGTACCACAGTTCGGACCACCCCTGGGCACGACACGGACCATCCCCTGGGTGGCGAGGACGTAACCAGCCATCAAGGGGTCGTACTCTCGCTCATGAAGGGTTTCGAAACCCTTATGGGGACGTGAGGGCGGCACGCGCCCCCAAGGAAAGTCGATCAGAACTCCTTTAGAATCTTACCTCTGTATGTATATACAAAATCCTCTTTCCCAAACTCATCTCAGCCAAGACTGGACAGGATGAGACACGGTGACCTGACTCCACGAAGACGCTATTCCTAGACGTTACGAAGGCGAGGCGACAACGAAGGAGAGAAACAGAGAGACATTAACGCCTCGCCTGCCATCTCTCCCTCCCTCCATCACTCATCCACCTATCCCCAAACCCCTCCTTCCCTCCCTACCCCAAACCATCCCTCCGTTTCCCCAACACTCCTTCCCTCCTTCCCTCCCTCCCTCCCCAACCCTCCGTACCCACAAGACTCCCTCCTTCCCCCAACACTCCCTCCGTCCCCCAACACTCCCTCCCTCCCTCCCCGAAACCCTCCTTCACTCCCTCCCTCCCACAAAAAAGGAAAATAATCGAGACAGAGTGAGAGAGGGAGAGGAGGAGGGAGACACACACACACACACCCACCCCCGTAGCCTTCCATCATGTGTTGTTGAGACGTGTCAACTGCAGCTCACGCCTCTCTCACACACTCTCACACTCTCACACACTCTCACATATTCACGCCGGGCTGGACGTCCGGCCTCTCGTCTTTGACGGCCTCCCAACTCC
>NC_092264.1:9294937-9297437 GCF_036320965.1 Panulirus ornatus
TTCTTCTTCTCCTTCTTCTTCTTCTTCTTTTCTTTTCCTTCTTCTTCTTCTTCTTCTTCTTCTTTTCCTTCTTCTTCTTTTCCTTCTTCTTCTTCTTGTTCTTCTTCTTCTTCTTCTTCTTGTTCTTCTTCTTCTTCTTCTTCTTCTTCTTCTTCTTCTTTTCCTTCTTCTTCTTTTCCTTCTTCTTCTTCTTGTTCTTCTTCTTCTTCTTCTTCTTCTTCTTCTTCTTCTTCTTCTTTTCCTTCTTCTTCTTCTTGTTCTTCTTCTTCTTCTTCTTTTCCTTCTTCTTCTTCTTGTTCTTCTTCTTCTTCTTCTTTTCCTTCTTCTTCTTCTTCTTCTTCTTCTTCTTTTCCTTCTTCTTCTTCTTCTTCTTCTTCTTCTTCTTCTTCTTCTTCTTTTCCTTCTTCTTCTTCTTCTTCTTCTTCTTCTTCTTTTCCTTCTTCTTCTTCTTGTTCTTCTTCTTCTTCTTGTTCTTCTTCTTCTTCTTCTTCTTCTTCTTCTTCTTCTTCTTCTTCTTTTCCTTCTTCTTCTTCTTGTTCTTCTTCTTCTTCTTCTTTTCCTTCTTCTTCTTCTTGTTCTTCTTCTTCTTCTTCTTTTCCTTCTTCTTCTTCTTCTTCTTCTTCTTCTTTTCCTTCTTCTTCTTCTTGTTCTTCTTCTTCTTCTTCTTTTCCTTCTTCTTCTTCTTGTTCTTCTTCTTCTTCTTCTTTTCCTTCTTCTTCTTCTTGTTCTTCTTCTTCTTCTTCTTTTCCTTCTTCTTCTTCTTGTTCTTCTTCTTCTTCTTTTCCTTCTTCTTCTTCTTCTTCTTCTTCTTGTTCTTCTTCTTCTTCTTGTTGTTCTTCTTCTTCTTTTCCTTCTTCTTCGTCTTCTTCTTATTCTTCTTCTTCTTCTTTGACATCTGGATGTCTTTGTATTTCGTCAAGATAACCGGCAAATGTCTTACTAAATTGAAATGAGAGAGAGAGAGAGAGAGAGAGAGAGAGAGAGAGAGAGAGAGAGAGAGAGAGAGAGAGAGAGAGAGAGAGAGAGAGAGAGAGAGAGAGTGCACTTAACTTAATCATGAGAGAGAGAGAGAGTGTATGCACTCAATTACTTACAAGAAAGTGTAGCTCACTTACTTATGTGCGTAGGAAAATGTGTGTACCTACTAGAGAGAGAGAGAGAGAGAGAGAGAGAGAGAGAGAGAGAGAGAGAGAGAGAGAGAGAGAGAGTGTATATGCGTGCGCAGACGGCTCCAGCCACACAACCCATGTTCACACACAGCAGGAGGACGACCCTCTCCTTCCCCCTCCCCCCCCCACAGGAGGAGGTCTGCGGCGTGGTTGGGTCTGCGGCGTGGTTGGGTCTGCGGCGTGGTTGGGTCTCTTCTCCCCCCCACAGGAGGAGGTCTGCGGCGTGGTTGGGTCTCTTCTCCCTCCGGCTTCTGTTTACCCTGCTTGTGTCGCCCTCGGTACGACCCCGGAGCGAAAGGTCGGAGGGCCAGGCCTGCACACATAAAGGTCGTACCGTCGTGTTCAAGAGTCGTACCGTCGTGCTCAAGGGTCGTACCGTCGTGTTCAAGGGTTGTACCGCCGTGCCCAGAGTCGTACCTCATATACAAGGTTCGTGCTGTCACGCTCAAGGGTCTTATCGTAGTGTTCAAGGGTCGTAGTGTCGTACTCAAGGGTCGAACCGTCGTGTTCAAGGGTCGTAGTGTCGTACTGCAAGGGTCGTACCGTCGTGTTCAAGGGTCGTACCGTCGTGCTTATGGGAGTGGTACCGTAGTGCTCAAGGGTCGTACCGTCGTGCTCAAGGGTCGTACCGTCATGCTCAAGGGTCGTACCGTCGTGCTCAAGGGTCGTACCGTCGTGCTCAAGGGTCGTACCGTCGTGCTCAAGGGTTGTACCGTCGTGCTGCAAGGATCGTGTACCGTCGTACTCATGGGTCGTACCGTCGTATTGCAATTATCGTACCGTCGTACTGCAAGGGTCGTACCGTCTTGCTCAAGGGTCGTACCGTCGTGCTTAACAAGGTCGTATCGTCGTACTGCAAGGATCGTGTACCGTCATACTGCAAGGATCGTCTCGTCGTTACTTAACAGGTCGTACCGTCGTACTGCAAGGGTCGTACCGTCGTGCTGCAAGGGTCGTACGACACCTCATCTCCCCTCTCTAGGCTGCCAGACATTCATACATCTATTGCCAATATTTTTTTGGCTGCTGGCAGGCCGGATGGAGAGGGAAACACAAAAAAAATAACCTAACATACATATTACAGTTGAATTTTACAGCCAACATTTGGGCGTGAAGTTGTAATTTCCAAAGCCATTTTCTCCCGTGTTTATGAGGGCAAAGTACACAATTTTAGGAGTGGTTTTTTTTCTTCTTTTTCAGGGCAATATACCGGATTTTTAATCTCTTTCCTTTAGGGAAATTTCATTATTCTCAATGGTCAACGCTTCTATTCAATCCCCCTTCAATGGCTTAATACACCACTCATCCCTGAATGTCAGGGTTCGAGTCTC
>NC_092264.1:9307437-9309937 GCF_036320965.1 Panulirus ornatus
CTGTTATGCATGTGTCTGTTATGCATGTGTCTGTTATGAATGTGTCTGTTATGCGTATGTCTGTTATGCATGTGTCTGTTATGCGTGTGTCTGTTATGCATGTGTCTGTTATGCATGTGTCTGTTATGCGTGTGTCTGTTATGCATGTGTCTGTTATGCATGTGTCTGTTATGCATGTGTCTGTTATGCTTCTGTCTGTTATGCTTGTGTCTGTTATGCATGTGTCTGTTATGCGTGTGTCTGTTATGCATGTGTCTGTTATGCATGTGTCTGTTATGCATGTGTCTGTTATGCTTCTGTCTGTTATGCTTGTGTCTGTTATGCATGTGTCTGTTATGCGTGTGTCTGTTATGCATGTGTCTGTTATGCATGTGTCTGTTATGCTTGTGTCTGTTATGCATGTGTCTGTTATGCATGTGTCTGTTATGCTTGTGTCTGTTTCCTCTGTTATGCTTGTGTGGCCTCAACTCCGGCCTCAACTCCAGCCTCAACTCCAGCCTCAACTCCGGCCTCAACTCCAGCCTGAACTCCAGCCTCAACTCCGGCCTCAACTCCAGCCCCAACTCCAGCCTCATCTCCGGCCTCAACTCCGGCCTCAACTCCAGCCTCAACTCCGGCCTCAACTCCAGCCTCAACTCCGGCCTCAACTCCAGCCTCAACTCCAGCCTCAACTCCGTCCTCAACTCCAGCCTCAACTCCAGCCTCAACTCCGGCCTCAACTCCAGCCTCAACTCCAGCCTCAACTCCAGCCTCAACTCCGGCCTCAACTCCGGCCTCATCTCCGGCCTCAACTCCAGCCTCAACTCCAGCCTCAACTCCGGCCTCAACTCCAGCCTCAACCCCGGCCTCAATTCCGGCCTCATCTCCGGCCTCAACTCCGGCCTCATCTCCGGCCTCATCTCCAGCCTCAACTCCAGCCTCAACTCCGGCCTCAACTCCAGCCTCAACTCCGGCCTCAACTCCAGCCTCATCTCCGGCCTCAACTTCAGCCTCAACTCCGGCCTCATCTCCGGCCTCAACTCCGGCCTCAACTCCAGCCTCAACTCCGGCCTCAACTCCAGCCTCAACTCCGGCCTCAACTCCAGCCTCATCTCTGGCCTCAACTCCAGCCTCAACTCCGGCCTCAACTCCAGCCTCAACTCCAGCCTCAACTCCGGCCTCAACTCCGGCCTCAACTCCGGACTGAACTCCAGCCTCAACTCCGGCCTCAACTCCGGCCTCAACTCCGGCCTCAACATCAGCCTCAACTCCGGCCTTAACTCGGGCCTCAACTCCGGCCTCAACTCCAGCCTCAACTCCAGCCTCAACTCCAGCCTCAACTCCAGCCTCAACTCCGGCCTCAACTCCAGCCTCAACTCCGGCCTCAACTCCAGCCTCAACTCTAGCCTCAACTCCAGCCTCAACTCCGGCCTCAACTCCAGCCTCAACTCCAGTCTCAACTCCAGCCTCAACTCTGGCCTCAACTTCGGCCTCAACTCCGGCCTCAACTCCGGCCTCAACTCCGGCCTCAACTCCAGCCTCAACTCCGGCCTCAACTCCGGCCTCAACTTCGGCCTCAACTCCGGCCTCAACTCCGGCCTCAATTCTAGCCTCAACTCCGGCCTCAACTCCAGCCTCAACTCCGGCCTCAACTCCGGCCTCAACTCCGGCCTCAGCTCCAGCCTCAACTCCGGCCTCAACTCCGGCCTCAACTCCAGCCTCAACTCCAGCCTCAACTCCAGCCTCAACTCTGGCCTCAACTTCGGCCTCAACTCCGGCCTCAACTCCGGCCTCAACTCCAGCCAAACTCCAGCCTCAACTCCGGTCTCAACTCCAGCCTCAACTCCAGCCTCAACTCCGGCCTCAACTCCGGCCTCAACTCCAGCCTCAACTCCAGCCTCAACTCTGGCCTCAACTTCGGCCTCAACTCCGGCCTCAACTCCAGCCTCAACTCCAGCCTCAACTCTGGCCTCAACTTCGGCCTCAACTTCGGCCTCAACTCCGGCCTCAACTCCAGCCTCAACTCCAGTCTCAACTCCAGCCTCAACTCTGGCCTCAACTTCGGCCTCAACTCCGGCCTCAACTCCGGCCTCAACTCCGGCCTCAACTCCGGCCTCAACTCCAGCCTCAACTCCAGCCTCAACTCTGGCCTCAACTTCGTCCTCAACTCCAGACTCAACTCCGGCCTCAATTCCGGCCTCAACTCCGGCCTCAACTCTGGCCTCAACCTCGGCCTCAACTTCGGCCTCAACTCCAGCCTCAACTCCGGCCTCAACTCCGGCCTCAACTCCAGCCTCAACTCCGGCCTCAACTCCGGCCTCAACTCCAGCCTCAACTCCGGCCTCAACTCCAGCCTCAACTCCGGCCTCAACTCCGGCCTCAACTCCAGCCTCAACTCCAGCCTCAACTCCGGCCTCAACTCCAGCCTCAACTCCGGCCTCAACTCCGGCCTCAACTCCAGCCTCCAGCCTTCGCCCCCAGTATGGAGCGCTACACACATTAGCGAGGGTGGAGGCAAGTA
>NC_092264.1:9317437-9319937 GCF_036320965.1 Panulirus ornatus
TCACACCCCACAACTCACACCCCTCTCCCACACCCCACATCACAACTCAACCCTCTCTCCTACACCCCACACCACAACTCACCCCCCTCTCCCACACCTCATATCACCTCCCACACTCACACCCCACAACCCCACCATCACCCCACGGGACGGCTCGTCCAGAGAACACGACCCCATCAAGGGGGGGGGAAGGGGGGTCAAGATTAAAGTTTAAACGACCTTAACCTTCCACTGGCTACATATTCAGTGGCTCGTCCACTTGAATACCGTGTGTGTGTGTGTGTGTGTGTGTGTGCGTGTGTGTGTGTGTGTGTGTGTGGTGGTCGTGTGTGTGTGTGTGTGTGTGTGTGTGTGGTGGTCGTGTGTGTGTGTGTGTGTGTGTGTGTGTGTGTGTGTGTGTGTGTGTGTGTGTGTGTGTGGTTGTCGTGTATGTGTGTGCATGTGTGTGTGTGTGTGTGTGTGGTGGTCGTGTGTGTGTGTGTGTGTGTGTGTGTGTGTGTGTGTGTGTGTGTGTGTGTGTGTGTGTGTGTGTGTGGTTGTCGTGTATGTGTGTGCATGTGTGTGTGTGTGTGTGGTGGTCGTGTGTGTGTGTGTGTGTGTGTGTGTGTGTGTGTGTGTGTGTGTGTGTGTGTGTGTGTGTGTGTGTGTGTGTGTGGTGGTCGTGTGTGTGTGTGTGTGTGTGTGTGTGTGTGTGTGTGTGTGGTGGTCGTGTGTGTGTGGTGTCGTGTGTGTGTGTGTGTGTGGTGGTCGTGTGTGTGTGTGTGTGTGGTGGTCGTGTGTGTGTGTGTGTGTGGTGGTCGTGTGTGTGTGTGTGTGTGTGTGTGTGTGTGTGTGTGTGTGTGGTGGTCGTGCAGGTGTGAGATCATCGCGAGTGTAGGGACGACCCCAAGAGCCCCCCCTTGCTGTACGACCCTTGGGTACTGATGACCTTGGCCTTCGACCAAACCCCCTCTTTGCCACGGGTCGTACCGCCGTGCTCGAGGGTCGTACGCTGTCCCTCAGGTTCTCAAGCATTGTAGCGTAGTGCTCAAGGGTCGTACAGTCACGCTGAAGGGTCGTACCTTGGTCGTGGCCAAGGGACTTACCATCGTGCTCAAAGATTGGAATGTCAAACAGACAATGATGGTCTACGTCCTCATTCCACCTTCCTCTACCATGTCATGTCCTCATTCCACCTTCCTCTACCATGTCATGTCCTCATTCCACCTTCCTCTACCATGTCATGTCCTCATTCCACCTTCCTCTACCATGTCATGTCCTCATTCCACCTTCCTCTACCATGTCATGTCCTCATTCCACCTTCCTCTACCATGTCATGTCCTCATTCCACCTTCCTCTACCATGTCATGTCCTCATTCCACCTTCCTCTACCATGTCATGTCCTCATTCCACCTTCCTCTACCATGTCATGTCCTCATTCCACCTTCCTCTACCATGTCATGTCCTCATTCCACCTTCCTCTACCATGTCATGTCCTCATTCCACCTTCCTCTACCATGTCATGTCCTCATTCCACCTTCCTCTACCATGTCATGTCCTCATTCCACTTTACCATGTCATGTCCTCATTCCACCTTCCTCTACCATGTCATGTCCTCATTCCACTTTCCTCTACCATGCCATGTCCTCATTCCACCTTCCTCTACCATGTCATGTCCTCATTCCACCTTCCTCTACCATGTCATGTCCTCATTCCACCTTCCTCTACCATGCCATGTCCTCATTCCACCTTCCTCTACCATGTCATGTCCTCATTCCACCTTCCTCTACCATGTCATGTCCTCATTCCACCTTCCTCTACCATGTCATGTCCTCATTCCACCTTCCTCTACCATGTCATGTCCTCATTCCACCTTCCTCTACCATGTCATGTCCTCATTCCACCTTCCTCTACCATGTCATGTCCTCATTCCACCTTCCTCTACCATGTCTTGTCCTCATTCCACCTTCCTCTACCATGTCATGTCCTCATTCCACCTTCCTCTACCATGTCATGTCCTCATTCCACCTTCCTCTACCATGTCATGTCCTCATTCCACCTTCCTCTACCATGTCATGTCCTCATTCCACCTTCCTCTACCATGTCATGTCCTCATTCCACCTTCCTCTACCATGTCTTGTCCTCATTCCACCTTCCTCTACCATGTCATGTCCTCATTCCACCTTCCCATGTCATGTCCTCATTCCACCTTCCTCTCCCATGTCATGTCCTCATTCCACCTTACCATGTCATGTCCTCATTCCACCTTCCTCTACCATGTCACGTCCTCATTCCACCTTCCTCTACCGCGTCATGGACACCAATGTTGTTGTGGGACTGTGGGAGCTCGGAGACCCTCCCTTCCACTGGCCCAGGACTGTGTACAGTGAGAGGGAGGGAGGAGATGGGAGAAAGGACCGGGGAGAATACAAGGGCTTTGCCATGGACCTGGGGAGAGAACACAGAGATCTGGGGTGCAAAGATGGGGCAAATATACTACCCTCCCCAGGCCCTGTCAGCA
>NC_092264.1:9324937-9332437 GCF_036320965.1 Panulirus ornatus
TGTGTGTGTGTGTGTTGCCACCACATCATACCCTCAACTGCCACATCCCTCACTGTCACAACCATATCATCCATCACTAACACACGGTTTCCTGCATCATAACTGCTGACTCAAATGCTCCCAAAACACTTGCCTCTCATGTTCTTTCTTCTCATGATCTTGTGCATAGGCATTACCAATTGTAATCATTCGTCTCTCATAATCCTCTCACATTTTGACCCGTATCAGTCTGGAGCTCGCTTCCTTAAACTTTTTCACACACACACCCACAACTCCTGCTTCAGCAGTCGTGCTACCCCTTCCTTAGCTCTTATCCTCGCACCAAACCCTGACTTTACTCCTAAGACTTTCCCAAACCATTCCTCTCCTTTACCCTTGAACTTTGTTGCAGACAGAGCCAGAACATCTAGGTTCCTTTCCTCAAACATACTACCTATTTTGTATTTCTCTTTAGAATCCCATCTCCTTTCAGATCACCAGTGGGGCTTTCGCAGCGCAATGTCCAATGGCGACCTTCTTTCCTACGTCACCCTGGTACTTACTTCTTAAGGATTTTGGTGAGTATTTTGGCGTGGCCTTCGAGATCTCTACAGCACATGGACAGAATGCGAGACAAGTCTTTACTGATAAACATCGCTTCCTTTAGCTTTTCCGCTTCTCTCTGTGCTGCAGCTCATGGTTTTCTCTCTAGTGATCTCATTCCAGTAGTCGTCAATGGAGAAGCGATGTCTCCCTCTTGCCTGATGATATTAATATGCCTCAGGACCACGTCTTGTCACCTACCCTCTTTCGTCTCTCCATTTAGAGTCTTCTCTCCCTTCCAACTCTTACAACGACGATCCCAGTCTCCATACCTTAACGGAGTCTCCCTCTCCTTTCCACTTCGTTCTTTTTCTCGCGCTGAACTTACTTCATCTCTTAATTTGGACTACTGTCAGACTGTGGAATGGGGAGGCAGTAACGTTGTTGAATTGGAAGGCGTAGAAGCGCAGTTTCTACCCATACCTGTCACAAAATCTCACTCGTTTCCCCCCACTACAATCTAACCTTGTAGTCATGATAGGGGTAACTACACCCTTCCACATCAGCTTTAAAGGCACACGTAATTGAACATGGCAAAATCGGCTTCTCAAAAGCCTTGGGGTCATGTATAGGCGACCAAATAACCTTTCTTGTGAGTTGATTTCACATCCACAGCACAGACAACAAAACACTGTACCCGCAACAACGTTAAGAAAGAAACTGGGAAGAAAAATCTTGCGTGGAAAACGGGGACAATTTACATTTACCTTTTCCCCATTCAGAGGTGAAGATGATTACGTCCGACCTCCTGAAGAAGGTAATACCGAACCAACACGACCTGTACACATTATGCATGAAGGAATTGGAACTTGTTCTCATAAATAATATTCCTGAAATGTCTTTTTCTCCGCCTCCTCCTCCTTTTTTCCTGGGGATGGAGGGAGAGAAGAGAAGAGGCAAGACGGACTGATGAAGGCCCTCCAGAATAAAGTTAATTACTCTCAATGACCTATAAGCTGTTAATGGTCGTACCCGATGAGTGTAATTAAAGGACGTGGGAAATGTTCATACTCAAGCAGGCTTGAAGTTAAGGTACCTGATGCTGGAGAGTTATACTCTTTCCGTCGTGCTCAAGGGTCGTACTACCATGCTCAAGGGTCGTACTGTCGTGCTCAAGGGTCGTACCGTCGTGCTCAAGGGTCGTACCGTCGTGCTCAAGGGTCGTACCATCGTGCTCAAGGGTCGTACTGTCGTGCTCAAGGGTCATACGGTCGTGTTTAAGGGTCCTACCATCGTGCTCAAGGGTCGTAACGTCGTGCTCAAGGGTCGTACCGTCGTGCTCAAGGGTCGTACCGTCGTGCTCAAGGGTCGTACCGTCGTGCTCAAGGGTCGTACTGTCGTGCTCAAGGGTCGTACTGTCGTGCTCAAGGGTCGTACTGTCGTATTCAAGTGTCGTACCGTCGTGCTCAAGGGTCGTACCGTCGTGCTCAAGGGTCGTACTGTCGTGTTCAAGTGTCGCACCGTCGTGCTCAAGGGTCGTAACGTCGTGCTCAAGGGTCGTACCATCGTGCTCAAGGGTCGTACCGTCGTGCTCAAGGGTAGTACCGTCGTGCTCAAGGGTCGTACCGTCGTGCTCAAGGGTCGTACTGTCGTGCTAAAGGGTCGTACCGTCGTGCTCAAGGGTCGTACCGGCGTGCTCAAGGGTCATACCGTCGTGCTCAAGGGTCGTACTGTCGTGTTCAAGGGTCGTACCGTCGTGCTCAAGGGTCGTACGGTCGTGTTCAAGGGTCCTACCATCGTGCTCAAGGGTCGTACTGTCGTGTTCAAGGGTCGTACCGTCGTGCTCAAGGGTCGTACTACCATGCTCAAGGGTCGTACTGTCGTGCTCAAGGGTCGTACTGTCGTGCTCAAGGGTCGTACCGTCGTGCTCAAGGGTCGTACTGTCGTGTTCAAGGGTCGTACCGTCGTGCTCAAGGGTCGTACCGTCGTGCTCAAGGGTCGTACTGTCGTGTTCAAGTGTCGCACCGTCGTGCTCAAGGGTCGTAACGTCGTGCTCAAGGGTCGTACCATCGTGCTCAAGGGTCGTACCGTCGTGCTCAAGGGTAGTACCGTCGTGCTCAAGGGTCGTACCGTCGTGCTCAAGGGTCGTACTGTCGTGCTAAAGGGTCGTACCGTCGTGCTCAAGGGTCGTACCGGCGTGCTCAAGGGTCATACCGTCGTGCTCAAGGGTCGTACTGTCGTGTTCAAGGGTCGTACCGTCGTGCTCAAGGGTCGTACGGTCGTGTTCAAGGGTCCTACCATCGTGCTCAAGGGTCGTACTGTCGTGTTCAAGGGTCGTACCGTCGTGCTCAAGGGTCGTACTACCATGCTCAAGGGTCGTACTGTCGTGCTCAAGGGTCGTACTGTCGTGCTCAAGGGTCGTACCGTCGTGCTCAAGGGTCGTACTGTCGTGTTCAAGGGTCGTACCATCGTGCTCAAGGGTCGTACCATCGTGCTCAAGGGTCGTACCGTCGTGCTCAATGGTCGTACCGTCGTGCTCAAGGGTCGTACTGTCGTGTTCAAGTGTCGTACCGTCGTGCTCAAGGGTCGTACCGTCGTGCTCAAGGGTCGTACTGTCGTGTTCAAGTGTTGTACCGTCGTGCTCAAGAGTCGTAACGTCGTGCTCAAGGGTCGTACCATCGTGCTCAAGGGTCGTACCGTCGTGCTCAAGGGTCGTACCGTCGTGCTCAAGGGTCATACCGTCGTGCTCAAGGGTCGTACTGTCGTGCTAAAGGGTCGTACCGTCGTGCTCAAGGGTCGTACCGGCGTGCTCAAGGGTCATACCGTCGTGCTCAAGGGTCGTACTGTCGTGCTCAAGGGTCGTACCGTCGTGCTCAAGGGTCGTACGGTCGTGCTCAAGGGACCTACCATCGTGCTCAAGGGTCGTAACGTCGTGCTCAAGGGTCGTACCATCGTGCTCAAGGGTCCTACCGTCGTGCTCAAGGGTCGTACCGTCGTGCTCAAGGGTCGTACCACCGTGCTCAAGGGTCCTACCGTCGTGCTCAAGGGTCGTACCATCGTGCTCAAGGGTCGTACCATCGTGCTCAAGGGCCGTACCATCGTGCTCAAGGGCCGTACCATCGTGCTCAAGGGTCGGACCATCGTGCTCAAGGGTCGTACCACCTTGCTCAAGGGTCGTGCCATCGTATTCCTTAAGCTAACTACTTGGGGGTCAATTAAGAGTGAATTACGTCAAGATCACCGATAACGACACTGTCTCGTGATCACAGAGGGCCAGGGTCACTGAACCCCACCAGCTTCTATGCAGTACTCCCTCACCACACGCGAGGGCCCAACCCTCACACTTCACGAAACTGGGGCTAACACTTCATGAAACTGGGGCTCACACTTCATGAAACTGGGGCTCACACTTCATGAAACTGGGGCTCACACTTCATGAAACTGGGGCTCACATTTCACGAAACTGGGGCTCACACTTCACGAAACTGGGGCTCACACTTCACGAAACTGGGGCTCACACTTCACGAAACTGTGGCTCACACTTCATGAAACTGGGGCTCACACTTCATGAAACTGGGGCTCACACTTCACGAAACTGAGGCTCACACTTCATGAAACTGTGGCTCACACTTCATGAAACTGTGGCTCACACTTCACGAAACCGGGCCTCACACTTTACGAAACTGGGGCAGGACGATTTGTGAAACAGCGGAGCGCTTGTACAATCTTACACCAAGTCAGCGTGGCACTTGTGAAAGAGAGACGCCCTTGTGAAACATATATATATCACAGAACTAAGACGTGTGTGAAACGATGGAGGACTTGTGAAATACGGTCACTTTGGGGCAGCTCTGGCTTCCCGATGTGGACAGTCTCGGTTCGAGTCTTTTTTTAAGTTTTGCATGGGAGTTCCATCGGCAAAGCATGTGTTGGTAGGTCCCTCCTGCCGAAGAAGGGCTCGTGTTATGATCTCTCCTGACGAAGGGCTCGTGATGTGTTGGTAGGCCCCTCCTAACGAAGGGCTCGTGATGTGATGGTAGGTCCCTCCTGACGAAGGGCTCGTGATGTGTTGCTTGGTTCCTCCTGACGAAGGGCTCGTGATGTGATGGTAGGTCCCTCCTGACGAAGGGCTCGTGATGTGTTGGTAGGTCCCTCCTGACGAAGGGCTCGTGATGTGTTGGTGGGTCCCTCCTGACGAAGGGCTTGTGATGTGTTGGTAGGTCCCTCCTGACGAAGGGTTCGTGATGTGTTGCTTGGTCCCTACTGACGAAGGGCTCGTGAGGTGATGGTAGGTCCCTACTGACGAAGGGCTCGTGAGGTGTTGGTAGGTCCCTCCTTACGAAGGGCTCGTGATGTGTTGGCAGGTCCCTCCTGACGAAGGGCTCGTGATGTGTTGGCAGGTCCCTCCTGACGAAGGGCTCGTGATGTGTTGGCAGGTCCCTCCAGACGAAGGGTTCGTGATGTGTTGGTAGGTCCCTCCTGACGAAGGGCTCGTGATGTGTTGCTTGGTTCCTCCTGACGAAGGGTTCGTGATGTGTTGCTTGGTTCCTCCTGACGAAGGGTTCGTGATGTGTTGGCAGGTCCCTCCTGACGAAGGGCTCGTGATGTGTTGGTAGGTCCCTCCCGACGAAGGGCTCGTGTTATGATCTCTCCTGACGAAGGGCTGGTGATGTGTTGGTAGGCCCCTCCTGACGAAGGGCTCGTGATGTGTTGGTAGGTCCCTCCTGACGAAGGGCTCGTGTTATGATCCCTCCTGACGAAGGGCTCGTGATGTGTTGCTTGGTCCTTCCTGACAAAGGGCTCGTGATGTGATGGTAGGTCCCTCCTGACGAAGGGCTCGTGATGTGTTGCTTGGTTCCTCCTGACGAAGGGGTCGTGATGTGTTGGCAGGTCCCTCCTGACGAAGGGCTCGTGATGTGTTGGTAGGTCCCTCCTGACGAAGGGCTGGTGATGTGTTGTTAGGTCCCTCCTGACGAAGGGTTCGTGATGTGTTGCTTGGTCCCTACTGACGAAGGGCTCGTGAGGTGATGGTAGGTCCCTACTGACGAAGGGCTCGTGAGGTGTTGGTAGGTCCCTCCTTACGAAGGGCTCGTGATGTGTTGGCAGGTCCCTCCTGACGAATGGCTCGTGATGTGTTGGCAGGTCCCTCCTGACGAAGGGCTCGTGATGTGTTGGCAGGTCCCTCCTGACGAAGGGCTTGTGATGTGTTGGCAGGTCCCTCCTGACGAAGGGCTGGTGATGTGTTGTTAGGTCCCTCCTGACGAAGGGCTCGTGATGTGATGGTAGGTCCCTCCTGACGAAGGGCTCGTGATGTGTTGCTTGGTCCTTCCTGACAAAGGGCTCGTGATGTGATGGTAGGTCCCTCCTGACGAAGGGGTCGTGATGTGTTGGTAGGTCCCTCCTGACGAAGGGGTCGTGAAGTGTTGGTAGGTCCCTCCTGACGAAGGGCTGATGATGTATTGGCAGGACCCTCCTGACGAAGGGCTGATGATGTGTTGGCAGGTCCCTCCTGACGAAGGGCTTGTGTTGCTAGGTCCCTCCTGACGAAGGGCTCGTGATGTGTTGGCAGGTTCCTCCTGACGAAGGGCTCGTGATGTGTTGGCAGGTCCCTCCTTACGAAGGGCTCGTGATGTGTTGGCAGGTCCCTCCTGACGAAGGGCTTGTGTTGCTAGGTCCCTCCTGACGAAGGGCTCGTGATGTGTTGGCAGGTCCCTCCTGACGAAGGGGTCGTGATGTGTTGGCAGGTCCCTCCTGACGAAGGGTTCGTGATGTGTTGGTAGGTCCCTCCTGACGAAGGGGTCGTGATGTGTTGGCAGGTCCCTCCTGACGAAGGGTTCGTGATGTGTTGGTAGGTCCCTCCTGACGAAGGGTTCGTGATGTGTTGGCAGGTCCCTCCTGACGAAGGGGTCGTGATGTATCATTACATCCCTCCTGACAAAGGGCTCATGATGTGTTGCTTGGTCCCTACTGACGAAGGGCTCGTGATGTGTTGCTTGGTCCCTACTGACGAAGGGCTCGTGATGTGTTGCTTGGTCCCTACTGACGAAGGGCTCGTGATGTGTTGCTTGGTCCCTACTGACGAAGGGCTCGTGATGTGTTGGCAGGTCCCTCCTGACGAAGGGCTCGTGATGTGTTGGCAGGTCCCTCCTGACGAAGGGCTCGTGATGTGTTGCTTGGTCCCTCCTGACGAAGGGCTCGTGTTATGATCTCTACTGACGAAGGGCTCGTGATGTGTTGGTAGGTCCCTCCTGCCGAAGAAGGGCTCGTGAGGTGATGGTAGGTCCCTCCTGACGAAGGGCTCGTGATGTGATATTAGATCCCTACTGACGAAGGGCTCGCGCGAGTCGACACATGCGTAACACAGCACAAGAAGAGAGAGAGAGAGAGAGAGAGAGAGAGAGAGAGAGAGAGAGAGAGAGAGAGAGAGAGAGAGAGAGAGAGATCAAGAACACATCACACACACACACAACTGTAAACCAAATTGTGTTGACAGCCCAAGTCTTTCAAAAAGGACATGTGGGGGTCAGAGCGAAGTGCTCCACAGGTACTGCACGTCCACTTAATAAAGTATACTGTTTTAAGTAGACACAGACACACACACACACACACACACACACACACACACACACACACACACACACACACACTCACTCACACTCACTCACACTCACACACTCCTCCTCAGGGATCGTCCTTAGGCGATACGCCTTCGAGGGATAGACATGCGAAGCGACCAGCTCCTCCCTCACCCAGGGCGTCCCACAACTCATCCCACACCTAACCCAGCCCTTCACCCAGGGCGTCCCACGACTCATCTCACGCCTAACCCAGCCCTTCACCCAGGGCGTCCCACGACACATCCCACACCTAACCCAGCCCTTCACCCAGGGCGTCCCACGACTCATCCCACACCTAACCCAGCCCTTCACCCAGGGCGTCCCACGACTCATCCCACACCTAACCCAGCCCTTCACCCAG
>NC_092264.1:9337437-9339937 GCF_036320965.1 Panulirus ornatus
TCCTCTTCTCCCTTCCCTCTCCCTCCACCACACTGTCATAGCGTCTTCTTCTCTCTCTTCCTTCCCTCTCCCTCCACCACACTGTCATAGCGTCTTCTTCTCTCTCTTCCTTCCCTCTCCCTCCACCACACTGTCATAGCGTCTTCTTCTCTCTCTCCCTTCCCTCTCCCTCCACCACACTGTCATAGCGTCTTCTCCTCTCTCTCCCTTCCCTCTCCCTCCATCACACTGTCATAGCGTCTTCTCTCTCCTCTTCTCCCTTCCCTCTCCCTCCACCACAGGTTGGCGTCCCGTTCACATCACCAAGCCTTCACAGAACATACAAACCTCCAACAGCAAGGATCGAATATATATATATATATATATATATATATATATATATATATATATATATATATATATATATATATATATATATATACCCTGGCCTGATCCAGGTACCCAATCTATCGACCAACCACGAGGGGAGGATGAGCAGCTGTGGGTTGACTGTGGACCGAATGCCGAAACCAGGATTCGAACCCTGCCCCACCTGAAATTCATATGAGTTTTCTATACACTTCCTCCTCTTCTTCACGCTATAGATTATCCCTCCCAAAGCCAGGTATAGGAGCATACGCCTGGGTAGCGTGTTGCGTGTCATGCCACCTCCGTCTCTCCCACTAAGGGTCAGGGTGAGGTGCCAAAGGGCTGGAGGACTGGAACCCCAAACCTGGAAATGATTCGTCTACTGGAACCCCAAACCTGGAAATGATTCGTCTACTGGAACCCCAAGCCTGGAAATGATTCGTCTACTGGAACCCCAAACCTGGAAATGATTCGTCTACTGGAACCCCAAACCTGGAAATGATTCGTCTACTGGAACCCCAAACCTGGATGTGGCCCGTCTACTGGAACCCCAAACCTGGAAATGATTCGTCTACTGGAACCCCAAACCTGGAAATGATTCGTCTACTGGAACCCCAAACCTGGAAATGATTCGTCTACTGGAACCCCAAACCTGGAAATGTTTCGTCTACTGGAACCCCAAACCTGGAAATGTTTCGTCTACTGGAACCCCAAACCTGGAAATGATTCGTCTACTGGAACCCCAAACCTGGAAATGTTTCGTCTACTGGAACCCCAAACCTGGAAATGATTCGTCTACTGGAACCCCAAACCTGGAAATGATTCGTCTACTGGAACCCCAAACCTGGAAATGTTTCGTCTACTGGAACCCCAAACCTGGAAATGATTCGTCTACTGGAACCCCAAACCTGGAAATGATTCGTCTACTGGAACCACAAACCTGGAAATGATTCGTCTACTGGAACCCCAAACCTGGAAATGATTCGTCTACTGGAACCCTAAACCTGGAAATGATTCGTCTACTGGAACCCCAAACCTGGAAATGATTCGTCTACTGGAACCCCAAACCTGGAAATGTTTCGTCTACTGGAACCCCAAACCTGGAAATGATTCGTTTACTGGAACCCCAAACCTGGAAATGATTCGTCTACTGGGACCCCAAACCTGGAAATGATTCGTCTACTGGAACCTCAAACCTGGAAATGATTCGTCTAGTGGAACCCCAAACCTGGAAATGATTCGTCTACTGGAACCCCAAACCTGGAAATGATTCGTCTACTGGAACCTCAAACCTGGAAATGATTCGTCTACTGGAACCCCAAACCTGGAAATGATTCGTCTACTGGAACCCCAAACCTGGAAATGATTCGTCTACTGGAACCCCAAACCTGGAAATGATTCGTCTACTGGAACCCCAAACCTGGAAATGACCCGTCTACTGGAACCCCAAACCTGGAAATGATTCGTCTACTGGAACCTTTGTGGACTGAGGTCGATTTTCTCTCTCTCTCTCCCTCTCTCTCTCTCTCTCTCTCCCTCTCTCTCTCTCTCTCTCTCTCTCTCTCTCTCTCTCTCTCTCTCTCTCTTTTCCCCACTAGGGGGGAGAGGGGAGGGGAGAGGGGAGAGGAGGGAGAGGGGTGTGTCCTCCTCCTCCTCTTCCCTATGAGCAGGGAAGGGGCAGCTCCATGGAAGTAAGCCACGTCCTACGAAAGTCCATATGTACCAAGTCTGGCGTTCAAAGTCTGGCGTTCAAAGTCTGGCGTTCAATCAAGCAGCAATCATTTCTGCCCTCACATCCATGGGTACCAAGACCAGAAAAAAAGGCAATCATATGCCATTTAAAAGGCAATCATGGGCCATTTAAAAGCCTTTTCTTCAGCCCAGTCTGTCCCAGCTACAGACGAACCCATATCGTAAAAAGGGCCAGGATGAACAGCTGGGTTATGCTAAGGGTCGCCTGCTTTATTTGGGTTCTGCTAAGGGTCGCGTGCCTTATTTGGGTTCTGCTAAGGGTCGTCTGCCTTATTTGGGTTCTGCTAAGGGTCGCCTGCCTTATTTGGGTTCTGCTAAGGGTCACCTGCCTTATTTGGGTTCTGCTAAGGGTCGCGTGCCCTATTCGGGTTCTGCTAAGGGTCGCCTGCCTTATTTGGGT
>NC_092264.1:9344937-9354937 GCF_036320965.1 Panulirus ornatus
GAGAGAGAGAGAGAGAGGAGAGAGAGAGAGAGAGAGGGTAGGGAAAGAGGGAGGGAGAGAGGGAGGGGAATGAGAGAGAGAGAGAGAGAGAGAGAGAGAGAGAGAGAGAGAGAGAGAGAGAGAGAGAGAGAGAGCCTCCCCCCCCTTTATCTCCACTCTCGACCAGGATGACAGGTTTTTGTGTGGTTGGATCTTGATAAAGGAGGTTAAATGAGGGATTCATATCTGGGCCTGCCACTGGAAATGTAAAAGTTCTTATCTTCGTGTGGAGATGCCACTCTGTCTTATCTCTGGGAGGGGGGCAAGATTGAATTCAGAGAAGGAGATAGAGATATAAGGAGATAAATGGACTCCCGTTGGCTTCCCTGACCGTGACGTACGCATTTACGGTGGGGTCGCCCCACTGTCGAGTGTACGGGTTCGAATCCTGGTTGCGGCAGTCGGTCCACAGTTAAACCTGCTGTTCATCCACCCCTAATGGTTGGTCGATAAAATGGGTACTTGGCTCAGACTAGGGTATATATATATATATATATATATATATATATATATATATATATATGTGTGTATGTGTGTGTGTGTGTGTGTGTGTGTGTGTGTGTGTGTGTGTGTGTGTCTGTTGAAAGTACAGGGTTAGGACAAGCAATTAGACTTTTAAATGTGCTTTGTTGAGATGGTCAAGGAAGGTACTGGTACAAGGCCTGCCACTCCATGTCCCCTGTGCACAACGCTCCACATTCTCCCACTGGCATACCCTCAGCCCATCACGACCCAGTGGCATAACCCGGGTCATACCGTGGTATGCACTAGAGCAGACACACACACACACACACACACCCTGTGTGCTACGACAGGGTCAAACCCGCTCGAGAAACGGGAGAGAGAGAGAGAGAGAGAGAGAGAGAGAGAGAGAGAGAGAGAGAGAGAGAGAGAGAGAGAGAGAGAGAGACACACACACACACACACACACACACAGACTCGGGAGACTTGCACAGAATCCCCACTTGCCCCTTCGAGGCAGACTGAACCATTTCAGCAATACGGACTTGCCAAAGAAACGTAACAGGTTAAATTGTGGCCAAATATTTGGACAGGGTCAGGGTTCAACAGGAGAACCTCTTAAGGGGATAACAGGCTTGAAAGAACCGACACAGGAAAGCAGAAAAGAAGATATGTTAGTCTTACAATTTCTCACAAATTGAAACGAACTTATGCATTTATTCTTCTTTTTTTTCCCCTCTTCCAAGATGGGAAAAGTATTAATTTTCCAGCCTCTTAACTCCAACCCACCCCATCCCCCGGGATGTAGCGGTTAGCGTTGCTGACACTGGAGATATACCAGGAGAGACGTGGGTTTAGAATGGTCAAAAAAAAGGTGGGAGCGAACGAGGCTAAGAGAGTGGATGAGGAAGGGGAGGATATCTAGTTAGGGAAGCAGCGCGGGCATGTGCGAAGAGATGCGTGTGGCAAACGTGAGGTGGGCAGATTAGAAAGGGTAGTGTGTGGTGGAATGAAGAAGTAAAGTCTCTCGTACAAGGGAAAAGAGAAATATATGGCAATACTTACAGGGATGGAGTGAAAGTAACTGGGAGATGTATAAGAGAAAAGAGGAATATATGGCAATACTTACAGGGATGGAGTGAAAGTAACTGGGAGATGTATAAGAGAAAGCGGCAGAAGGTCCAGAGGACGATGCAGGGGTTGAAAAAGAGGGCAAATGAGAGTTGCGGCGAGCGGGTATCAGTAAACTTTAGAGAGAATAAGATACTTTGGAAAGAGATTAACAGTATGCAAAAACAGAGGGACCAAATGGGAATATCAGTGAAGGGGGGCAAATGGGCAAGGGGAACAAAGTGAATATTCAAAACAATAGAAGTATATATATGCTGAGTGTACATAGTAAGTTGTTTGAAAGAATAGTCGTTTGAGAGGGTGAAGGCGTGTACAGAGTATCAGATTGGGGAGGAGCAGTGTGGTTTCAGAAGTGGTAGAGGATGTGTGGATCAGATGTTTGCCTTCAAAAATGTTGCGTGAGAAAAATCTACAGAAACAGAATGATCTGTATGTGGTGTTTATGAATCCGGAGAAAGCAAATGGTAAGGTTGATTGAAATACTTTGTGGAAGGTCCTACGAATACAATGCGTAGGAGATAAGCCGCTGAAAGCGGGTAGAAAATTTCATCAAAGATGTAAGTCTTGTGTACGAGTTGGAAGAGAGGAGAGTGAAAGGTTCTAAGTGAAGGTCGGTCTACGGCAGGGGTTTGTGCTGTCCCCTTGGTTGTTTAATTTGTTTCTGGATGGGGTGGTGAGGGAGGTAAATGCAAGAGTGTTGGAGAGAGGGGCGAGGATGCAGTTTGTTGGGGGTGAGGTGGACCTGGTAAGTGAGTCAGCTGTTTGCTGACGACACAGCGTTGGTGTCGGGTTCGAATGAGGGACTGAAAAAGTTAGTGACTGAGTTTGGAAGCGTGTGACAAAAAAAAAGTAAGGTTAGTAGGTTTATCAGGGTTGAGAAACAGGTTAGTTGGTGTGTGAGTTTGAATGGAAAGAATTTGGAGAAAGTGGAAAGTTATAGTTACCGGGGAGTGGACATAGCAGCAAACAGAATCACTGAAACTGAAGTAAGGCATCGGGAGGATGAGGGGGCGAAGGTTCTGGGGGGGGTTGAAGAATGTGTGGAAAGAGAGAAAGTTATATTGGGGGACGAAAATGGGTATGTTGGAAAGTATATTAGTCCCAATAATGTTGTATGGTTGCGAGGCGTGGGCTATGGATAGGGTTGTACGGAGGAAGGTGGAAATGCTGGATATGAAATGTTTGATGGTGGATATGAAATGTTTGAAGTCAATATATGGTGTGAGGTGACTTGATCAAGTAAGTAATGAAAGGGTAAGAGAGATATGTGGTAATAAAAACAGCGTGACTGAGAGAGGAGAAGAGGGTGTGTTAAAATGGTTTGGTCAATTGGAGTGAATGAGTGAGGAAAGATTGACAAAGAGGATATATGTGTCGGAGGTGGAGGGAACAAGAAGAAGGTAAGACCTACTTTAAGATGGAGGGATGGAGTGAAAAAGATTTTGAGTAATAAGGGACTGAACATGCAAGAGGGTGCAGGCGAGCATGGGATAGAGTAAATTGGAACTGTGTGGTATACAGGGGTCAACATGTTGTCAGTGAACTGAACAAGGACGTGTGAAGCAGCCATGGGAAACCATGGAAAGGTCTGTGGGGCCTGGATGTGGAAAAGGGAGCTGTGGTTTCGGTGCATTACACAGCTAGAGACTGAGTGTGAACGAATGTGGCCTTCCTTCCTCCATCCCTGGCTAACACTAAAAACGGCGATCAAGTGAAACGCCTCTGGTCATTCATGTCACAACATTTCAATTTTCAATGGTACCGACATCCCTCCCATTTCCTCCTCTTTCCCATCCTCCCTTACCCCCTTTCCTCGAGGCCCTTTCTCCACTTCCCCGCTGCCAGCCGCTTGAGAATCTATTCCAGGCTCTCAAGTTTCCTCCCACCAAACCCCCCACCCCAAAACTTTCCTCGGACGGTCGTGGCTGAGAAAGGCCATGAAATGTTTTGGATTTGTAAACTTCGGTAACCAATTCAAAGTCCAATAGCTCAAGAGGCGAACAATTGGTCGCAATTTCCGAGATGGTTTTAAAGTCGCTCTTACTCCCTTTCCACCACTCCCCCCAACCCCAATCCCAATCCCTACCCACTCCCACCCGCTCTAACCTCCAATCCCTACCCCAACCTCCCTGCGCGAGCGAGCGCCCGAAGTTCACAAGAAGAAACTTGCATTCGGGTGTACGTTGCATTTCAATAACCTTTTAGTCTTTCCCTTTTTCTCCTTCTAAAGTCCATTTGCCGTCGTTCTGTGGGCGGGGGAATGGGAGACACGCTGGGGGACTGGTCGAAGTGGCGGCAACTTGTGGCTGAAATGGTCGTAGGCTCCACGTCAAGACATGGAGGAGCTCCTGTTCTTCAACCTGAAGAAGGACAAGCCTCACCACGTCCCTCGGGAGGAGCTCCTCTTCCTCAACCTGAAGAAGGACAAGCCTCACCACGTCCCTCGGGAGGAGCTCCTGATCCTCAACCTGAAGAAGGACAAAGCTTCACCACGTCCCTCGGGAGGAGCTCCTCTTCCTCAACCTGAAGAAGGACAAGCTTCACCACGTCCGACGGGAGGAGCTCCTCTTCCTCAACCTGAAGAAGGACAAGCTTCACCACGTCCCTCGGGAGGAGCTCCTCTTCCTCAACCTGACGAAGGACAAAGCTTCACCACGTCCGAGGGGAGGAGCTCCTCTTCCTCAACCTGAAGAAGGACAAGCTTCACCACGTCCGACGGGAGGAGCTCCTCTTCCTCAACCTGAAGAAGGACAAAGCTTCACCACGTCCCTCGGGAGGAGCTCCTCTTCCTCAACCTGAAGAAGGACAAGCTTCACCACGTCCGACGGGAGGAGCTCCTCTTCCTCAACCTGAAGAAGGACAAGCTTCACCACGTCCCTCGGGAGGAGCTCCTCTTCCTCAACCTGACGAAGGACAAAGCTTCACCACGTCCGAGGGGAGGAGCTCCTCTTCCTCAACCTGAAGAAGGACAAGCTTCACCACGTCCGACGGGAGGAGCTCCTCTTCCTCAACCTGAAGAAGGACAAAGCTTCACCACGTCCCTCGGGAGGAGCTCCTCTTCCTCAACCTGAAGAAGGACAAGCTTCACCACGTCCGACGGGAGGAGCTCCTCTTCCTCAACCTGAAGAAGGACAAGCTTCACCACGTCCCTCGGGAGGAGCTCCTCTTCCTCAACCTGACGAAGGACAAAGCTTCACCACGTCCGAGGGGAGGAGCTCCTCTTCCTCAACCTGAAGAAGGACAAGCTTCACCACGTCCGACGGGAGGAGCTCCTCTTCCTCAACCTGAAGAAGGACAAGCCTCACCACGTCCCTCGGGAGGAGCTCCTCTTCCTCAACCTGAAGAAGGACAAAGCTTCACCACGTCCCTCGGGAGGAGCTCCTCTTCCTCAACCTGAAGAAGGACAAGCTTCACCACGTCCGACGGGAGGAGCTCCTCTTCCTCAACCTGAAGAAGGACAAGCTTCACCACGTCCCTCGGGAGGAGCTCCTCTTCCTCAACCTGAAGAAGGACAAGCTTCACCACGTCCGACGGGAGGAGCTCCTCTTCCTCAACCTGAAGAAGGACAAGCTTCACCACGTCCCTCGGGAGGAGCTCCTCTTCCTCAACCTGACGAAGGACAAAGCTTCACCACGTCCGAGGGGAGGAGCTCCTGTGCCTCAACCTGAAGAAGGACAAGCCTCACCACGTCCCTCGGGAGGAGCTCCTGTTCTTCAACCTGAAGAAGGACAGACCTCAAGCAGTTCCCTTCAGGCATAAGGCTCATTTACCCCTTAATGGTGGCAGGTGGGAAGCCCTCCTTCGCGCCCCATGTAGCACTAATGACCCCTCATGCCTGGCGAAGGCTACAAGAACTCTTGACACAAAGGCAACAGACTTCCAAGTGTTCGACACCTGGGGGCATCAGAGAGGGGCACCCATAATGGGATGGGTTTTGTGCCATGTGAGGATTAACAGACTGGAGAATACACAAGATCCTGGATGTCCTACTGTTTCCTGTGGGGAGGGGTAGCGCCGGGAATGGATGAAGGCATGCAAGTATGAATTTGGACTTGTGTAAATATGTATATGTATGTATATGTGTATATGTTTATATGTATATGTGTGTATATGTGCGCGTATAGGCTTTATATATATATATATATTATATATATATATATATATATATATATATATATATATATATATATATATATATATATATATATATGTGTGTCTGTGTGTGTGTGTGTGTGTGTATGTGGGTGGTTGGGCTATTCTTTCGTCTGTTTCCTTGCGCTACCTCGCTAACGCGGGAGACAGTGACAAAGTATATATATATATATATATATATATATATATATATATATATATATATATATATATATATATCCTCTGAACTATGACGCCATTGCTTCCCGTGTGAGAGCAGCGCCGTCCCAACCACTAAAACTAGACCCTTAGATGGACTGATCCTTTATGAACGTTGGCGAAAAAAAAGAAAAATAAAAAAAATCCCTCCAGATATTCTTGGTCGAAACTGTCGAAATTCGTGTTAGTAACCGTAAGGTGAGACGGAGGAGTCCGGTTAAGGCCGGTGTATCCGTATGTTCCGGCCCTGGCTAACCGGCCAGCCAGCCGGAGATGGACTTGGGTACTGGAGAAGGTGGGAAAATGGAAATCTCCTGGACGAAATGGGTCTGGAACACTGGAATAGCTGGACGAAGAGGGTCTGGAACATTGGAACTGCTGGACGAAGAGGGTTTGGAACACTGGAACTGCTGGACGAAGAGGGTCTGGAACTGCTGGACGAAGAGGGTCTGGAACTGCTGGACGAAGAGGGTCTGGAACATTGGAATAGCTGGACGAAGAGGGTCTGGAACACTGGAATAGCTGGACGAAGAGGGTCTGGAACATTGGAAATGCTGGACGAAGAGGGTCTGGAACACTGGAACTGCTGGACGAAGAGGGTCTGGAACACTAGAATAGCTGGACGAAGTGGGTCTGAAACTGCTGGACGAAGAGGGTCTGGAACATTGGAAATGCTGGACGAAGAGGGTCTGAACACTGGAACTGCTGGACGAAGTGGGTCTGGAACACTGGAATAGCTGGAGGAAGAGGGTCTGGAACTGCTGGACGAAGAAGGTCTGGAACACTGGAATAGCTGGACGAAGTGGGTCTGGAACACTGGAACTGCTGGACGAAGTGGGTCTGGAACTGCTGGACGAAGAGGGTCTGGAACATTGGAAATGCTGGACGAAGAGGGTCTGCAACACTGAAATAGCTGGACGAAGAGGGTCTGGAACACTGGAACTGCTGGACGAAGAGGGTCTGGAACACTGGAACTGCTGGACGAAGTGGGTCTGGGACACTGGAACTGCTGGACGAAGTGGGTCTGGAACACTGGAGATGCTGGACGAAGTGGGTCTGGAACACTGGAACTGCTGGACGAAGTGGGTCTGGAACACTGGAACTGCTGGACGAAGTGGGTCTGGGACACTGGAACTGCTGGACGAAGAGGGTCTGGAACTGCTGGACGAAGAGGGTCTGGAACATTGGAAATGCTGGACGAAGTGGGTCTGCAACACTGGAACTGCTGGACGAAGTGGGTCTGGAACACTGGAACTGCTGGACGAAGAGGGTCTGGAACACTGGAACTGCTGGACGAAGAGGGTCTGGAACACTGGAACTGCTGGACGAAGAGGGTCTGGAACACTGGAACTGCTGGACGAAGAGGGTCTGCAACACTGGAATAGCTGGACGAAGAGGGTCTGGAACGCTGGAACTGCTGGACGAAGAGGGTCTGGAACACTGGAATAGCTGGAGGAAGAGGGTCTGGAACTGCTGGACGAAGAGGGTCTGGAATTGCTGGAATAGCTGGACGAAGAGGGTCTAGAACACTGGAACTGCTGGACGAAGTGGATCTGGAACACTGGAATAGGGTCTGGAACTGCTGGACGAAGAAGGTCTGGAACTGCTGGACGAAGAGGGTCTGGAACACTGGAGATGCTGGACGAAGTGGGTCTGGAACTGCTGGACGAAGAGGGTCTGGAACACTGGAACTGCTGGACGAAGTGGGTCTGGAACACTGGAGATGCTGGACGAAGAGGGTCTGGAACACTGGAGATGCTGGACGAAGAGGGTCTGGAACTGCTGGACGAAGAGGGTCTGGAACTGCTGGACGAATGCCTTCCAGCAGGCGAGACTTACGACGCTTGGAATTATAGTAAGAGTTTTACGTCTCTAGTGCGACGTGAAGCTCGTTAGATACGACGTTACGACACCCTTACTACGACGGGACGACCCTCGAGCACGAACGTGCGACTCTTGAGCACGAACGTGCGACCCTTGAGCACGAACATACGACCCTTGAGCACGAACGTGCGACCCTTGAGCACGAACATACGACCCTTGAGCACGAACGTGCGACCCTTGAGCACGAACGTGCGACCCTTGAGCACGAACGTGCGACCCTTGACCACGGACTTGCGACCCTTGAGCACGAATGTGCGACCCTTGAGCACGAACGTGCGACCCTTGAGCATGAACATGCGACCCTTGAGCACGAACGTGCGACCCTTGAGCACGAACGTGCGACCCTTGAGCACGAACGTGCGACCCTTGAGCACGAACTTGCGACCCTTGAGCACGAACGTGCGACCCTTGAGCACGAACTTGCGACCCTTGAGCACGAACGTGCGACCCTTGAGCACGAACGTGCGACCCTTGAGCATGAACGTGCGACCCTTGAGCACGAACGTGCGACCCTTGAGCACGAACTTGCGACCCTTGAGCACGAACGTGCGACCCTTGAGCACGAACGTGCGACCCTTGAGCACGAACATACGACCCTTGACCACGAACTTGCGACCCTTGAGCAAAACGACGGTGTGGCCCTTGATCGCAAAGGTACAGCCCTTGAGCACGACGGTAGAAGCCTTTCACACGATCGTGCAACGCTTAAGCACGATTGTACGACACATGAGCACAGCGATACGACCCTTGAGCACGACGGTACGAACCTTGAGCACGACGGTACGACCCTTGAGCACGACGGTACGACCCTTCAGCACGATTGTACGACACCTGAGCACAGCGATACGACCCTTGAGCACGACGGTACGACCCTTGAGCACGACGGTACGACCCTTGAGCACGACGGTACGACCCTTGAGCACGATGGTGCGACCCTTGAGCACGATGGTACGACCCTTGAGCACGACGGTACGACCCTTGAGCACGACGGTACGACCCTTGGGTATCATTCCAGACTTCCTTCATGACTGAGGGTCGTACCGTCGCGCTCAAAGGTCGTACCGTCGTGCTCAAAGGGTAGTACCGTCGTGCACATGGGTCGCACCATGTAGTTCCAGGGTCGTACCGTCGTGCTCAAGGGTCGCATCATCATGTTCCAAGGTCGTAAGGGTCGTACCATCTAGTTTCATTAGTCGTACCTCCGTGCTCAAGGGTCGTACTACCCATCGACTCCCAATTGGCCATCTATTCTGCCTCTCTCTCTCTCTCTCTCTCTCTCTCTCTCTCTCTCTCTCTCTCTCTCTCTGTCCCAATATGTCTAAATGGAGGAGCCGAGAACCCACCATCTTTTGTTTGACATCAACCCTACCACGTCATAGAAAATGGTCATGTCTTCATCATTATACGTTGGCACCTCACACTCCTCTTCCGTCACACTTGTCCATCACTCTCCATCCATCACCCGTGGGTCGAAAACCCACCTTCTCCCGTGGTTGGCCATATATTCCAATCCTCTCTCTCTCTCTCTCTCTCTCTCTCTCTCTCTCTCTCTCTCTCTCTCTCTCTCTCTCTCTCTCTCTCTCTCCATTTTCGCCTCCTAACCTCTCGCCATCATTCTCTCTCTCTCTCTCTCTCTCTCTCTCTCTCTCTCTCTCTCTCTCTCTCTCTCTATCTATCTATCTCTCTCTCTCTCCTCCACTCATATCCTCCCTCCTGAGTTGAAATCATGTCCTCCATCCTCTCTCACCACCCTTCCTCTTCCTCATTCCTCCTCCAACACCACCACCTCTCCTCCAACATGCCACACACACATCCCTCCACCCTATCTATACCTCTCCATCTTTCTCCCTCTAGCAATTAATGAACTCCCAGCACGTCTTCAACTAACACGCAATAAAAATGTCCCTTCAACTCGTCCCTAAGATTCCTCAAACACGTCCTTTAACACGTCCCTAAGATGACTCAAACACGTCCGTCAACACGTCCCTAAGAAACCTCAAACACGTCCTTTAACACGTCCATAAGACGACTCAAACATGCCCTCATCACGTCCCTAAGACTCCTCAAACACGTCCTTTAACACGTCCCTAAGACGACTCAAACATGCCCCCCAACACGTCCCTAAGACTCCTCA
>NC_092264.1:9359937-9364937 GCF_036320965.1 Panulirus ornatus
TCTAAATAACGGGAATAAGACTCTAAATAGTGAGAATAAGACTCTAAATAGTGAGAATAAGACTCTAAATAGAGAATAAGACTCTAAATAGTGAGAATAAGACTCTAAATAGAGAATAAGACTCTAAATAGTGAGAATAAGACTCTAAATAGTGAGAATAAGACTCTAAATAGTGAGAATAAGACTAAATAGTGAGAATAAGACTCTAAATAGTGGGAATAAGGCTCTAAATAGTGAGAATAAGACTCTAAATAGTGAGAATAAGACTCTAAATAGTGAGAATAAGACTCTAAATACTGAGAATAGGACTAAATACTGAGAATAAGGCTATAAATAGTGGGAATAAGACTCTAAATAGTGGGAATAAGACTCTAAATAGTGGGAATAAGACTCTAAATAGTGAGAATAAGACTCTAAATACTGAGAATAAGACTCTAAATAGTGAGAATAAGACTCTAAATACTGAGAATAGGACTAAATACTGAGAATAAGGCTATAAATAGTGGGAATAAGACTCTAAATAGTGGGAATAAGACTCTAAATAGTGGGAATAAGACTTTAAATAGTGAGAATAAGACTCTAAATAGTGAGAATAAGACTCTAAATAGTGGGAATACGACTCTAAATAGTTGGAATAAGACTCTAAATAGTGTGAATAAGACTCTAAATAGTGGGAATAAGACTCTAAATAGTGGGAATAAGACTCTAAATAGTGAGAATAAGACTCCAAATAGTGAGAATAAGACTCTAAATAGTGAGAATAAGACTCTAAATAGTGGGAATAAGACTCTAAATAGTGAGAATAAGACTCTAAATAGTGGAGAATAAGACTCTAAATAGTGAGAATAAGACTAAATAGTGGGAATAAGACTCTAAATAGTGGGAATAAGACTCTAAATAGTGAGAATAAGACTCTAAATAGTGAGAATAAGACTCTAAATAGTGGGAATAAGACTCTAAATAGTGAGAATAAGACTCTAAATAGTGAGATAAGACTCTAAATAGTGAGAATAAGACTCTAAATAGTGGAATAAGACTCTAATTAGTGGAGAATAAGACTCTAAATAGTGAGAATAAGACTCTAAATAGTGAGAATAAGACTCTAAATAGTGGGAATAAGAGTCTAAATAGTGAGAATAAGACTCTAAATAGTGAGAATAAGACTCTAAATAGTGAGAATAAGACTCTAAATAGTGAGAATAAGACTAAATAGTGGGAATAAGACTCTAAATAGTGAGATAGTGCGAATGAGACTCTAAATAGTATGAATAAGACTCTAAATAGTGAGAATAAGACTCTAAATAGTGAGAATAAGACTCTAAATAGTGAGAATAAGACTCTAAATAGTGAGAATAAGACTCTAAATAGTGAGAATAAGACTCTAAATAGTGAGAATAAGACTCTAAATAGTGAGAATAAGACTCTAAATAGTGGAATAAGACTCTAAATAGTGAGAATAAGACTCTAAATAGTGGGAATAAGACTCTAAATAGTGAGAATAAGACTCTAAATAGTGGGAATAAGACTCTAAATAGTGAGAATAAGACTCTAAATAGTGAGAATAAGACTCTAAATAGTGAGAATAAGACTCTAAATAGTGAGAATAAGACTCTAAATAGTGAGAATAAGACTCTAAATAGTGAGAATAAGACTCTAAATAGTGAGAATAAGACTCTAAATAGTGAGAATAAGACTCTAAATAGTGAAAAAAAGACTCTAAATAGTGAGAATAAGACTCTAAATAGTGAGAATAAGACTATAAATAGTAAGAATAAGACTCTAAATAGTGAGAATAAGACTCTAAATAGTGAGAATAAGACTTTAAATAGCGAGAATAAGACTAAATAGTGAGAATAAGACTCTAAATAGTGGGAATAAGACTCTAAATAGTGAGAATAAGACTCTAAATAGTGGGAACAAGACTCTAAATAGTGGGAATAAGACTCTAAATAGCGAGAATAACTCTAAATAGTGAGAATAAGACTCTAAATAGTGAGAATAAGACTCTAAATAGTGGGAATAAGACTAAATAGTGAGAATAAGACTCTAAATAGTGAGAATAAGATTCTAAATAGTGAAAATAAGACTCTAAATAGTGAGAATAAGGCTCTAAATAGTGAGAATAAGACTTTAAATAGCGAGAATAAGACTAAATAGTGAGAATAAGACTCTAAATAGTGGGAATAAGACTCTAAATAGTGAGAATAAGACTCTAAATAGTGGGAATAAGACTCTAAATAGTGGGAATAAGACTCTAAATAGTGGGAATAAGACTCTAAATAGTGAGAATAAGACTCTAAATAGTGAGAATAAGACTCTAAATAGTGAGAATAAGGCTCTAATTAGTGAGAATAAGACTCTAAATAGTGAGAATAAGACTCTAAATAGTGAGAATAAGACTAAATAGTGGGAGTGAGACTCTAAATAGTGGGAATAAGACTCTAAATAGTGAGAATAAGACTCTACATAGTGAGAATAAGACTCTAAATAGTGGGAATAAGACTCTAAATAGTGAGAATAAGACTCTAAATAGTGAGAATAAGACTAAATAGTGAGAATAAGACTCTAAATAGTGGGAATAAGACTCTAAATAGTGAGAATAAGACTCTAAATAGTGGGAATAAGACTCTAAATAGTGGGAATAAGACTCTAAATAGCGAGAATAACTCTAAATAGTGAGAATAAGACTCTGAATAGTGAGAATAAGACTCTAAATAGTGAGAATAAGGCTCTAATTAGTGAGAATAAGACTCTAAATAGTGAGAATAAGACTCTAAATAGTGAGAATAAGACTAAATAGTGGGAGTGAGACTCTAAATAGTGGGAATAAGACTCTAAATAGTGAGAATAAGACTCTAAATAGTGAGAATAAGACTCTAAATAGTGGGAATAAGACTCTAAATAGTGGTAATAAGACTCTAAATAGTGGCAATAAGGCTTTAAATAGTGAGAATAAGGCTATGAAACTGAGCATAAGCCTCTGCAAGGTGGGAATAAGGCAGTGCAAAATAAGCAGAGGGTTCTAAAAATGTGTGCATAAGACTATACAAGGTTAAAATAAGGCTCTGTGAAATAAGAATAAGGCTCTGCAAAGTATGCATAAGAATCTCTAAAACAGAAATAAGGCTCTGCAAAATGGAAATAAGGCTCTGCAAGATGGAAATAAGGCTCTAAAATGGAAATAAGGCTCTACAAAATGGAAATAAGGTTCTGCATGATGGAAATAAGGCTCTGCAAAAGGAAAATAATGCTTTGCAAAAAGGAAATAAGGCTCTGCAAAATGGAAATAAGGCTCTGCAAATTGGATATAAGGCTCTGTAAAAGGAAAATAAGGCTCTACAAAAAGGAAATAAGGCTCTGGAAAATGGAAATAAGGCTCTGAAAAATGGAAACAAGGCTCTGGAAGATGGAAATAAGGCTCTGCAAAGTACGAAAAGGCTCTCTAAACTGAGCATAAGGCTCTGGAATGTGAGAATAAGGCTCTACATAATGAGTTGAAAATAGAGCCACTCAAAACACGACATGACTGTACACACTGACTCTATCTTTACGAGTGTCGGAAAGATGAATCAAAATACACAGCAGTCGAGACTAGGGTTAATGAAGTCTTGGATTAACGAGGCCGTGAAATAGCCAGGGCTTCGATCAACGAGGCCTTGAAGTAACTAGGCCTTAGGTTAACGAAGCCTTGAATTGACTAGGCCTACCATCAGCGGGGGCCTTGAAGTGACCAGGCTTTCGATGAACGAAGCCTTGAAGTTAATAGGCCTTGGATTAACGAGGGTTTTAAGTAACTAGGCGTTGAATTAACGAGGCCTTGAAGTGATCAGGCTTTCGATTAACGAGGCCTTGAAGTTAATAAGCCTTGGATTAACGAAGCCTTGACGTTAATAGGCCTTGGATTAACGAGGCCTTGAAGGTAATAGGCCTTGGATTAACGAGGATTTTAAGTAACTAGGCGTTGAATTAACGAGGCCTTGAAGTTACTAGGCCTTGGATTAACGAGGCCTTGAAGTGACTAGGCCTTGGATTAACGAAGCCTTGAAGTTAATAGGCCTTGGATTAACGAGGCCTTGAAGGTAATAGGCCTTGGATTAACGAGGATTTTAAGTAACTAGGCGTTGAATTAACGAGGCCTTGAAGTTACTAGGCCTTGGATTAACGAGGCCTTGAAGTTAATAGGCCTTGAATTAACGAGGCCTTGAAGTTACTAGGCCTTGGATTAACGAAGCCTTGAAGTTAATAGGCCTTGGATTAACGAAGCCTTGAAGTTAATAGGCCTTGGATTAACGAAGCCTTGAACTAACCACGCCCTTGGGTTAACGAGGCCCTGCATTAACGACGCACTGAGGTAACCAGATCTTCATCAACTAAGTCTTGAATCAACATTGCCCATGAAAATATCCACCACTTTTGAACCTGAATATCCAGGCGTTGGATCAACTCACCTTTGCAATATTCAGACGAAGGATGAACGAGGCATTGAACTAACCATGCCTTGGATTACTTACGCCTAGGATTAACGAGGGCCCCAAACACACGCACAAATGCACACTGACTGGCCTTCGTCCTCGCCGAATTGACGCGTCTGGCAAACGCCTGCAACTCACCACCCTCTCCCTAAACATGGCGTCATCCGCTGCCCAAATTACAATATTCTCAGGCATATATTTCAATTTCCTATCATATCTTTAGACGCTTATGCGCTCAAAAAATATCATCATCGGGGAATGAAAAATGCCGCACTTACCTCGCTAGCAGAGATGAGGTCTTACGAGGTGATTCATTCGCTAATATCAGTAAAAGATTACCATCATTGGCGGGGACGGAGGTATCTGGCAACTCACCCTTCCCCTGGTGAGGTGCTAATGGCGAAATTTTGTCTTGTTATTTTTATGAAAATTCGAAGATGATATTTTGTCTTTCGATTATATTTGATCACGAAGACAATAATTGGTAATTATCTGAATACGAAGACAATAATTGGTGGTTATCTGATC
>NC_092264.1:9369937-9374937 GCF_036320965.1 Panulirus ornatus
TAGAGTCGTTACGACAAAGTTACGACCCCTAGAGTAAAATGGGTGTACGACCTCTAGAGTCGTTACGACAAAGTTACGACCCCTAGAGTAAAATGGGTGTACGACCTCTAGAGTCGTTACGACAAAGTTACGACCCTTGCACCTCACGGTAGCAATATCACTAAGTCATGGCAGAAAGTAATCGCTTTACGATATACAGTAACGCCTGTCCGAAATAAAGTAGCCTCTCAAGCAAGTAAAGTAGCCTCTATAGAAGATAAAGTAGCCTCTCAAACAAGTAAACTAGCCTCTCAAATAAGTAAAGTAGCCTCCATAAGATAGAAAGTAGCCTCTCAAACAAGTAAAGTAGCCTCTATAGAAGATAAAGTAGCCTCTCAAGCAAGTAAAGTAGCCTCTATAGAAGATAAAGTAGCCTCTCAAGCAAGTAAAGTAGCCTCTATAGAAGATAAAGTAGCCTCTCAAGCAAGTAAAGTAGCCTCTATAGAAGATAAAGTAGCCTCTCAAACAAGTAAAGTAGCCTCTATAGAAGATAAAGTAGCCTCTCAAACAAGTAAAGTAGCCTCTATAGAAGATAAAGTAGCCTCTCAAGCAAGTAAGTAGCCTCTATAGAAGATAAAGTAGCCTCTCAAACAAGTAAAGTAGCCTCTATAGAAGATAAAGTAGCCTCTCAAACAAGTAAAGTAGCCTCTATAAAGATAAAGTAGCCTCTCAAGCAAGTAAAGTAGCCTCTATAGAAGATAAAGTAGCCTCTCAAGCAAGTAAAGTAGCCTCTATAGAAGATAAAGTAGCCTCTCAAGCAAGTAAAGTAGCCTCTATAGAAGATAAAGTAGCCTCTCAAACAAGTAAAGTAGCCTCCATCATAAGATAGAAAGTAGCCTCTCAAACAAGTAAAGTAGCCTCCATCATAAGATAGAAAGTAGCCTCTCAAACAAGTCAAGTAGCCTCCATCATAAGATAGAAAAGTAGCCTCTCAAAAACATGTCAAGTAGCCTCCATCATAAGATAGAAAGTAGCCTCTCAAACAAGTAAGTAGCCTCCATCATAAGATAGAAAGTAACCTCTCAAACAAGTCAAGTAGCCTCCTTCATAAGATAGAAAGTAGCCTCTCAAACAAGTAAAGTAGCCTCCATCATAAGATAGAAAGTAGCCTCTCAAACAAGTCAAGTAGCCTCCATCATAAGATAGAAAGTAGCCTCTCAAACAAGTCAAGTAGCCTCCATCATAAGATAGAAAGTAGCCTCTCAAACAAGTAAAGTAGCCTCCATCATAAGATAGAAAGTAGCCTCTCAAACAAGTCAAGTAGCCTCCATCATAAGACAGAAAGTAGCCTCTCAAACAAGTCAAGTAGCCTCCATCATAAGATAGAAAGTAGCCTCTCAAACAAGTCAAGTAGCCTCCATCATAAGATAGAAAGTAGCCTCCCAAACAAGTCACGTAGCCTCCATCATAAGATAGAAAGTAACCTCTCAAACAAGTCAAGTAGCCTCCTTCATAAGATAGAAAGTAGCCTCTCAAACAAGTAAAGTAGCCTCCATCATAAGATAGAAAGTAGCCTCTCAAACAAGTCAAGTAGCCTCCATCATAAGATAGAAAGTAGCCTCTCAAACAAGTCAAGTAGCCTCCATCATAAGATAGAAAGTAGCCTCTCAAACAAGTAAAGTAGCCTCCATCATAAGATAGAAAGTAGCCTCTCAAACAAGTAAAGTAGCCTCCATAAGATAGAAAGTAACCTATCAAACAAGTAAAGTAGCCTCCATAAGATAGAAAGTAGCCTCTCAAACAAGTAAAGTAGCCTCCATCATAAGATAGAAAGTAGCCTCTCAAACAAGTAAAGTAGCCTCCATAAGATAGAAAGTAACCTATCAAACAAGTAAAGTAGCCTCTATAGAATATAACGTAGCCTCTCAAACAAGTAACGTAGCCTCCATAAGATAGAAAGTAGCCTCTCAAACAAGTCAAGTAGCCTCCATCATAAGATAGAAAGTAGCCTCTCAAACAAGTAAAGTAGCCTCCATAAGATAGAAAGTAGCCTCTCAAACAAGTAAAGTAGCCTCCATCATAAGATAGAAAGTAGCCTCTCAAACAAGTAAAGTAGCCTCCATCATAAGATAGAAAGTAGCCTCTCAAACAAGTAAAGTAGCCTCCATCATAAGATAGAAAGTAGCCTCTCAAACAAGTAAAGTGGCCTCCATAAGATAGAAAGTAGCCTCTCAAACAAGTCAAGTAGCCTCCATTATAAGATAGAAAGTAGCCTCTCAAACAAGTAAAGTAGCCTCTATAAGATAGAAAGTAGCCTCTCAAACAAGTAAAGTGGCCTCCATAAGATAGAAAGTAGCCTCTCAAACAAGTAAAGTAGCCTCCATAAGATAGAAAGTAGCCTCTCAAACAAGTAAAGTGGCCTCCATAAGACAGAAAGTAGCCTCTGAAACAAGTAAAGTGGCCTCCATAAGATAGAAAGTAGCCTCTCAAACAAGTAAAGTGGCCTCCATAAGATAGAAAGTAGCCTCTCAAACAAGTAAAGTAGCCTCTATAAGATAGAAAGTAGCCTCTCAAACAAGTAAAGTAGCCTCCATAAGATAGAAAGTAACCTCTCAAACAAGTAAAGTAGCCTCTATAAGATAGAAAGTAGCCTCTCAAACAAGTAAAGTGGCCTCCATAAGATAAAAAGTAGCCTCTCAAACAAGTAAAGTAGCCTCCATAAGATAGAAAGTAGCCTCTCAAACAAGTAAAGTAGCCTCCGTAAGATAGAAAGTAGCCTCTCAAACAAGTAAAGTAGCCTCCATAAGATAGAAAGTAGCCTCTCAAACAAGTAAAGTAGCCTCCATAAGATAGAAAGTAGCTTCTCAAACAAGTAAAGTAGCCTCCATAAGATAGAAAGTAGCCTCTCAAACAAGTAAAGTAGCCTCCGTAAGATAGAAAGTAGCCTCTCAAACAAGTAAAGTAGCCTCCATAAGATAGAAAGTAGCCTCTCAAACAAGTAAAGTAGCCTCCATAAGATAGAAAGTAGCCTCTCAAACAAGTCAAGTAGCCTCCGTAAGATAGAAAGTAGCCTCTGTGTTCACATAAGGGCGATCACTACAGCAGGGAGCTCAAGCAACTCGTCCTTAAGTTCACCTCATCACATCCACCATCAGAATCGACTCTAATGTCCGCTACCCTCTTTCATTCCCCACACCTAGCCACACTCCTCCCTCACCCTCTTCCCTCCTCACACTTTCCCACCCACTCTCCTCCCTCACCCTCCTCCTCACCCTTTCCCACCCACTCTCCTCCTTCACCCACTCCCTCCTCACCCTTTCTCACCCGCTCCCTCCTCCTACCCTTTCCCACCCACTCTCCTCCCTCCTCCTCCCCACCCTTTCCCACCCACTCTCCTCCCTCACCCTCCTCCCCACCCTTTCCCACCCACTCTCCTCCCTCCTCCCTCCTTCCCACCCTTTCCCACCCACTCCCCTCCCTCACCCTCCTCCCCACCCTTTCCCACCCACTATCCTCCCTCCTCCCTCCTCCCCACCCTTTCCCACCCACTCTTCTCCCCCCTCACCCTCCTCCCCACCTTTTCCCACCCACTCTCCTCCCTCACCCTCTTCCCTCCTCACACTTTCCCACCCACTCTCCTCCCTCCTCCCTCCTCCCCGCCCTTTCCCACCCACTCTCCTCCCTCACCCACTCCCTCCTCACCCTTTCTCACCCGCTCCCTCCTCCTACCCTTTCCCACCCACTCTCCTCCCTCACCCTCTTCCCTCCTCACCCTTTCCCACCCACTCTCCTCCCTCACCCTCTTCCCTCCTCACACTTTCCCACCCACTCTCCTCCCTCACCCTCCTCCTCACCCTTTCCCACCCACTCTCCTCCCTCACCCTCTTCCCTCCTCACACTTTCCCACCCACTCTCCTCCCTCACCCTCTTCCCTCCTCACACTTTCCCACCCACTCTCCTCCCTCACCCTCTTCCCTCCTCACCCTTTCCCACCCACTCTCCTCCCTCACCCTCCTCCTTCCTCACCCTTTCCCACCCACTCTCCTCCCTCACCCTCTTCCCTCCTCACACTTTCCCACCCACTCTCCTCCCTCACCCTCTTCCCTCCTCACCCTTTCCCACCCACTCTCCTCCCTCACCCTCTTCCCTCCTCACCCTTTCCCACCCACTCTCCTCCCTCACCCTCTTCCCTCCTCACCCTTTCCCACCCACTCTCCTCCCTCCTCCTCCCCACCCTTTCCCACCCACTCTCCTCCCTCACCTTCCTCCCTCCTCCCCACCCTTTCCCACCCACTCTCCTCCCTCACCCTCCTCCCTCCTCCCCACCCTTTCCCACCCACTCTCCTCCCTCCTCCCTCCTCCCCACCCTTTCCCACCCACTCTCCTCCCTCACCCTCCTCCTCACCCTTTCCCACCCACTCTCCTCCCTCCTCCCTCCTCCCCACCCTTTCCCACCCACTCTCCTCCCTCCTCCCCACCCTTTCCCACCCACTCTCCTTCTTTTTTTCGAAGATTTGCATATTTCACATCCCCCCTCCGTGAATAATAGCCCCTGATTAAACCTCGTTAATATTCAACATACAAACAAACCAAACATTAAAGTCACTCTGCAAATATCATCTCTCCCCGAAGGGAGGAGGGAAGGAGGAGGGAAGGAGGGAGGGAGGGAGGGAGGAAGGGATGAAGGAGGGAGAACACATTGTACTAATGTTCCTTCATGATAAAATGGGCTTTGAAACTGTGATAATGTGTCTTCACTACTGTTCACCTCCAGAGCCTACGAGTTACCCACATCTTCACTACACATACATGACCGTATCTTCACTACAGCTGGACGACAATAAACACGACTTCCCTGTAGTCTCGCTCCAGCTGAACTACACCCACTGTGTCATCTTGTACCACCTCGCTACAATAGTGGGTTTGGATCATCTTCGCTACTCCCACTGTGTCATCTTGTACCACCTCGCTACAATAGTGGGTTTGGATCATCTTCGCTACTCCCACTGTGTCATCTTGTA
>NC_092264.1:9382437-9387437 GCF_036320965.1 Panulirus ornatus
AAAAAAATGAAAGAATGAAAGAAGGCACACCCGGGGTTCTTCCTTCTTCTTTCACAGCCCTGAGGAGGAGGAGGCTGGGATGAAATGGGATATTCTCGTATAAGACATTGTCTCAAAGGCATTCCCTGTGTGTCGCAGAAGGCGTCTATAGGAGCTTGGAGGGAGCGGGAGATTGGAAAACTCTAACCATCTTGTATTTCAAATTTCTATAAGATCTAACAGAAGAAGGAGTCACGCGGGGGAGGTGCTCATCCTCCTCGAAGGCTCAGATTGGGGTGTCTGAATGTGTGTGTGGATGTAACCAAGATGAGGAGAAAGGAGAGATAGGTAGTATGTTTGTGGAAAGGAACCTGGATGTTTTGGCTCTGAGTGAAACGAAGCTCAAGGGTAAAGGGGAAGAGTGGTTTGGGAATGTCTTTGGAGTAAAGTCAGGGGTTAGTGAGAGGACAAGAGCAAGGGAAGGAGTAGCACTACTCCTGAAACAGGAGTTGTGGGAGTATGTGATAGAGTGTAAGAAAGTAAACTCTAGATTGATAGGTAGTATGTTTGTGGAAAGGAACCTGGATGTTTTGGCTCTGAGTGACACGAAGCTCAAGGGTAAAGGGGAAGAATGGCTTTGGAAAATCTTAGGAGTAAAGTCAGGGGCTGGGAGAGAGCAAAAGCTAAGGAAGGCGTAGCGCTACGGCTAAAGCAGGAGTTGTGGGAGTGTATCAAAAAGAGTGTAAGGAAGTTAGCTCTAGGCTGATGTGGGTAAAAATGAGTGAATGAAGGAAAACTGGAGGAAGTGAAGTGATTTAGCTACCTATATCCTTCAGCCTCACCTCTATCCATTTTCTGTGCAACAGAAACCAACTCCATCTTCAGTCCACCAATTACATTTCTTCGTTCCAGATACCGAATCTAAAATCCCGACTCGCGACATTCCATTTCCATCTGCATCTGTCCCAGGGATTCGAACTCATTCCCGTAACATGATCTGCCACATGGCCAAGAGCCACGGAATTCACGTGTGTTTTTTCCTTGGAATCATCAGCTGGTGAGAGGTGGCCTCTCACCCATCCCTCTCCTATCCCCTCTCTCTCTCTCTCTCTCTCTCTCTCTCTCTCTCTCTCTCTCTCTCTCTCTCTCTCTTTCTCTCTCTCTCTCTCCCTCCTCATGCCTCTCCCCTGCTCCTCCTCTCCCAGCTCATGCCTCTCCCCTGCTCCTCCTCTCCCAGCTCATGCCTCTCCCCTGCTCCTCTCCCCCTCTCCCAGCTCATGTGTCTCCCCTGCTCCTTTCCCTCCTCTCCCAGGTCATGCCTCTCCCCTGCTCCTCCTCTCCCAGCTCACACCTCTCCCCTGCTCCTCCTCTCCCAGGTCATGCCTCTCCCCTGCTCCTCCTCTCCCAGCTCACACCTCTCCCCTGCTCCTCCTCTCCCAGGTCATGCCTCTCCCCTGCTCCTCCTCTCCCAGGTCATGCCTCTCCCCTGCTCCTCCTCTCCCAGCTCACACCTCTCCCCTGCTCCTCCTCTCCCAGCTCATGCCTCTCCCCTGCTCCTCCTCTCCCAGGTCATGCCTCTCCCCTGCTCCTCCTCTCCCAGCTCACACCTCTCCCCTGCTCCTCCTCTCCCAGGTCATGCCTCTCCCCTGCTCCTCCTCTCCCAGCTCACACCTCTCCCCTGCTCCTCCTCTCCCAGCTCACACCTCTCCCCTGCTCCTCCTCTCCCAGGTCATGCCTCTCCCCTGCTCCTCCTCTCCCAGCTCACAACTCTCCCCTGCTCCTCCTCTCCCAAGTCATGCCTCTCCCCTGCTCCTCCTCTCCCAGGTCATGGCTCTCCCCTGCCCCTCTCCCACGGCCAGGTCAGCAGGAGGAGCAGAGCGAGTCGTGTCTTCGTGTGGCCATCATAAAGATCTCCCCGGCTCGTCATTTGCTCATGGTGAACTGAAAATGGATTGGCATTGTGCAGATCCCAACGCCATTCCATTTCGTCCGGGCGCTCCCTCCCTCCTTCCCTCCCTCCTTCCCTCCTTCCCTCCCTCCCTCCCTCCTTCCCTCCTTCCCTCCTTCCCTCCCTCCCTCCTTCCTTCACTCCCTCTGCCCCCGGCACCAGGCAACAGCAGCAGAGAGGCAGTGGCGTCATGACGGAGGCCTGGCTGACTCAACCACCTGGATCATGTACCACCTGCGTCATCTGGGGGACGCAAGGACCTGGCTGACTCAACCACCTGGATCATGTACCACCTGCGTCATCTGGAGGACGCAAGGACCTGGCTGACTCAACCACCTGGATCATGTACCACCTGCGTCATCTGGAGGACACAAGGGCCTGGCTGACTCAACCACCTGGATCATGTACCAACTGTGTCATCTGGAGGACGCAAGGACCTGGCTGACTCAACCACCTGGATCATGTACCACCTGCGTCATCTGGAGGACGCAAGGGCCTGGCTGACTCAACCACCTGGATCATGTACCACCTGCGTCACCTGGAGGACGCAAGGGCCTGGCTGACTCAACCACCTGGATCATGTACCAACTGCGTCATCTGGAGGACGCAAGGACCTGGCTGACTCAACCACCTGGATCATATACCACCTGCGTCATCTGGAGGACGCAAGGGCCTGGCTGACTCAACCATGAATAATATACGAATATTCTTCCTTCTTTCTCTCACAGTTCGTCGCAATCACTAAGACACGGACGTAGTGAGAACCGTCGTAAGACACGGACGTAGTGAGAACCGTCGTAAGACACGGACGTAGTGAGAACCGTCGTAAGACACGGACGTAGTGAGAACCGTCGCAAGACACGGACGTAGTGAGAACCGTCGTAAGACACGGACGTAGTGAGAACCGTCGTAAGACACGGACGTAGTGAGAACCGTCGCAAGACACGGACGTAGTGAGAACCGTCGTAAGACACGGACGTAGTGAGAACCGTCGTAAGACACGGACGTAGTGAGAACCGTCGTAAGACACGGACGTAGTGAGAACCGTCGCAAGACACGGACGTAGTGAGAACAGTCGTAAGACACGAACGCAGTGAGAACCGTCGTAAGACACGGACGTAGTGAGAACCGTCGCAAGACACGGACGTAGTGAGAACCGTCGCAAGACACGGACGTAGTGAGAACCGTCGCAAGACACGGACGTAGTGAGAACCGTCGCAAGACACGGACGTAGTGAGAACCATCGTAAGACACGAACGCAGTGAGAACCGTCGCAAGACACGGACGTAGTGAGAACCGTCGCAAGACACGGACGTAGTGAGAACCGTCGTAAGACACGAACGCAGTGAGAACTGTCGCAAGACACGGACGTAGTGAGAACCGTCGTAAGACACGGACGTAGTGAGAACCGTCGTAAGACACGGACGTAGTGAGAACCGTCGTAAGACACGGACGTAGTGAGAACCGTCGTAAGACACGAACGTAGTGAGAACCGTCGCAAGACACGGACGTAGTGAGAACCGTCGCAAGACACGAACGTAGTGAGAACCGTCGCAAGACACGGACGTAGTGAGAACCGTCGTAAGACACGGACGTAGTGAGAACCGTCGTAAGAAACGGACGTAGTGAGAACCGTCGTAAGACACGGACGTAGCGGTAATCCAACGGCGTCGCTGTATCCAGGAATATTCTTGACCTGACGAAGATGCATACCTCTGTGTGAGGTGAGGTGAGGTGAAGTGAAGCACAACTTGGGAGAGGAGGGGGAAGGAAAGTTAGACTTTGGAAACCCCGCTGACCGCCCATCTGGGGCCCCACGTCTGGAACACCATCAGTTTCCATTACCAGCTGTTCTGGAACAGACCTGGAAGTAGAGGGTGGGTGAGAGAGGAGGGGAGAGGCAACCATCTCCCTTCAGGTGGTACATGATCCAGGTGGTTGAGCCAGCCAGGCCTCCGTCATGACGCCACTGCCTCTCTTCTGCTGCTGCCTCTCTGCTGCTGTTGCCTGGTGCCGTGGGCCAGAGGGAGGGAGGGAGGGAGGGAGGGAGGGAGGGAAGGAGGGAGGGAGGGAGGGAAGGAGGGAGGGAGCGCCCGGACGAAATGGAATGGCGTTGGGATCTGCACAATGCCAATCCATTTTCAGTTCACCATGAGCAAATGACGAGCCGGGGAGATCTTTATGATGGCCACACGAAGACACGACTCGCTCTGCTCCTCCTGCTGACCTGGCCGTGGGAGAGGGGCACGGGAGAGCCATGACCTGGGAGAGGAGGAGCAGGGGAGAGGCATGACCTGGGAGAGGGGGAGCAGGGGAGAGTTGTGAGCTGGGAGAGGAGGAGCAGGGGAGAGGCATGACCTGGGAGAGGGGGAGCAGGGGAGAGGCATGAGCTGGGAGAGGAGGAGCAGGGGAGAGGCATGAACTAGGAGAGGGGGGAGAGGAGCAGGGGAGAGGCATGAGCTGGGAGAGGAGCAGGGGAAAGCCATGACCTGGGAGAGGAGCAGGGGAGAGGCATGAGCTGGAAGAGGAGCAGGGGAGAGGCATGAGCTGGGAGAGGAGCAGGGGAGAGGCATGAGCTGGGAGAGGGGGAGAGGAGCAGGGGAGAGGAGCAGGGGAGCGGCATGAGCTGGGAGAGAGGGGGAGAGGAGCAGGGGAGAGGTATGAGCTGGGAGAGGGAGAGGAGGAGCAGGGGAGAGGCATGAGCAGGACGTGGGAGAGGAGCAGGGGAGAGGCATGAGCTGGGAGAGGAGGAGCAGGGGAGAGGCATGACCTGGGAGAGGAGCAGGGGAGAGGCATGAGCTGGGAGAGGAGCAGGGGAGAGGGAGAGGGGAGAGCCATGAACTGGGAGAGGGGGAGAGGAGCAGGGGAGAGGTATGAGCTGGGAGAGGGGGAGAGGAGCAGGGGAGAGGTATGAGCTGGGAGAGGAGGGAGAAGAGCAGGGGAGAGGCCTGAGCTGGGAGAGAGGGGGAGAGGAGGAGGGGAGAGGCATGAGCTGGGATTGGAGCAGGGGAGAGGAGGAGGGGAGAGGCATGAGCTGGGAGAGGGGGGAGAGGAGGAGGGGAGAGGCATGAGC
>NC_092264.1:9392437-9394937 GCF_036320965.1 Panulirus ornatus
GGTGGGATGGAGAGCAACGTGGTGTGGGGTGGGATGGAGAGCAGCGTGGGGTGTGGGATGGGATGGGAGAGCAGCGTGGGTGTGGGATGGGATGGGAGAGCAGCGTGGGTGTGGGTGGGATGGGAGAGCAGCGTGGGGTGTTGGGTGGGATGGGAGAGCAGCGTGGGGTGTGGGGTGGGATGGGAGAGCAGCGTGGGGTGTGGGGTGGGATGGGAGAGCAGCGTGGGGTGGGGTGGGATGGGAAGAGCAGCGTAGGGTGTGAGGTGGGATGGGAGAGCAGCGTGGGGTGTGGGGTGGGATGGGAGAGCAGCGTGGGGTGTGGGGTGGGATGGAGAGCAGCGTGGGGTGTGGGGTGGGATGGGAGAGCAGCGTAGGGTGTGAGGTGGGATGGGAGAGCAGCGTGGGATGTGGGGTGGGATGGGAGAGCAGCGTGGGGTGTGAGGTGGGATGGGAGAGCAGCGTGGGGTGTGGAGGTGGGATGGGAGAGCAGCGTGGGGTGTGGGGTGGGATGGGAGAGCACGTGGGGTGTGGGGTGGGATGGGAGAGAGTAAGACACCATCATCCGAGACTGACGACACACGATCTCTCTCTTTTTCTCTTCCTAAATTGAACATGTGTTAAGGTACGGGTGGGTGTTGAGGGTTTCTGTGGCTCAGCCCAACCTGGCACTCTTTGGGTATCGGGTCTTATGTATTGAGGAGTGTGTGTCATATCGGGTCTTCCGTACCGATGAATGTGTCTCAAGGCGTTGGTATCGGGTCTTATGTATTGAAGTGTGTCATATCGGGTCTTTTGTATTGAGGAGTGTGTCATATCGGGTCTTATGTATTGAGGAGTGTGTCAAGGCTCTGGTATCGGGTCTTATGTATCGAAGTGTCATATCGGGTGCTTTTGTATTGAGGAGTGTTCCAAGGCTTTGGTATCGGGTTTTATGTATTGAAGAGTGTGTCTTAAGGTTTTGGTATCGGGTCTTATGTATTGAAGTGTGTGTCATATCGGGTCTTATGTATTGAGGAGTGTGTGCCATGGTATCGGGTCTTCCGTCCTGAGGAGTGTGTCTTAAGATTTTGGTATCGGGTGTTATGTATCGAAGTAAGTGGTCATATCGGGTCTTTTGTATTGCCGAGTGTCAAGCTTTGGTATCGGGTCTTCGGTATTGAGGAGTGTGTTTCAAGGCTCTGGTATCGGGTCTTATGTACTGAAATGTGTGTCATATCGGGTGCTTTTGTATTGAGGAGTGTGTGTGTCAAGGCTTTGGTATCGGGTCTTCCGTACTGAGGAGTGTGTGTCATGGTATCGGGTCTTCCGTACTGAGTAGAGATCTCAAGGCTTTGATATCGGGTCTTATGTATTTCATACCCCTCTGTTAATTATGCCAAAAGCAACGTCATTGAAACTGTCTTAATTGCAAGTAGAAATAACTTTAATTTTGTCCATTAAACGAATCATTATTTGAGAATTGACATAACACGGAAATATATTTCAAAAAAAACTGCTCAAGACACAAGGGATGACGTAGCTAGGACGCCATTTGGTAAAGAAAGTGATTGTCTAAGACAGACAACGAGCGTATCGTAAACTTATTATGTGGACAAGAAAGGGGAATTGTTTACAAATTGTATGAACAATAAAGTTATTCCATTTGTATAGATCTTCACTATACAAACTGGATAGCTTTATTGTTGATATAATTTGTAAACAATTCCCCTTCTTGTCCACAAAATAAGTTTATGATACGCTCGTTGTCTGTCTTGGACAACCACGTCTCTCCGTTGTATATCAACTGGCTGTTATATTTCTCTCTTGTGTCTCCCCTGATGATGTGATTATGACACGAAAGTGCACTTGGGAACTTATCGTGTTTCATTTTTCCCCGTGGACTCATAGGAATATACTTGATCACGCGCAAAATTGTGATTCTTTCCAATTTTATATTTTATATATTTTATATATATATATATATATAATATATATATAAAATATATATATATATATATAATGTATATATATATATATATATATATATGTATATATATATATATATTATATATATAATGTATATAATATAAATGTATATATATATATAATATATATATATATATATATATATATATATTATATATATATATATATAATATATATATATATATATATATATAATATATATATATATATATATAATATATATATATATATATATATATACATATATATATATATAACATAGAGGCTCCATGCTATAGATTAAAAATGAAAACTTATTATTCATGGCCATATTCAAAATTCATTGTATTTTTCCGAGAAATTCTCGGAATTTCGACGGGTGAATTTTACCCGAGTGTGATGTAAACAAGGATTGAGAAGGGTTGGAAATAACATTCAGGCAAGGCTTTCATTTCCCTGGAGTCTGTGGACTGCCGAACTCAGCCCAGGGGAGGCGCACGGCAACATTGGCAACCCTGCCCAAATTATGGCACCAGTGGCAAAACATGGCGACGCG
>NC_092264.1:9399937-9427437 GCF_036320965.1 Panulirus ornatus
GTCATATCGGGTCTTCCGTACCGATGAATGTGTCTCAAGGCGTTGGTATCGGGTCTTATGTATTGAAGTGTGTCATATCGGGTCTTTTGTATTGAGGAGTGTGTCATATCGGGTCTTATGTATTGAGGAGTGTGTCAAGGCTCTGGTATCGGGTCTTATGTATCGAAGTGTCATATCGGGTGCTTTTGTATTGAGGAGTGTCTCAAGGCTTTGGTATCGGGTTTTATGTATTGAAGAGTGTGTCTTAAGGTTTTGGTATCGGGTCTTATGTATTGAAGTGTGTGTCATATCGGGTCTTATGTATTGAGGAGTGTGTGCCATGGTATCGGGTCTTCCGTCCTGAGGAGTGTGTCTTAAGATTTTGGTATCGGGTGTTATGTATCGAAGTAAGTGTCATATCGGGTCTTTTGTATTGCCGAGTGTCAAGGCTTTGGTATCGGGTCTTCGGTATTGAGGAGTGTGTTTCAAGGCTCTGGTATCGGGTCTTATGTACTGAAATGTGTGTCATATCGGGTGCTTTTGTATTGAGGAGTGTGTGTGTCAAGGCTTTGGTATCGGGTCTTATGTACTGAGGAGTGTGTGTCATGGTATCGGGTCTTCCGTACTGAGTAGAGATCTCAAGGCTTTGATATCGGGTCTTATGTATTTCATACCCCTCTGTTAATTATGCCAAAAGCAACGTCATTGAAACTGTCTTAATTGCAAGTAGAAATAACTTTAATTTTGTCCATTAAACGAATCATTATTTGAGAATTGACATAACACGGAAATATATTTAAAAAAAAACTGCTCAAGACACAAGGGATGACGTAGCTAGGACGCTATTTGGTAAACAAAGTGATTGTCTAAGACAGACAACGAGCGTATCGTAAACTTATTATGTGGACAAGAAAGGGGAATTGTTTACAAATTGTATGAACAATAAAGTTATTCCATTTGTATAGATCTTCACTATACAAACTGGATAGCTTTATTGTTGATATAATTTGTAAACAATTCCCCTTTCTTGTCCACAAAATAAGTTTATGATACGCTCGTTGTCTGTCTTGGACAACCACGTCTCTCCGTTGTATATCAACTGACTGTTATATTTCTTTCTTGTGTCTCCCCTGATGATGTGATTATGACACGAAAGTGCACTTGGGAACTTATCGTGTTTCATTTTTCCCCGTGGACTCATAGGAATATACTTGATCACGCGCAAAATAGTGATTCTTTCCAATATATATATATATATATATATATATATATATATATATATATATATATATATATATATATATATATAATGTATATATATATATATATATATATATGTATATATATATATATATATATATATAATGTATATATATATAATGTATATATATATATATATATATATATATATATATATATATATATATATATATATATATACATATATATATATATATATATATATATATATATATATATATATATATATATATATATATATATATATATATATATACATATATATATATATAACATAGAGGCTCCATGCTATAGATTAAAAATGAAAACTTATTATTCATGGCCATATTCAAAATTCATTGTATTTTTCCGAGAAATTCTCGGAATTTCGACGGGTGAATTTTACCCGAGTGTGATGTAAACAAGGATTGAGAAGGGTTGGAAATAACATTCAGGCAAGGCTTTCATTTCCCTGGAGTCTGTGGACTGCCGAACTCAGCCCAGGGGAGAGGCGCACGGCAACATTGGCAACCCTGCCCAAATTATGGCACCAGTGGCAAAACATGGCGACGCGTTGGCCCCAGTGGTAACCTATGGCGAGAGAGTGGTCTCCAGTGGTAACCAATGGCGATAGATTGGTCTAAGTGGTAATCTATGGCGATAGATTGGTCTCAGTGGTAATCTATGGTGATAGATTGGTCTCCAGTGGTAATCTATGGTGATAGATTGGCCCCAGTGGTAACCTATGGCGATAGATTGGTCTCAGTGGTAACCTATGGCGATAGAATGGTCTCAGTGGTAACCTATGGCGATAGATTGGTCTCCAGTGGTAACCTATGGCGATAGAGTGGTCTCCAGTGGTAACCTATGGCGATAGATTGGTCTCAGTGGTAACCTATGGCGATAGAGTGGTCTCAGTGGTAACCTATGGCGATAGAATGGTCTCCAGTGGTAATCTATGGCGATAGATTGGTCTCAGTGGTAATCTATGGTGATAGATTGGTCTCCAGTGGTAATCTATGGTGATAGATTGGCCCCAGTGGTAACCTATGGCGATAGATTGGTCTCAGTGGTAACCTATGGCGATAGATTGGCCCCAGTGGTAACCTATGGGGATAGATTGGTCTCCAGTGGTAACCTATGGCGATAGAGTGGTCTCAGTGGTAACCTATGGCGATAGATTGGTCTCAGTGGTAATCTATGGTGATAGATTGGCCCCAGTGGTAATCTATAGCGATAGATTGGTCTCCAGTGGTAATCTATGGTGATAGATTGGCCCCAGTGGTAACCTATGGCGATAGATTGGCCCCAGTGGTAACCTATGGCGATAGATTGGTCCTAGTGGTAACCTATGGCGATAGATTAGTCTCAGTGGTAATCTATGGCGATAGGCAGGCACCAGTGGCAACCCATGACGATAGACCACTACACACCCCAGGCAGTGTGTATGTGTGTGTGTGTGTGTGTGTGTGTGTGTGTGGGTGTGTGTGTGTGTGTGTGTGTGTACTAAATGAACAAAGAAAGACATGGTACATATATACAAGGTTAAAGAAGGGGAAAACGAGTATAAAACTCCCACTTCGTAACACACATAATAATAATAATAATAATAATAATAATAATAATAATAATAATAATAATAATAATAATAATAATAATAATAATAATAATAATAATAATAATAATAATAATAATAATAATAATAATAATAATAATAATAATAATGATAATAATAATAATAATAATAATAATAATAATAATAATGATAATAATAATAATAATAATAATAATAATAATAATAATAATGATAATAATAATAATGATAATAATAATAATAATAATAATAATAATGATAATAATAATAATAATAATAATAATAATAATAATAATAATGATAATAATAATAATAATAATAATAATAATAATAATAATAATAATAATAATAATGATAATAATAATAATAATAATAATAATAATAATGATAATAATAATAATAATAATAATAATAATAATAATAATAATAATAATGATAATAATAATAATAATAATAATAATAATAATAATAATGATAATAATAATAATAATAATAATAATAATAATAATAATAATAATAATAATAATAATAATGATAATAATAATAATAATAATAATAATAATAATAATGATAATAATAATAATAATAATAATAATAATAATAATAATAATAATAATAATAATAATAACAAGTCATTCTCATGTGAGAGAATAACGTGAGTGTTTACATGCCATATTTGCAAATCATTTTTACGTTACGTTACGTGGTCCTGTGTTACGTCTCCCGTTACTCATTTCTGTTTACGTGGCAGTCAAGTCCTGTGTTACATCTCCCGTTACTCATCTCTGTTTACGTGCCAGACAAGTCCTGTGTTACGTCTCCCGTTACTCATCTCTGTTTACGTGTCAGTCAAGTCCTGTGTTACGTCTCCCGTTACTCATCTCTGTTTACGTGCCAGACAAGTCCTGTGTTACGTCTCCCGTTACTCATCTCTGTTTACGTGGCAGTCAAGTCCTGTGTTACGTCTCCCGTTACTCATCTCTGTTTACGTGTCAGTCAAGTCCTGTGTTACGTCTCCTGTTACTCATCTCTGTTTACGTGCCAGACAAGTCCTGTGTTACGTCTCCCGTTACTCATTTCTGTTTACGTGCCAGACAGGTCGTCCCGTTACTCATCTCTGTTTACGTGTCAGTCAAGTCCTGTGTTACGTCTCCCGTTACTCATCTCTGTTTACGTGCCAGTCAAGTCCTGTGTTACGTCTTCCGTTACTCATCTCTGTTTACGTGCCAGTCAAGTCCTGTGTTACGTCTCCCGTTACTCATCTCTGTTTACTTGTCAGTCAAGTCCTGTGTTACGTCTCCCGTTACTCATCTCTGTTTACGTGGCAGTCAAGTCCTGTGTTACGTCTCCTGTTACTCATCTCTGTTTACGTGGCAGTCAAGTCCTGTGTTACGTCCTGTTACTCATCTCTGTTTACGTGCCAGTCAAGTCCTGTGTTACGTCTTCCGTTACTCATCTCTGTTTACGTGTCACACCAGTCCTGTGTTACGTCTCCCGTTACTCATCTCTGTTTACGATCCTCGAACTTCTGAACCCATCTTGGTTTTACTCTATCCTTCCTCACTCATGTTTGAATCCCTTGTCTGTCCCCCTCCTTATCATCTAGTCCCCTTTGAAATATCCCTTTCTTTTTTGGTCTCCTTTTCTTTTTGGTCTCCTTTTCTTCCCCCTTTTCATCTCTACTGTTCACCTGCACCGTTGCAGCGCCTGGCAACTGAACATGAACGTAATGTAGTGGTTCTTCCCCCTTGACACCATATGGACATCCCTCAGTTTTCTGTTCGCGAGCCAGTGGGTGGCCTTCCTATACACCCCCCCACACATGAGGTGGTGATCACCCCAGCGCAAAATTGAGTCTCCGGGGAGGAGGTGGGAGGTAAATCCCAGCTCACACCAACCACCTCAGCCACAATAAAGCATTTTTCCAATGTGTGAAAACGTTTCCCCCCGTATATCTTCAATAAGACTTCTTTCTCTCCCCTGTCTGTGTGTGTGTGTGAGTGTCTGGGTGTGTCGTGTGGCCCACAAGCAGCCATCCAGCACAGTTCCGTCCCAAATGATCATATTAGCTCACATTTCCACGAGAGACAGACAACAAAATACCATTGCCTCTTGTCGGATCCACCGGCGCTTCTCAGCAAGAGCAGCGATGATGGAGCGAACGTGAAACCATTTCACCAAAGATAAAAGTCGCCTTCAACCACGTTTTCTTAAATCACTAAATACGTATAAATGTGGCTTTGTCACTATCTTAATCACAAGGAAGAACAAAGATTGTATGACACTCTTTTCCCATTTTAATTTTTCCAAAAGAAGAACAGAGAAGGGGGCCAAGTGAGGATATTCACTCTAAGGCTCAGTCCTCTGTTCTTAACGCTACCTTTATAACGCGGTAAATTGCTAATATATATATATATATATATATATATATATATATATATATATATATATATATATATATATATACATATATATATATATATATATATATATATATATATATATATATATATATATATATATATATATATATATATATATATAAGGCCACTTGAACAATGGAAAAAGCGAAAAAAATATCAAAAATATCATAATTACAATAGCTACATTTAGGAACAAAATTATCATATATTACAATGATCCTGTACTTACCCAATAACGAATTCACATTTACGTAAGACAACGAAATTCTATCACACACGACGGAAACTCTGAGGCAGACCCAACACGCAAAATTTCCCAGCAAACTCTACGGGGTTCGCTTTCCACGTTTCACTAATACACCAGAAACTCTACGGGGTTCGACACCCACGTTTCACTAATTCACCAGAAACTCTACGGAGTTCGCTTTCCACGTTTCACTAATACACCAGAAACTCTACGGAGTTCGCTTTCCATGTTTCACTAATACACCAGAAACTCTACGGGGTTCGCTTTCCATGTTTCACTACTGAGATAAGATTTTACGGGCCTACAAACAAAATATATATATTATCCCTGGGGATAGAAAGAATACTTCCCACGTATTCCCTGCGTGTCGTAGAAGGCGACTAAAAGGGAAGGGAGCGGGTGTGGGTCTGGAAATCCTCCTCTCTCGTTTTTATTTTTCCAAAAGAAGGAACAGAGAAGGGGGCCAGGTGAGGATATTCCCTCTAAGGCCCAGTCCTCTGTTCTTAACGCTACCTCGCTAATGCGGGAAATGGCGAATAGTATGAAAGATATATATATATATATATATATATATATATATATATATATATATATATATATATATATATATATATATATATACGAGTGAGGGAGTATAAGGTGTAGAGATAGTGCGTGTTTGATTTGGACTTGCATTCGGACATAATGAGATGGCGTGGTATCCATGGGTTGGTGATGGGTTTATTGCCCGGATGACTTTATAAGGATGTGATGGAAAGGAAATGGGAGCAGAGAGACGTAGCGAAAGATGGAAGGGTACAGTGAGGGGGATAATGGGCAGGTAATGGATTAAATGATGATAGACAAAGAAATGGAAAAAAAAGAAATATGAGGGGGGAAAACATGAGTTAGTTCACCCACGGCAGAGAGAACACGGGGAGCCAATTGGGGTCACTGTATTCCGTGGCTGTTAAATCTGACCCATCGTCCGCTAGCTTTGACCTTGACCTCGCGAGGGAGCGTTAGACTCCAAGGTCATTCAACGCAGGTCAGGCCTGGCGCGAATTCTGGTCCCACGGACCACGAAATGGCCAATTCGTTCGCAGTTCCGCGAATTGGCCTGTTGCCGCGTGCAGGGTCAGAAAATGGTGGCTCGAAACTTTCTTTTTCTCTTTTTTGGGGTCTTTCTTTCACTCTCACACGCGCGCGCGCGTGCGCGCGCCCCTCTCACAGTGGCCTCCCCTCCTCTCCGTCTGTCCATTGTCGTCCACCGAGCAGACCATCTGCGGGGGCCCGTGCATCAACGTTGTAAGGGCCCGCCGTGGATGCTGCCCACCTGCTGCTCTTCCGCATCCCTATACACACTCACTGAACTCACTCTCTCTTAGATATTCCACTGTCCATTTCCACCTCTCTCCACACTCAACTCACTCTCTCTTAGATATTCCACTGTCCATTTCCACCTCTCTCCACACTCAACTCACTCTCTCTTAGATATTCCACTGTCCATTTCCACTTCTCTCCACACTCAACTCACTCTCTTTTAGATATTCCACTGTCCATTTCCACCTCTCTCCACACTCAACTCACTCTCTCTTAGATATTCCACTGTCCATTTCCACCCCCCTTCCCATATCCACCCCCTTCCCACCAGACCTGAACCAAAATAATTTCCTCCTCCTCTCTTCCTCCTCCTCTTCTTCTTCTTCTTCTTCTTCTTCTTCTTCTTCTTCTTCTTCCTTCTCCTACTCCTCCTCTTCCTCCTCTATTCCTTCTCTTCCTTCTCTTCCTTCTCCTACTTCTCCTCTTCCTCCTCCTTCTCTCTTCCTTCTCCTACTTCTCCTCTTCCTCCTCCTCTCTTCCTTCTCTTCCTTCTCCTACTCCTCCTCCTCCTCTCTTCCTTCTCTTCCTTCTCCTACTTCTCCTCTTACTCCTCCTCCTCCTCTTTCTCCTCCTCTTCCTCATTCTCTTCCTCTTGCTCATCTTCTTCCTCATCCTCCTCTTCTTCCTCCTCCTCTTCCTCCTACTCCTCCTCTTTCTCCTCCTCCTCTTCTTCTTCCTCATTCTCTTCCTCATCCTCTTCCTCTTCCTCCTCCTCCTCCTCTATTTCCTCCTCCTCCTCTTCCTCTCCTTCCTCCTCTTCCTCGCCTTCCTCCTCCTGCTCTTCCACATTACCTCTTCCCCCTACATCACACACCTCCTTCTAGTTACCCTTCCTTCTTTCCTTCTTTCCCTACTTCACCTTAACAACCATGCCCTCTCCATCTCTCTCTCCCCATCTCCCATCATCCCATCACCTTCTCCTCCGCCCATTACGTCCCCGCTCCATCTCACCTCCAGCACCACCTCTTCCTTCCCCCTCCCATCATCCCTTCACCCTCTCCCAGCACGCCAAGATAAGGTTCTAAGAATACCCCCATTTCCCCTTCCCCCATTCCCCCATCCCCCATTCCCCCTTCCCCCATTTCCCCTTCCCCCTCACCCCTCACCCCCCCCGGCTGCCCCCCCCCCCCCGCGCTGCATAATCAAAGGCCTTCGCCTTAATTACGAACCCGACCGGGATTCACAGTCCCACGTCCTCATATTACAGTCCCGCAGGCCCTCAGCTTAGAGTCCCACAGGCCCTCAGCTTAGAGTCCCACAGGCCCTCAGCTTAGAGTCCCACAGGCCCCCTCAGCTTAGAGTCCCACAGGCCCTCAGCTTAGAGTCCCACAGGCCCTCAGCTTAGAGTCCCACAGACCCTCAGCTTAGAGTCCCACAGGCCCTCAGCTTAGAGTCCCACAGGCCCTCAGCTTAGAGTCCCACAGGCCCTCAACTTAGAGTCCCACAGGCCCTCAACTTAGAGTCCCACAGACCCTCAGCTTAGAGACCCACAGGCTCTCAGCTTAGAGACCCACAGGCCCTCAGCTTAGAGTCCCACAGGCCCTCAGCTTAGAGTCCCGCAGGCCCTCAGCTTATTAGAGTTTTAAGCTCTCAGCTTAATCCCAGGTCCTCAGCTTAAAAGCCCTGATTCCTCAGCTTAGCGTCCCAGGGCCTCAGCTAAGAGTCCTACGTCCTCAGCTCAAAGTCCCAGGTCCTCAGCTCAAAGTCCCAGGTCCTCAGCTCAAAGTCCCAGGTCCTCAGCTCAAAGTTCCAGGTCCTCAGCTCAAAGTCCCAGGTCCTCAGCTCAAAGTCCCAGGTCCTCAGCTCAAAGTCCCAGGTCCTCAGCTCAAAGTCCCAGGTCCTCAGCTCAAAGTCCTCCTCAGCTCAAAGTTCCATGTCCTCAGCTCAAAGTCCCAGGTCCTCAGCTCAAAGTCCTACGTCCTCAGCTCAAAGTCCCAGGTCCTCAGCTCAAAGTTCCAGGTCCTCAGCTCAAAGTCCCAGGTCCTCAGCTCAAAGTCCCAGGTCCTCAGCTCAAAGTCCCAGGTCCTCAGCTCAAAGTCCCAGGTCCTCAGCTCAAAGTTCCAGGTCCTCAGCTCAAAGTTCCAGGTCCTCAGCTCAAAGTCCCAGGTCCTCAGCTCAAAGTTCCAGGTCCTCAGCTCAAAGTTCCAGGTCCTCAGCTCAAAGTCCAGGTCCTCAGCATAAAGTCCCAGGTCCTCAGCTTAAAGTCCCAGGTCCTCAGCTCAAAGTCCCAGGTCCTCAGCTCAAAGTCCCAGGTCCTCAGCTCAAAGTCCAGGTCCTCAGCTCAAAGTTCCAGGTCCTCAGCTCAAAGTCCCAGGTCCTCAGCTCAAAGTCCAGGTCCTCAGCATAAAGTCCAGGTCCTCAGCTCAAAGTCCCAGGTCCTCAGCTCAAAGTCCCAGGTCCTCAGCTTAAAGTCCCAGGTCCTCAGCTCAAAGTCCCAGGTCCTCAGCTCAAAGTCCCAGGTCCTCAGCTCAAAGTCCCAGGTCCTCAGCTCAAAGTCCCAGGTCCTCAGCTCAAAGTCCCAGGTCCTCAGCTCAAAGTCCCAGGTCCTCAGCTCAAAGTCCCAGGTCCTCAGCTCAAAGTCCCAGGTCCTCAGCTCAAAGTCCTCCTCAGCTCAAAGTTCCATGTCCTCAGCTCAAAGTCCCAGGTCCTCAGCTCAAAGTCCTACGTCCTCAGCTCAAAGTCCCAGGTCCTCAGCTCAAAGTTCCAGGTCCTCAGCTCAAAGTCCCAGGTCCTCAGCTCAAAGTCCCAGGTCCTCAGCTCAAAGTCCCAGGTCCTCAGCTCAAAGTCCCAGGTCCTCAGCTCAAAGTTCCAGGTCCTCAGCTCAAAGTTCCAGGTCCTCAGCTCAAAGTCCCAGGTCCTCAGCTCAAAGTTCCAGGTCCTCAGCTCAAAGTTCCAGGTCCTCAGCTCAAAGTCCCAGGTCCTCAGCATAAAGTCCCAGGTCCTCAGCTTAAAGTCCCAGGTCCTCAGCTCAAAGTCCCAGGTCCTCAGCTCAAAGTCCCAGGTCCTCAGCTCAAAGTCCCAGGTCCTCAGCTCAAAGTTCCAGGTCCTCAGCTCAAAGTCCCAGGTCCTCAGCTCAAAGTCCCAGGTCCTCAGCATAAAGTCCCAGGTCCTCAGCTCAAAGTCCCAGGTCCTTAGCTCAAAGTCCCAGGTCCTCAGCTTAAAGTCCCAGGTCCTCAGCTCAAAGTCCCAGGTCCTCAGCTCAAAGTCCCAGGTCCTCAGCTTAAAGTCCCAGGTCCTCAGCTCAAAGTCCCAGGTCCTCAGCTCACAGTCCCAGGTCCTCAGCTCAAAGTCCCAGGTCCTCAGCTCAAAGTTCCAGGTCCTCAGCTCAAAGTCCCAGGTCCTCAGCTCAAAGTCCCAGGTCCTCAGCATAAAGTCCCAGGTCCTCAGCTTAAAGTCCCAGGTCCTCAGCTCAAAGTCCCAGGTCCTCAGCTCAAAGTCCCAGGTCCTCAGCTCAAAGTCCCAGGTCCTTAGCTCAAAGTCCCAGGTCCTCAGCTCAAAGTCCCAGGTCCTCAGCATAAAGTCCCAGGTCCTCAGCTCAAAGTCCCAGGTCCTTAGCTCAAAGTCCCAGGTCCTCAGCTCAAAGTCCCAGGTCCTCAGCTCAAAGTCCCAGGTCCTCAGCTCAAAGTCCCATGTCCTCAGCTCAAAGTCCCAGGTCCTCAGCTTAAAGTCCCAGGTCCTCAGCTCAAAAAACCCCAGGTCCTCAGCTCAATGTCCCAGGTCCTCAGCTCAAAGTCCCAGGTCCTCAGCTCAAAGTCCCAGGTCCTCAGCTCAAAGTCCCAGGTCCTCAGCTCAAAGTTCCAGGTCCTTAGCTCAAAGTCCCAGGTCCTCAGCTCAAAGTCCCAGGTCCTCAGCATAAAGTCCCAGGTCCTCAGCTCAAAGTCCCAGGTCCTTAGCTCAAAGTCCCAGGTCCTCAGCTCAAAGTCCCAGGTCCTCAGCTCAAAGTCCCAGGTCCTCAGCTCAAAGTCCCAGGTCCTCAGCTTAAAGTCCCAGGTCCTCAGCTCAAAGTCCCAGGTCCTCAGCTCAAAGTCCCATGTCCTCAGCTCAATGTCCCAGGTCCTCAGCTTAAAGTCCCAGGTCCTCAGCTCAAAGTCCCAGGTCCTCAGCTCAAAGTCCCAGGTCCTCAGCTCAAAGTCCCAGGTCCTCAGCTCTCAGCCAACAACCGAGCGTAAAGGGAGGAGGACGAAGGGGGGAGGGGAAGGGTGGGGGTGTGTGGATCCCGGGGCTGTGGGATGGGATGGGATTGAGGGAGGGGAGGAAGGAGGAGGCCCCCCCCCCACGGGTCACGGGAGGAGGGAGGGAGGGACGGTGAGGGAGGGAGATAGGGAGGGAGGTTCACGGGAGGAGGGAGGGACGGTGAGGGAGGGAGTGAGGGACGGTGAGGGAGGGAGTGAGGGACGGTGAGGGAGGGAGGAAGGGACGGTGAGGGAGGGAGGGACGATGAGGGAGGGACGGTGAGGGAATGAGGGAGGGAGGGACGGTGAGGGAGGGAGGGAGGGAGTGAGGGACGGTGAGGGAGGGAGGGGGGGACGGTGAGGGAGGGACGATGAGGGAGGGACGGTGAGGGAGGGACGGTGAGGGAGGGAGGAAGGGACGGTGAGGGAGGGAGGGAGGGTGAGGGAGGGAGGGAGGGACGATGAGGGAGGGGCGGTGAGGGAATGAGGGAGGGAGGGACGGTGAGGGAGGGAGGGACGGTGAGGGAGGGAGTGAGGGACGGTGAGGGAGTGAGGAACGATGAGGGAGGGATGGTGAGGGAATGAGGGAGGGAGGGACGATGAGGGAGGGATGGTGAGGGAATGAGGGACGATGAGGGAGGGAGGGAGGGACGGTGAGGGAGGGAGGGACGATGAGGGAGGGATGGTGAGGGAATGAGGGAGGGACGGTGAGGGAATGAGGGAGGGAGGGACGGTGAGGGAGGGAGTGAGGGACGGTGAGGGAGGGAGGGACGATGAGGGAGGGATGGTGAGGGAATGAGGGAGGGAGGGACGATGAGGGAGGGAGGGAGGGAGGGAGGGGGAGGTCTCTGCTCCCACTCCCACTGTGGACACTACCAGGCCAGAGGGACCACGACTGGGGGAACGTGGAATGAACTAAACGGGTCTCATTAATCCCATACTGATCAATGTCATTATGAATACGTAGGATTAATCAACACTATTAATCACCAAGGATGAATATGATTAACCACACCGTACCATACCGGCATATTTGTTAATGACTGGGAATAAGAATTCATAAAAAAAGGAAATTACAGTGATTAATAATAGTTAATTAACGATAAATAGGATTAATCAACACTATTAATCACGAAGGATGAATATGATTAACCACATCATACCATACCGGTATATTTGTTCATGAATGCGAATAAGAATTCATTAAAAAAAGGAAAATATAGTGATAAATGATAGTTAATTAACGATAAATAGGATTAATCAACACTATTAATCACCAAGGATGAATATGATTAACCACACCGTACCATACCGGCATATTTGTTCATGACTGGGAATAAGAATTCATAAAAAAAGGAAATCGTTGTAGTGATTAATAATAGTTAATTAACGATAAATAGGATTAATCAACACTATTAATCACCAAGGATGAATATGATTAACCACATCATACCATACCGGCATATTTGTTCATGAATGCGAATAAGAATTAAAAAAATAAAAATAAAATCGTTATAGTGAGTAATATTAGTTAATTAACGATAAATTGGATTAATCAATACTATTAATCACCAAGGTTGAAGATTAATCAACACTATACCGAATTACTCAGTTCCAAGGAACGAAACTTTATGAAACATTACCGAATGACGGGCCAAGATCAAGAGGAGGACTACGACGAAGAGGATCAAGACTGAGATCAAGAGGATTAAGACTGAGATCAAGAGGATTAGGACCGATATCAAGAGGATTAAAACAGATCAAGAGGATTAGGAGTGAGATCAAGAGGATTAGGACCGATATCAAGAGGATTAAAACAGATCAAGAGGATTAGGAGTGAGATCAAGAGGATTGAAACAGATCAAGAGGATTAGGACCGAGATCAAGAGGATTAAAACAGATCAAGAGGATTAGGACCGAGATCAAGAGGATTAGGACCGATATCAAGAGGATTAAAACAGATCAAGAGGATTAGGAGTGAGATCAAGAGGACTGAAACAGATCAAGAGGATTAGGACCGAGATCAAGAGGATCAAAACAGATCAAGAGGATTAGGACCGAGATCAAGAGGATTAGGACCGAGATCAAGAGGATTAAAACAGATCAAGAGGATTAGGAGTGAGATCAAGAGGACTGAAACAGATCAAGAGGATTAGGAGTGAGATCAAGAGGATTAAAACAGATCAAGAGGATTAGGACCGAGATCAAGAGGATTAAAACAGATCAAGAGGATTAGGAGTGAGATCAAGAGGATTGAAACAGATCAAGAGGATTAGGAGTGCGATCAAGAGGATTAAGACCGAGATCAAGAGGATTAGGAGTAAGATCAAGAGGATCAAGACTGAGATCAAGACGAAAACTTAGATCAAGAGGATTAAGACCTAGATCAAGAGGATTAAGCAGAGATCAAGAGGATTAAAACCGAGATTAAGATGATTAAAACCGAGATCAAGAGGATTAAGACTAAGATCTAGACGAAAACTTAGATCAAGAGGATTAAGACCGACATCAAGAGGATTAAAACAGATCAAGTGCATTAGGAGTGAGATCAAGAGGATTAAAACCGAGATCAAGAGGTTTAAGACCTAGATCAAGAGGATTAAACCGAGATCAAGAGGATTAAACCGAGATCAAGAGGATTAAAACCGAGATCAAGAGGATTAAACCGAGATCAAGAGGATTAAAACCGAGATCAAAAGGATTAAGAACGAGATCAAGAGGATTAAACCGAGATCAAGAGGATTAAAACCGAGATCAAGAGGATTAAGACCGAGATCAAGAGGATTAAAATCGAGATTAAGAAGATGAAAACCGAGAGCAAGAGGATTAAAACTGAGATCAAGAAGATTAAGGTGTGATATATATATATATATATATATATATATATATATATATATATATATATATATATATATATATATATATATATATATATATATATATATAGATAGATAGATAGAGAGATAGATAGATATATTCCTATGAGTCCACGGGGAAAATGTAACACGATAAGTCCCAAGTGCACTTTCGTGTAATAATCACATCATCAGGGGAGACACAAGAGAGAAATGTAACAGTCAGTTGATATACATCGAAGAGACGAAGCTAGGACGCCATTTGGTAAACATATATATATATATATATATATATATATATATATATATATATATATATATATATATATATATATATATATATATGTATATTACACACACAGAACAGAGGCAGACATGTGATACGAGGCAGAACAGAGAGTCTGGCAAGATAAATATCACAAAAACACGTCCAAGATTCCAGATCTTCGGACCTCATTCACAAGTCACGAATATCTTTACCGAAGATCGTAATACGTACAATATTCAAGGCACGCCTCTGTCAGTGGCGGCGCGCGTAGGCAGGTCAAGCAAGGTCAGATAGAAAACGGGAGGGAGGGGGTACACAAGAAACATAGATAACAGAGAGAGAAAAAGGAAGAAATTGAGATTTCTAATACATGTCAAACACAGCTGACCCATTTCAAAACCAGTGTCAAACATAGTTGACCCGTTTCTATACCACTGTCAAACATAGCTGATCCATTACTATACCACTGTCAAACATAGCTGACCCATTACTATACCACTGTCAAGCATAGCTGACCCATTTCTATAGCACTGTTAAACATAGCTGATTCATTACTATACCGCTGTTAAACATAGCTGACCCATTTCTGTACCACTGTCAAACATAGCTGATCCATTACTATACCACTGTCAAACATACCTGACCCATTACTATAGCACTGTCAAGCATAGCTGACCCATTACTATACCGCTGTTAAACATAGCTGACCCATTTCTGTACCACTGTCAAACATAGCTGACCCGTTTCTATACCACTGTCAAACATAGCTAACCGTTTCTATACCACTGTCAAACATAGCTGACCCATTTCTATAGCACTGTTAAACATAGCTGACCCGTTTCTATACCACTGTCAAACATAGCTAACCGTTTCTATACCACTGTCAAACATAGCTGACCCATTTCTATAGCACTGTCAAACATAGCTGACCCGTTTCTATACCACTGTCAAACATAGCTAACCGTTTCTATACCACTGTCAAACATAGCTGACCCATTTCTATAGCACTGTCAAACATAGCTAACCGTTTCTATACCACTGTCAAACATAGCTAACCGTTTCTATACCACTGTCAAACATAGCTGACCCATTTCTATACCACTGTCAAACATAGCTAACCGTTTCTATACCACTGTCAAACATAGCTGACCCATTTCTATAGCACTGTCAAACATAGCTAACCGTTTCTATACCACTGTCAAACATAGCTGACCCGTTTGTATACCACTGTCAAACATAGCTGACCCACTTCTATACCACTGTCAAACATAGCTGACCCGTTTGTATACCACTGTCAAACATAGCTGACCCATTTCTATAGCACTGTCAAACATAGCTGACCCACTTCTATACCACTGTCAAACATAGCTGACCCGTTTGTATACCACTGTCAAACATAGCTGACCCACTTCTATACCACTGTCAAACATAGCTGACCCATTTCTATACCACTGTCAAACATAGCTAACCGTTTCTATACCACTGTCAAACATAGCTGACCCATTTCTATAGCACTGTCAAACATAGCTAACCGTTTCTATACCATTGTCAAACATAGCTAACCCACTTCTATACCACTGTCAAACATAGCTAACCCACTTCTATACCACTGTCAAACATAGCTGACCCACTTCTATACCACTGTCAAACATAGCTGACCCGTTTGTATACCACTGTCAAACATAGATGAGCGAAGAATAGCCAGAGATGATTATCATTCAAGGCACTTTTTCCCTTCACGAATAGATACTGTAGTGTTCTAACATCATCCCACAAGGACGGCGAAACAGCAGGAATAGAATCTTTGGAGATCTTTTCCCAACGAATATGAACGAGGTAGAGAAATTGTATATCCTTTTGACATCTGGAAAAACCCTAAAAGGCAAAGTCGCCAACGTACTCTCGCAACTGCATGTTGGCACGAAAGGCATGGAAGACTCTACGACTCACACCTCCATAATCCAAAGATGCAATATACACCAATGTAGAGATGAACTCAGAGATCTGTGGACCGAGATCCTTCAACATCTTACACCATGAGAAGCATAGTGAAGAAGCACCAAGAACACCATGAGAAGCATAGTGAAGAAGCACCAAGAACACCATGAGAAGCAGAGTGAAGAAGCACCAAGAACACCATGAGAAGCATAGTGAAGAAGCACCAAGAACACCATGAGAAGCAGAGTGAAGAAGCACCAAGAACACCATGAGAAGCAGAGTGAAGAAGCACCAAGAACACCATGAGAAGCAGAGTGAAGAAGCACCAAGAACACCATGAGAAGCATAGTGAAGAAGCACCAAGAACACCATGAGAAGCAGAGTGAAGAAGCACCAAGAACACCATGAGAAGCATAGTGAAGAAGCACCAAGAACACCATGAGAAGCATAGTGAAGAAGCACCAAGAACACCATGAGAAGCATAGTGAAGAAGCACCAAGAACACCATGAGAAGCATAGTGAAGAAGCACCAAGAACACCATGAGAAGCATAGTGAAGAAGCACCAAGAACACCATGAGAAGCATAGTGAAGAAGCACCAAGAACACCATGAGAAGCATAGTGAAGAAGCACCAAGAACACCATGAGAAGCAGAGTGAAGAAGCACCAAGAACACCATGAGAAGCATAGTGAAGAAGCACCAAGAACACCATGAGAAGCAGAGTGAAGAAGCACCAAGAACACCATGAGAAGCATAGTGAAGAAGCACCAAGAACACCATGAGAAGCATAGTGAAGAAGCACCAAGAACACCATGAGAAGCATAGTGAATAAGCACCAAGAACACCATGAGAAGCATAGTGAAGAAGCACCAAGAACACCATGAGAAGCATAGTGAAGAAGCACCAAGAACACCATGAGAAGCATAGTGAAGAAGCACCAAGAACACCATGAGAAGCAGAGTGAAGAAGCACCAAGAACACCATGAGAAGCAGAGTGAAGAAGCACCAAGAACACCATGAGAAGCATAGTGAAGAAGCACCAAGAACACCATGAGAAGCATAGTGAAGAAGCACCAAGAACACCATGAGAAGCATAGTGAAGAAGCACCAAGAACACCATGAGAAGCATAGTGAAGAAGCACCAAGAACACCATGAGAAGCATAGTGAAGAAGCACCAAGAACACCATGAGAAGCATAGTGAAGAAGCACCAAGAACACCATGAGAAGCATAGTGAAGAAGCACCAAGAACACCATGAGAAGCATAGTGAAGAAGCACCAAGAACACCATGAGAAGCAGAGTGAAGAAGCACCAAGAACACCATGAGAAGCATAGTGAAGAAGCACCAAGAACACCATGAGAAGCAGAGTGAAGAAGCACCAAGAACACCATGAGAAGCATAGTGAAGAAGCACCAAGAACACCATGAGAAGCAGAGTGAAGAAGCATCAAGAACACCATGAGAAGCAGAGTGAAGAAGCACCAAGAACACCATGAGAAGCATAGTGAAGAAGCACCAAGAACACCATGAGAAGCAGAGTGAAGAAGCACCAAGAACACCATGAGAAGCAGAGTGAAGAAGCACCAAGAACACCATGAGAAGCAGAGTGAAGAAGCACCAAGAACACCATGAGAAGCATAGTGAAGAAGCACCAAGAACACCATGAGAAGCAGAGTGAAGAAGCACCAAGAACACCATGAGAAGCATAGTGAAGAAGCACCAAGAACACCATGAGAAGCAGAGTGAAGAAGCACCAAGAACACCATGAGAAGCAGAGTGAAGAAGCACCAAGAACACCATGAGAAGCAGAGTGAAGAAGCACCAAGAACACCATGAGAAGCAGAGTGAAGAGTGGCCCAGGATCTGTTTACACACTGCACTGAACCAGCCAGGCTGTGGGAGAGGGACAATATATGGGCCTGTTGGCAGCGGCTTCCAACGACCCAAGCTAACAGCCAAGGTTATAGGGGTCTTCAACAGGCACAAGTAGGAAACTGTATAAGAAATGGTCTTTGGTGGCAATGGTCTTTGGTGGCAGCCAAGGTGCTTAATTGAAATAAAAGATCTAAGGGCTAAAGTAAACACCTTTATTAAAGGTGCATAATCAGAGTGTTATAGTAAAGACCTTCTAAAGTAAAGATACAGGATGAAGGCTACAGTAAAGACCTTAAGTAAGGATACATAAGGGCTAGAGTAAAGACCTTAAGTAAGGATACATAAGAGCTAGAGTAAAGACCTTAAGTAAGGATACATAAGGGCTATAGTAAAGACCTTAAGTAAGGATACATAAGGGCTATAGTAAAGACCTTAAGTAAGGATACATAAGGGCTATAGTAAAGACCTTAAGTAAGGATACATAAGGGCTATAGTAAAGACCTTAAGATACATGATAAGGGCTATAGTGAAAACCTAAAGGCAAAACACAAGATAAGGGCTATAGTAAAGCTCCAAGTAAAGACACAAAGACAAGGGCCACAGTAAAGCTCCAAGTAAAGACTCAAAGACAAGGGCCACAGTAAAGCTCCAAGTAAAGATACAAAGACAAGGGCCACAGTAAAGCTCCAAGTAAAGACACAAGGGCCACAGTAAAGCTCCAAGTAAAGATACAAAGACAAGGGCCACAGTAAAGCTCCAAGTAACGACACAAGGGCCACAGTAAAGCTGCAAGTAAAGACACAAGGGCCACAGTAAAACTCCAAGTAAAGACACAAAGACAAGGGCCACAGTAAAGCCCCAAGTAAAGACACAAGGGCCACAGTAAAGCTCCAAGTAAAGACACAAGGGCCACAGTAAAGCCCCAAGTAAAGACACAAGGGCCACAGTAAAGCTGCAAGTAAAGACACAAGGGCCACAGTAAAGCTCCAAGTAAAGACACAAGGGCCACAGTAAAGCTGCAAGTAACGACACAAGGGCCACAGTAAAGCTGCAAGTAAAGACACAAGGGCCACAGTAAAGCTCCAAGTAAAGACACAAAGACAAGGGCCACAGTAAAGCTCCAAGTAAAGACACAAGGGCCACAGTAAAGCTCCAAGTAACGACACAAGGGCCACAGTAAAGCTCCAAGTAAAGACACAAGGGCCACAGTAAAGCTGCAAGTAAAGACACAAGGGCCACAGTAAAGCCCCAAGTAAAGACACAAGGGCCACAGTAAAGCTCCAAGTAAAGACACAAAGACAAGGGCCACAGTAAAGCTCCAAGTAAAGACACAAGGGCCACAGTAAAGCTCCAAGTAAAGACACAAGGGCCACAGTAAAGCTCCAAGTAACGACACAAGGGCCACAGTAAAGCTGCAAGTAAAGACACAAGGGCCACAGTAAAGCTGCAAGTAAAGACACAAGGGCCACAGTAAAGCCCCAAGTAAAGACACAAGGGCCACAGTAAAGCTCCAAGTAACGACACAAGGGCCACAGTAAAGCTGCAAGTAAAGACACAAGGACCACAGTAAAGCTCCAAGTAAAGACACAAAGACAAGGGCCACAGTAAAGCTCCAAGTAAAGACACAAGGGCCACAGTAAAACTCCAAGTAAAGACACAAAGACAAGGGCCACAGTAAAGCCCCAAGTAAAGACACAAGGGCCACAGTAAAGCTCCAAGTAAAGACACAAGGGCCACAGTAAAGCTCCAAGTAACGACACAAGGGCCACAGTAAAGCTGCAAGTAAAGACACAAGGGCCACAGTAAAGCTCCAAGTAAAGACACAAGGGCCACAGTAAAGCTCCAAGTAAAGACACAAGGGCCACAGTAAAGCTCCAAGTAAAGACACAAGGGCCACAATAAAGCTCCAAGTAAAGACACAAGGGCCACAGTAAAGCTCCAAGTAAAGACACAAGGGCCACAGCAAAGCTCCAAGTAAAGACACAAGGGCCACAGTAAAGCTCCAAGTAAAGACACAAGGGCCACAGTAAAGCTCCAAGTAAAGACACAAGGGCCACAGTAAAGCTCCAAGTAAAGACACAAGGGCCACAGTAAAGCTCCAAGTAAAGACACAAGGGCCACAGTAAAGCTCCAAGTAAAGACACAAGGGCCACAGTAAAGCCCCAAGTAAAGACACAAGGGCCACAGCAAAGCTCCAAGTAAAGACACAAGGGCCACAGTAAAGCTCCAAGTAAAGACACAAGGGCCACAGTAAAGCTCCAAGTAAAGACACAAGGGCCACAGTAAAGCTCCAAGTAAAGACACAAGGGCCACAGTAAAGCTCCAAGTAAAGACACAAGGGCCACAGTAAAGCTCCAAGTAACGACACAAGGGCCACAATAAAGCTGCAAGTAAAGACACAAGGGCCACAGTAAAGCTCTAAGTAAAGACACAAGGGCCACAATAAAGCTCCAAGTAAAGACACAAGGTGTGTCTGTGGCCCCAAACTGGGACGTGATGTATAAGTACACACAGGGAAGGATGAGATCCCCCTAAATCGAATGCATATACTGAGTCTTGCTTTTGGCCAAAGCCAGCAGGCACAAAGATGGAGTCTTGCAGGGGGCGCGGGGATGGGGGTGAGGTATTGCCGTGGGTGGAGGGGGAGGATCAAATGTGGGGGGGGGTGGTGTAAGATTGAGTCTTGCAGGGGGCGTTAGATCACCTGGTGGGGGTGGGGGGGGTATTGCCGTGGGTAGAGTTGCCGTGGTGGTGGGGGGAGGGTTCGATATGGGGGTGGGAGGTGAGGTATTGCTGTGGGTGGAGTTGCCGTGGTGGTGGGGGAGGATTCGATGTGGGGAGGAGGTGAGGTATTGCCGTGGGTGGAGTTGCCGTGGTGGTGGGGAAGGGTTCGATATGGGGGGGAGGTGAGGTATTGCCGTGGGTGGAGTTGCCGTGGTGGTGGGGGAGGATTCGATGTGGGGGGGTGAGTTATTGCCGTGGGTGGAGTTGCCGTGGTGGTGGGGGGAGGGTTCGATGTGGGGGGGAGGTGAGGTATTGCTGTGGGTGGAGTTGCCGTGGTGGTGGGGGAGGGTTCGATGTGGGGTGGGGTGAGGTATTGCCGTGGGTGGAGTTGCCGTGGTGGTGGGGGAGGGGTTCGATATGGGGGGGAGGTGAGGTATTGCCGTGGGTGGAGTTGCCGTGGTGGTGGGGAAGGATTCGATGTGGGGGGGTGGGGGTGAGGTATTGCCGTGGGTGGAGTTGCCGTGGTGGTGGGGGAGGATTCGATGTGGGGAGGAGGTGAGGTATTGCCGTGGGTAGAGTTGCCGTGGAGGTGGGGGAGGGTTCGATGTGGGGGGGGTGAGGTATTGCCGTGGGTGGAGTTGCCGTGGTGGTGGGGGAAGGATTCGATGTGGGGGTGGGAGGTGAGGTATTGCCGTGGATGGAGTTGCCGTGGTGGTGGGGGAGGATTCGATGTGGGGGGGAGGTGAGGTATTGCCGTGGGTGGAGTTGCCGTGGAGGTGGGGGAGGATTCGATGTGGGGGGGTGGGGGTGAGGTATTGCCGTGGGTAGAGTTGCCGTGGTGGTGGGGGAGGATTCGATGTGGGGGTGGGAGGTGAGGTATTGCCGTGGGTGGAGTTGCCGTGGTGGTGGGGGAGGATTCGATGTGGGGGAGTGGGGGTGAGGTATTGCCGTGGGTAGAGTTGCCGTGGTGGTGGGGGAAGGATTCGATGTGGGGGTGGGAGGTGAGGTATTGCCGTGGGTGGAGTTGCCGTGGTGGTGGGGGAGGATTCGATGTGGGGGGGTGGGGGTGAGGTATTGCCGTGGGTAGAGTTGCCGTGGTGGTGGGGGAAGGATTCGATGTGGGGGTGGGAGGTGAGGTATTGCCGTGGGTGGAGTTGCCGTGGTGGTGGGGGAGGATTCGATGTGGGGGGGTGGGGGTGAGGTATTGCCGTGGGTGGAGTTGCCGTGGTGGTGGGGGAGGATTCGATGTGGGGGTGGGAGGTGAGGTATTGCCGTGGGTGGAGTTGCCGTGGTGGTGGGAGAGGATTCAATGGGGGGGTTGAGGTATTTCTGTTGGTGGAGTTGCCGTGGTGGTGGGGAAGGATTCGATGTGGGGGGGTGGGGGTGAGGTATTGCCGTGGGTGGAGTTGCCGTGGTGGTGGGGGAGGGGTTCGATATGGGGGGGAGGTGAGGTATTGCCGTGGGTGGAGTTGCCGTGGTGGTGGGGGGAGGATTCGATGTGGGGGTGGGGGGGTGAGGTATTGCCGTGGGTGGAGAGAGAGAGAGAGAGAGAGAGAGAGAGAGAGAGAGAGAGAGAGAGAGAGAGAGAGAGAGAGAGAGAGAGAGAGAGAGAGAGAGAGTTGCTGAGGGAGGGGGAAATGATGGTGGATTGAAAGAGTCATTGTTGGAGAGGTTGGTAGAGGGGGGGGGAGTCATAGTGGTGGAGTGATGTTGGTGTTGGAGAAGGAGAGGGGGGGTGTGGGGATTCGCTGGTGTCCCAGTGCTCATTGTTGGAGTGTTGGTGAAAGAGAAATGGTGAAGGGGGGAGATGAGAGGAGTGTGTGTGTCACAGTAATGATTGTAGGAGTGTTGGAGAAAGAGAAGTGGTGAAGGCATTGTTGGTGTCACAGATGCCTAAGGTACACATATATATATAAATCTGCACCGCAGATGTGTATGAACGCGGGGGGGGGGGGTTTCGCTGGGGGCAGCTGACACAGTATATAAACACAGACAGACGTCGCCATAGAAAAGGCGACACAAGGGTTTGGAGGGATGACGAGGCTGACAGGACCACAGCGTTCATCAAGAAGTGCCGAGGGAGTGAAACCTACCCACAACATAAGGTAGAATGAGGAGTTACAGAACTGGGCGAATGAGGAGGAGGAGTTACAGAACTGGGCGAGTGAGGAGGCTGAGTTACAGAACTGGGCGAGTGAGGAGGCTGAGTTACAGAACTGGGCGAGTGAGGAGGCTGCGTCACAGAACTGGACGAGTGAGGAAGCTTGAGTTACAGAACTGGGCGAGTGAGGAGGCTTGAGTTACAGAACTGGGCGAGTGAGGAGGCTGAGTTACAGAACTGGGCGAGTGAGGAGGCTGAGTTACAGAACTGGACGAGTGAGGAAGCTTGAGTTACAGAACTGGGCGAGTGAGGAGGCTGAGTTACAGAACTGGACGAGTGAGGAAGCTTGAGTTACAGAACTGGGCGAGTGAGGAGGCTTGAGTTACAGAACTGGGCGAGTGAGGAGGCTGAGTTACAGAACTGGGCGAGTGAGGAGGCTGAGTTACAGAACTGGACGAGTGAGGAAGCTTGAGTTACAGAACTGGACGAGTGAGGAGGCTGCGTCACAGAACTGGACGAGTGAGGAAGCTTGAGTTACAGAACTGGGCGAGTGAGGAGGCTGCGTCACAGAACTGGACGAGTGAGGAGGCTGAGTTACAGAACTGGACGAGTGAGGAAGCTTGAGTTACAGAACTGGGCGAGTGAGGAAGCTTGAGTTACAGAACTGGGCGAGTGAGGAGGCTTGAGGAGAAAGTGGATCCTAAACTGTACGAAGTGAGGAGCTCAGAATCTATGAGTCGTGTGAGTTCTATGTCGCGCAAGGAGAAGTGTGAGGCAGAGAGAGAGAGAGAGAGAGAGAGAGAGAGAGAGAGAGAGAGAGAGAGAGAGAGAGAGAGAGAGAGAGAGAGAGTGTGTGTGTGTGTGTGTGTGTGTGTGTGGAGTGAACACCACTATGTCACAGGAGGGTGAGGCACAGGTTAATGCCAGGTACCTAGTCCTTCTACGACACGCAGGGAATACGTGGGAAGTATTCTTTCTACCATATCCCCAGGTATGATATATATATATATATATATATATATATATATATATATATATATATATATATATATACACACACTTTGTCGCTGTCTCCCGCGTTAGCGAGGTAGCGCAAGGAAACAGACGAAAGAAATGGCCCAACCCACCCCCATACACATGTATATACATACACATCCACACACGCACATATACACACCTATACATTTCAACGTATACATATATTTATACACACGTGCATAATTCATAATTGCTGCCTTTATATATATATATATATATATATATATATATATATATATATATATATATATATATATATATATATATATACACACACATATGTGAGGCCGCGCCCTACAGCTGTCCACATATAACCCAGTCCACCTCCCACCTCTCTTTTCCAAAGGCAATGTCACACTTACATTTCCTCCCTGTGTCCAAATCTCCTTCGGATTTGATTCCCTGGTGCAGACCTCCGGGAATGGAATAGACAAGGTTCCTGAAATATTCTTGGTCCATGTTTTGGGGTCCGAAGGGACTTGATCTCCTGCATGAGGCGAGGCACTGATGAGGTATTGCAAAAGGCAACACCCTGATGATCATGATTTCTCTTTTCTCTTCCAAGAGAATTAAAGTGCTTCCTATCAAACAGGTAAGCTATGTGTCATGTAGTACAGGTGGAAGAAATACTACTGCCCCTAGAGGCGAAATTCCCACATTATAAGGTGGCAGCCTGGGAGGCTTAAAGAAGGAAAAAAGGAGTATCCTTCCCCTAAGATAGCCTGTGGCACACTGAGGTGGGTCGCTGGTGCTCATGACATTCGAAACACTGGTCTCAGAGGCATGATGTATGATGACTTCACCAAGAGAGCGTCACAATAAACATTTGCTGTATATAGACTTTGAAAATGTATTGAGGGTGGACAATGTCTTTGAAGATGTATTGCGGGTGGACAATGTCTGAAAATGTATTGAGGGTGGACAATGAAAATGTATTGAGGGTGGACAATGAAAATGTATTGAGGGTGGACAATGAAAATGTATTGAGGGTGGACAATGTCTTTGAAAATGTATTGAGGGTGGACAATGAAAATGTATTGAGGGTGGTCAATGTCTGAAAATGTATTGAGGGTGGACAATGAAGATGTATTGAGGGTGGACAATGAAAATGTATTGAGGGTGGACAATGTCTTTGAAAATGTATTGAGGGTGGACAATGAAAATGTATTGAGGGTGGTCAATGTCTGAAAATGTATTGAGGGTGGACAATGAAAATGTATTGAGGGTGGACAATGTCTTTGAAAATGTATTGAGGGTGGACAATGAAGATGTATTGAGGGTGGACAATGTCTTTGAAAATGTATTGAGGGTGGACAATGAAGATGTATTGAGGGTGGACAATGAAAATGTATTGAGGGTGGTCAATGTCTTTGAAAATGTATTGAGGGTGGACAATGAAAATGTATTGAGGGTGGACAACGAAAATGTATTGAGGGTGGACAATGAAAATGTATTGAGGGTGGACAATGTCTTTGAAAATGTATTGAGGGTGGACAATGTCTTTGAAAATGTATTGAGGGTGGACAATGTCTGAAAATGTATTGAGGGTGGACAATGAAAATGTATTGAGGGTGGACAATGAAAATGTATTGAGGGTGGACAATGTCTTTGAAAATGTATTGAGGGTGGTCAATGTCTGAAAATGTATTGAGGGTGGACAATGTCTTTGAAAATGTATTGAGGGTGGTCAATGTCTGAAAATGTATTGAGGGTGGACAATGAAAATGTATTGAGGGTGGTCAATGTCTGAAAATGTATTGAGGGTGGACAATGAAAATGTATTGAGGGTGGACAATGTCTTTGAAAATGTATTGAGGGTGGACAATGAAGATGTATTGAGGGTGGACAATGTCTTTGAAAATGTATTGAGGGTGGACAATGAAGATGTATTGAGGGTGGACAATGAAAATGTATTGAGGGTGGTCAATGTCTTTGAAAATGTATTGAGGGTGGACAATGAAAATGTATTGAGGGTGGACAATGAAAATGTATTGAGGGTGGACAATGAAAATGTATTGAGGGTGGACAATGTCTTTGAAAATGTATTGAGGGTGGACAATGAAAATGTATTGAGGGTGGACAATGAAAATGTATTGAGGGTGGACAATGAAAATGTATTGAGGGTGGACAATGAAAATGTATTGAGGGTGGACAATGAAAATGTATTGAGGGTGGACAATGAAAATGTATTGAGGGAGGACAATGTCTTTGGTGGACAACTGTACACCAGCTGCTGGTGTAGCTGCTCCAGTCTACGAGTTCTGTGAGGAGAAGGAGGCAGCGGTGGATGACGAAGGGTGAGTGGGTGAGGAAGGGGAAAGGGGAGGGGAGAGAGAGAGAGAGAGAGAGAGAGAGAGAGAGAGAGAGAGAGAGAGAGAGAGAGAGAGAGAGAGAGAGCATTACCACTTGGTTCCTCCATTAGGCCCAGGTAGGTGTGTGTGCCCCTCCACCCTCACCTCACCCTCGACCTAACCTTCACCTCACCCTCGACCTCACCTCACCCTCGACCTAACCTTCACCTCACCCTAACCTTCACCTCACCCTCGACCTCACCTTCACCTCACCCTCGACCTAACCTTCACCTCACCCTTGACCTAACCTTCACCTCACCCTCGACCTAACCTTCACCTCACCCTTGACCTAACCTTCACCTCGACCTAACCTTCACCTCACCCTCGACCTAACCTTCACCTCACCCTCGACCTAATCTTCACCTCACCCTCGACCTAACCTCCACCTCACCCTCGACCTAACCTTCACCTCACCCTCGACCTAACCTTCACCTCACCCTCGACCTAACCCTCACCTCACTCTCGACCTAACCTTCACCTCACCCTCGACCTAACCTCCACCTCACCCTCCACCTCACCCTCGACCTAACCTTCACCTCACCCTCGACCTAACCTTCACCTCACCCTCGACCTAACCTCCACCTCACCCTCCACCTCACCTCACCCTCGACCTAACCTTCACCTCACCCTCGACCTAACCTTCACCTCACCCTCGACCTAACCCTCACCTAACTCTCGACCTAACCTTCACCTCACCCTCGACCTAACTTTCACCTCACCCTCGACCTAACCTTCACCTCACCCTCGACCTAACCTTCACCTCACCCTCGACCTCACCTCACCCTCGACCTAACCTTCACCTCACCCTCGACCTCACCTCACCCTCGACCTAACCTTCACCTCACCCTCGACCTAACCTTCACCTCACCCTCGACCTAACCTTCACCTCACCTAGACCTACCTTCACTCACCCTCGACCTAACCTCCACCTCACCCTCGACCTAACCTTCACCTCACCCTCGACAACCCTCACCTCACCTCGACCTAACCTTCACCTCACCCTCGACCTAACCTTCACCTCACCCTCGACCTAACTTCACCTCACCCTCGACCTAACCTCCACCTCACCCTCGACCTAACCTCACCTCACCTCGACCTAACCTTCACCTCACCCTCGACCTAACCTTCACCTCACCCTCGACCTAACCTCCACCTCACCCTCGACCTAACCTCCACCTCACCCTCGACCTAACCTTCACCTCACCCTCGACCTAACCTTCACCTCACCCTCGACCTAACCTTCACCTCACCCTCGACCTAACCTTCACCTCACCCTCGACCTAACCTTCACCTCACCCTCGACCTAACCTTCACCACACCCTCGACCTAACCTC
>NC_092264.1:9432437-9434937 GCF_036320965.1 Panulirus ornatus
AGGAGGTCCACTGAGGACGAATGTCTATCGGAAGGTGTCGTGAGGAGGTCCACTGAGGACAGTTGTCTATTGGAAGGTGTAGTGAGGAGGTCCACTGAGGACAGTTGTCTATCGGAAGGTGTAGTGAGGAGGTCCACTGAGGACGAATGTCTATCGGAAGGTGTAGTGAGGAGGTCCACTGAGGACAGTTGTCTATCGGAAGGTGTAGTGAGGAGGTCCACTGAGGACAGTTGTCTATCGGAAGGTGTAGTGAGGAGGTCCACTGAGGACAGTTGTCTATCGGAAGGTGTAGTGAGGTCCCCTGAGGACGATTGTCTATCGGAAGGTGTAGTGAGGAGGTCCACTGAGGACGGGTGTCTATCGGAAGGTGTAGTGAGGAGGTCCACTGAGGACAGTTGTCTATCGGAAGGTGTAGTGAGGAGGGCCACTGAGGACGATTGTCTATCGGAAGGTGTAGTGAGGAGGACCCGAGGACGATTGTCTATCGGAAGGTGTAGTGAGGAGGTCCACTGAGGACGACTGTCTATCGGAAGGTGTAGTGAGGAGGTCCACTGAGGACAGTTGTCTATCGGAAGGTGTAGTGAGGAGGTCCACTGAGGACAGTTGTCTATCGGAAGGTGTAGTGAGGAGGTCCACTGAGGACGGGTGTCTATCGGAAGGTGTAGTGAGGAGGTCCACTGAGGACAGTTGTCTATCGGAAGGTGTAGTGAGGAGGTCCACTGAGGACGACTGTCTATCGGAAGGTGTAGTGAGGAGGTCCACTGAGGACAGTTGTCTATCGGAAGGTGTAGTGAGGAGGTCCACTGAGGACAGTTGTCTATCGGAAGGTGTAGTGAGGAGGTCCACTGAGGACAGTTGTCTATCGGAAGGTGTAGTGAGGAGGTCCACTGAGAACGACTGTCTATCGGAAGGTGTAGCGAGGAGGTCCACTGAGGACGAATGTCTATCGGAAGGTGTAGTGAGGAGGTCCACTGAGGAAAAGCTTGGGTGAAGACATTATGGGAAGGAAAAAGCTTGAAGGAACATCTAACATGAACAAAAAGCTTGAAGGAACATCTAACATGAGAAAAAAAGCTTGAAGGAACATCTAACATGAGAAAAAAAGCTTGAAGGAACATCTAACATGAAGAAAAAGCTTGAAGGAACATCTAACATGAACAAAAAGCTTGAAGGAACATCTAACATGAGAAAAAAAGCTTGAAGGAACATCTAACATGAACAAAAAGCTTGAAGGAACATATAACATGAACAAAAAGCTTGAAGGAACATCTAACATGAACAAAAAGCTTGAAGGAACATCTAACATGAGAAAAAAAGCTTGAAGGAGCATCTAACATGAACAAAAAGCTTGAAGGAACATCTAACATGAAGAAAAAGCTTGAAGGAACATCTAACATGAACAAAAAGCTTGAAGGAACATCAAACATGAGAAAAAAAGCTTGAAGGAACATCTAACATGAACAAAAAGCTTGAAGGAACATCTAACATGAACAAAAAGCTTGAAGGAACATCTGACATGAACAAAAAGCTTGAAGGAACATCTAACATGAGAAAAAAAGCTTGAAGGAACATCTAACATGAGAAAAAAAGCTTGAAGGAACATTTAACATGAGAAAAAAAGCTTGAAGGAACATCTAACATGAGAAAAAAAGCTTGAAGGAACATCTAACATGAGAAAAAAAGCTTGAAGGAACATCTAACATGAGAAAAAAGCTTGAAGGAACATCTAACATGAACAAAAAGCTTGAAGGAACATCTAACATGAGAAAAAAGCTTGAAAGAACATCTAACATGAGAAAAAAAGCTTGAAGGAACATCTAACATGAGAAAAAAAGCTTGAAGGAACATCTAACATGAACAAAAAGCTTGAAGGAACATCTAACATGAAGAAAATGCTTGAAGGAACATCTAACATGAACAAAAAGCTTGAAGGAACATCTAACATGAGAAAAAAAAGCTTGAAGGAACATCTAACATGAACAAAAAGCTTGAAGGAACATCTAACATGAACAAAAAGCTTGAAGGAACATCTGACATGAACAAAAAGCTTGAAGGAACATCTAACATGAGAAAAAAAGCTTGAAGGAACATCTAACATGAGAAAAAAAGCTTGAAGGAACATCTAACATGAGAAAAAAAGCTTGAAGGAACATCTAACATGAGAAAAAAGCTTGAAGGAACATCTAACATGAGAAAAAAAGCTTGAAGGAACATCTAATATGAGAAAAAAGCTTGATGGAACATCTAACATGAACAAAAAGCTTGAAGGAACATCTAACATGAGAAAAAAGCTTGAAGGAACATCTAACATGAGAAAAAAAGCTTGAAGGAACATCTAACATGAGAAAAAAAGCTTGAAGAAACATCTAACATGAACAAAAAGCTTGAAGGAACATCTAACATGAAGAAAAAGCTTGAAGGAACATCTAACATGAACAAAAAGCTTGAAGGAACATCTGACATGAGAAAAAAAAGCTTGAACTAACATCTAACATGAACA
>NC_092264.1:9439937-9487437 GCF_036320965.1 Panulirus ornatus
GGATGAGCATGAGGGACCTGAGGGATGAGGTGAGAGACCTGAGCGATGAGGTGAGGGACCTGAGGGATGAGCATGAGGGACCTGAGGGATGAGCATGAGGGACCTGAGGGATGAGGAGAGGAACCTGAGGGATGAGGTGAGGGACCTGAGGGATGAGGTGAGGGACCTGAGGGATGAGGTGAGGGACCTGAGGGATGAGGAGAGGGACCTGAGGGATGAGGAGAGGGACCTGAGGGATGAGGAGAGGGACCTGAGGGATGAGCATGAGGGACCTGAGGGATGAGGAGAGGAACCTGAGGGATGAGGTGAGGGACCTGAGGGATGAGGAGAGGAACCTGAGGGATGAGGTGAGGGACCTGAGGGATGAGATGAAACATTTTGAAAATACAGAACCACCACTGAACCAAAGGCTACGTGGGTCTTGTGTCTAATTCTAAAGAAAGAGAATCTAATTCAAATGTAAAACTCTCCCCCCCCGTAAAACACACACACACACACACACACACACACACACACACACACACATCAGTTAATACAATGAAAATAATTAGAAGAAAAGTCGTAAATTTTAAATTTTTGTAAATGATTCGAAAAATTCACTGCCATCGGTATCATACGTCACCACAAAATTTACAACACTTGTAAAGGATAATGCAAATGATTATCAAATTTACAACCACAGTAATGTAAACAATGGAATATTTACAACAGTTGTCACGGTAATGTAAATGATTGGAAAATTTACAAATGTCGTAACGAAAATGTAAATGATTAGAACATTTACACAGTTGTAACAATGTAAATGATTAGATAACTTAGTTGTAAGAATAATGTACATTTACAGCAGCTGTAAAAGTAATATCAGTAGATGTAAAAACGTACTTTAAAACTCATTAGAAAATACATTTACAATAATTCTGAGTGTAAATCATGAGTATTATCACAACAGTGATAATGATAATAGAAAAAAAAACATTAAAATATTTTACAAAAGTTGTAAATGATGAGAATTTACAGAGAAAATGTCACCAGTGGACTTTGTTCACCAGAGATCCCACCCCAGAGATCCCACCCCAGAGATCCCACACCAGAGGTCCCACCCCAGAGATCCAATTCCAGAGATCCCACCCCAGAGATCCCACACCAGAGATCCCAACCCAGAGATCCCATCCCAGAGGTCCCAACCCAGAGATCCCATCCCAGAGGTCCCACCCCAGAGATCCTACCCCAGAGATCCCACGCCAGAGATCCCACCCCAGAGATCCCAACCCAGAGATCCCACCCCAGAGATCCCACGCCAGAGATCCCACCCCAGAGATCCCACCCCAGAGATCCCACCCCAGAGATCCCACACCAGAGATCCCACCCCAGAGATCCCACCCCAGAGATCCCACCCCAGAGATCCCACACCAGAGATCCCACCCCAGAGATCCCACCCCAGAGATCCCACCCCAGAGATCCCACCCCAGAGATCCCAACCCAGAGATCCCACCCCAGAGATCCCACCCCAGAGATCCCACCCCAGAGATCCCATCCCAGAGATCCCACCCCAGAGATCCCACCCCAGAGATCCCAACCCAGAGATCCCATCCCAGAGATCCCATCCCAGAGATCCCACCCCAGAGATCCCATCCCAGAGATCCCACCCCAGAGATCCCAACCCAGAGATCCCATCCCAGAGATCCCAACCCAGAGATCCCATCCCAGAGATCCCACCCCAGAGATCCCACCCCAGAGATCCTACCCCAGAGATCCCACCCCAGAGATCCCACCCCAGAGATCCCACCCCAGAGATCCCACGCCAGAGATCCCACCCCAGAGATCCCACCCCAGAGATCCCACCCCAGAGATCCCACGCCAGAGATCCCACCCCAGAGATCCCATCCCAGAGATCCCACCCCAGAGATCCCACCCCAGAGATCCCACCCCAGAGATCCCACCCCAGAGATCCCACCCCCATCAACCCCAACCAACCCCCAACCACCCCCCACCACCCCTAACCACCTACCACCCCAACCAACCCCCAACCAACCCCCACCCTCCACTATCCCCAACCCCCCTCCACCATCCCCAACCACCCTACCACCCCCAACCCCCTTCCCCCCACCAACCCCCACAACCCACCAAACCACCCCAACCCCCCAACCACCCTCCCTAACCACCTACCATCCCCCAACCACCCCCACACCATCCCCAACCCCCAAACCACCCCAACAACCCAACCACCTCCACCAACCACCCAACCACCCTACCACCCTACCACCCTTAACCACCCCCCTTCCCCCAACCACCCCCCTTCCCCCAACCCACCAACCCCCACCAACCCCCCCAACCAATACAACCACACAACCCTAAAACACACAATCGTCTTAATTGAAAAAATTCCCCCCACCCCCCCACCAAGAGATCGTAATGAGCCTCATATATTATCCTTAATGACGTGGGAACTAATTAAAGGGTAATTAACGAATTAAGGAAGTGTAATTAACTGGGTTTGGCCCCAGCCAGCGTCTAGGGGAAATGTCATAGATCGTCTTTCGTCGACGAGGCTAAACAAACGTAGAACACTGGCCGAAATTATACGAAAAAAAGAGACGAAGAAAAGATGATCAAATTTGACGTAATATTAACCTTTATCCCTTGGGTTAAGGGAGAAAAAATACTTCCCACGTATTCCCTGCGTGTCGTAGAAGGTGACTAAAAGGGGAGGGAGCGGGTGGGGGGCTGGAAATCCTCCCCTCTCATTATTTTTAATTTTCCAAAAGAAGGAACAGAGAAGGGGGCCAGGTGAGGATATTCCCTCAAAGGCCCAGTTCTCTGTTCTTAACGCTACCTCGCTAACGCGGGAAATGGCGAATAGTTTGAAAAAAAAAAAAAAAATTAACCTTTGATGTTCGCTGATGATTCCCTGTTGGTTGGGGGAATATAGAAAACGTTTAGCATCTTCGCTATACTGAACAGAATGACAAGACCTTCCATGGGTTTAGATATAATATCTATCTATCTATCTATCTATCTATCTATCTATCTATCTATCTATATACATATATAGATAGATAGATAGATAGATAGATAAATAGATAGATAGATAGATAAACAGATAGATAGATACATAAATAAATAGATAGATAGATAGATAGATAGATAAATAGATAAATAGATAGACAGATAGATAGATAGATAGATAGATAGATAGATAGATACATGGATAGATAGATAGATAGATAAATAAATAGATAGATAGATAGATAGAAATATAGATAGATAGATAGATAAATAGATTGATATAGAGATGAATAGATAGATAGATAGATATAGCGTTAATGGGATGGCCTTGATTGGGCCCCAGTTTTCTCAGCTAACATATAAAAAAAAGTATTATGGGTAGTTTGTTACGTTCAGAAACTATGGACCAGGGTTCGACCTCCTGTACCAGGATGGGCTGAGGCAGGAACCAAACCTCAGACTACATTTTTCAGTGTTAAAATTCTTCTTGAACTGCTAAGTTGAGGTTGTGCGGCCGAGGGGTTAAATGTACCTCATAGAAGAGGTTTAGTGGACCAGGTAACCTCACCCAAGAGGTTTAGTGGGCCAGGTAACCTCACCCAAGAGGTTTAGTGGGCCAGGTAACCCCATCCAAGAGGTTTAGTGGGTCAGGTAACCTCACCCAAGAGGTTTAGTGGGCAAGGTAACCTCACCCAAGAGGTTTAGTGGGCCAGTTAACCTCACTCAAGAGGTTTAGTGGGTCAGGTAACCTCACCCAAGAGGTTTAGTGGGCCAGGTAACCTCACCCATGAGGTTTAGTGGGCCAGGTAACCTCACCCAAGAGGTTTACTGGTCCAGGTAACCTCACCCATGAGGTTTAGTGGGCCAGGTAACCTCACCCAAGAGGTTTAGTGGGCCAGGTAACCTCACCCAGGAGGTTTAGTGGACCAGGTAACCTCACCCAAGAGGTTTAGTGGACCAGGTAACCTCGGCCAAGAGGTTTATTGGGTCAGGTAACCTCACCCAAGAGGTTTACTGGACCAGGTAACCTCACCCAAGAGGTTTAGTGGGCCAGGTAACCTCACCCAAGAGGTTTAGTGGACCAGTTAACCTCACCCAAGAGGTTTAGTGGACCAGTTAACCTCACCCAGGAGGTTTAGTGGGCCAGGTAACCTCACCCAAGAGGTTTAGTGGGCCAGGTAACCTCACCCAAGAGGTTTAGTGGGCCAGGTAACCTCACCCAAGAGGTTTAGTGGACCAGTTAACCTCACCCAAGAGGTTTAGTGGGCCAGGTAACCTCACCCAAGAGGTTTAGTGGGTCAGGTAACCTCACCCAAGAGGTTTAGTGGACCAGGTAACCTCACCCAAGAGGTTTAGTGGGCCAGGTAACCTCACCCAAGAGGTTTAGTGGGCAAGGTAACCTCACTCAAGAGGTTTATTGGACCAGGTAACCTCACCCAAGAGGTTTAGTGGACCAGGTAACCTCACCCAAGAGGTTTAGTAGGCCAGGTAACCTCACCCAAGAGGTTTAATGGGTCAGGTAACCTCACCCAAGAGGTTTAGTGGACCAGGTAACCTCACCCAAGAGGTTTACTGGACCAGGTAACCTCACCCAAGAGGTTTAGTGGACCAGGTAACCTCACCCATGAGGTTTAGTGGACCAGGTAACCTCAACCAAAAGGTTTAGTGGGCCAGGTAACCTCACCCAAGAGGTTTACTGGTCCAGGTAACCTCACCCATGAGGTTTAGTGGGCCAGGTAACCTCACCCAAGAGGTTTAGTGGACCAGATAACCTCACCCAAGAGGTTTAGTAGGCCAGGTAACCTCACCCAAGAGGTTTACTGGTCCAGGTAACCTCACCCATGAGGTTTAGTGGGCCAGGTAACCTCACCCAAGAGGTTTAGTGGACCAGGTAACCTCACCCAAGAGGTTTAGTGGACCAGGTAACCTCACCCAGGAGGTTTAGTGGGCCAGGTAACCTCACCCAAGAGGTTTAGTGGACCAGGTAACCTCACTCAAGAGGTTTATTGGGTCAGGTAACCTCACCCAAGAGGTTTACTGGACCAGGTAACCTCACCCAAGAGGTTTAGTGGGCCAGGTAACCTCACCCAAGAGGTTTAGTGGGTCAGGTAACCTCACCCAAGAGGTTTATTGGGTCAAGTAACCTCACCCAAGAGGTTTAGTGGACCAGGTAACCTCACCCAAGAGGTTTAGTGGGTCAGGTAACCTCACCCAAGAGGTTTAGTGGGTCAAGTAACCTCACCCAAGAGGTTTAGTGGACCAGGTAACCTCACCCAAGAGGTTTAGTGGGCCAGGTAACCTCACCCAAGAGGTTTAGTGGGTCAGGTAACCTCACCCAAGAGGTTTATTGGGTCAGGTAACCTCACCCAAGAGGTTTAGTGGACCAGGTAACCTCACCCAAGAGGTTTAGTGGGTCAGGTAACCTCACCCAAGAGGTTTATTGGGCCAGGTAACCCCATCCAAGAGGCTTAGTGAGTCAGGTAACCTCACCCAAGAGGTTTAGTGGACCAGTTAACCTCATCCAAGGGGTTTAGTGGGTCAGGTAACCTCACCCAAGAGGTTTATTGGGTCAGGTAACCTCACCCAAGAGGTTTACTGGACCAGGTAACCTCACCCAAGAGGTTTAGTGGGTCAGGTAACCTCACCCAAGAGGTTTATTGGGTCAGGTAACCTCACCCAAGAGGTTTAGTGGACCAGGTAACCTCACCCAAGAGGTTTAGTGGACCAGGTAACCTCACCCAAGAGGTTTAGTGAGCCAGGTAACCTCACCCGAGAGGTTTAGTGGGCCAGGTAACCTCAACCAAGAGGTTTAGTGGACCAGTTAACCTCACCCAAGAGGTTTAGTGGGCCAGGTAACCTCACCCAAGGGGTTTAGTGGACCAGGTAACCTCACCCAAGAGGTTTAGTGGACCAGGTAACCTCACCCAAGGGGTTTAGTGGACCAGGTAACCTCACCCAAGAGGTTTAGTGGACCAGGTAACCTCACCCATGAGGTTTAGTGGACCAGGTAACCTCATCCAAGAGGTTTAGTGGGCCAGGTAACCTCACCCAAGAGGTTTAGTGGACCAGGTAACCTCACCCAAGAGGTTTAGTGGGCCAGGTAACCTCACACAAGAGGTTTAGTGGGCCAGGTAACCTCATCCAAGAGGTTTAGTGGACCAGGTAACCTCACCCAAGAGGTTTAGTGGACCAGGTAACCTCATCCAAGAGGTTTAGTGGACCAGGTAACCTCATCCAAGAGGTTTAGTGGACCAGGTAACCTCATCCAAGAGGTTTAGTGGACCAGGTAACCTCATCCAAGAGGTTTAGTGGACCAGGTAACCTCATCCAAGAGGTTTAGTGGACCAGGTAACCTCACCCAAGAGGTTTAGTGGACCAGGTAACCTCATCCAAGAGGTTTAGTGGACCAGGTAACCTCATCCAAGAGGTTTAGTGGACCAGGTAACCTCATCCAAGAGGTTTAGTGGACCAGATAACCTCACCCATGAGGTTTAGTGGACCAGGTAACCTCACCCAAGAGGTTTAGTGGACCAGGTAACCTCATCCAAGGGGTTTAGTGGACCAGATAACCTCACCCAAGAGGTTTAGTGGGCCAGGTAACCTCAACCAAGAGGTTTAGTGGACCAGGTAACCTCACCCAAGAGGTTTAGTGGGCCAGATAACCTCACCCAGGAGGTTTAGTGGACCAGGTAACCTCACCCAAGAGGTTTAGTGGGCCAGATAACCTCACCCATGAGGTTTAGTGGACCAGGTAACCTCACCCAAGAGGTGTAGTGGACCAGGTAACCTCACCCAAGAGGTTTAGTGGACCAGTTAACCTCACCCAAGAGGTTTAGTGGACCAGGTAACCTCACCCAAGAGGTTTAGTGGACTAGGTAACCTCACCCAAGAGGTTTAGTGGACCAGGTAACCTCACCCAAGAGGTTTAGTGGACCAGTTAACCTCACCCAAGAGGTTTAGTGGACCAGGTAACCTCACCCAAGGGGTTTAGTGGACCAGGTAACCTCACCCATGAGGTTTAGTGGACCAGGTAACCTCACCCAAGGGGTTTAGTGGACCAGGTAACCTCACCCATGAGGTTTAGTGGACCAGGTAACCTCATCATACCCAATCAACTAAGAACTCATGAGTATTGCCAACTGTTCACTATAGTGAAGATGTAGCAAATCCCTATAATTACCCCCAAAAGTAAGAATAAACAACCAAAAGTAAGAATAAACAACCAAAAGTAAGAATAAACAACCAAAAGTAAGAATAAACAACCAAAAGTAAGAATAAACAACCAATATAACACGCAGTATTACGATATGTATAATTCTTTTATCTTCAATGTATAATTCTTTTTTCTTCAATTGTATAATTCTTTTTTCTTCAATGTATAATTCTTTTATCTTCAATGTATAATTCTTTTATCTTCAATGTATAATTCTTTTTTCTTCAATTGTATAATTCTTTTTTCTTCTATGTATAATTCTTTTTTCTTCATTGTATAATTTTTTTTCTTCAATGTATAATTCTTTTTTCTTCTATGTATAATTCTTTTTTCTTCATTGTATAATTTTTTTTTCTTCAATGTATAATTCTTTTTTCTTCTATGTATAATTCTTTTTTCTTCATTGTATAATTTTTTTCTTCAATGTATAATTCTTTTTTCTTCAATGTATGATTCTTTTTTCTTCATTGTATAATTCTCTTTTCTTCAATGTATAATTCTTTTTTCTTCAATGTATAATTCTTTTTTCTTCAATGTATAATTCTTTTTTCTTCAATGTATAATTCTTTTTCTTCAATGTATGATTCTTTTTTCTTCAATGTATAATTCTTCTTTCTTCAATGTATAATTCTTTTTCCTTCAATGTATAATTCTTTTCTCTTTAATGTATAATTCTTTTTCATTGTATAATTCTTTTTTCTTCAATTTATAATTCTTTTTCCTTCAATGTATGATTCTTTTTTCTTCAATGTATAATTCTTTTTCCTTCAATGTATGATTCTTTTTCTTCAATGTATAATTCTTTTTCCTTCAATGTATAATTCTTTTTCTTCAATGTATAATTCCTTTTTCCTTCAATGTATAAACCTTTTTTCTTCAATGTATAATTCCTTTTTCCTTTAATGTATAAATCTTTTTTCTTCAATGTATAATTCCTTTTTCCTTCAATGTATAAATCTTTTTTCTTCAATGTATAATTCTTTTTCCTTCAATGTATAAATCTATTTTCTTCAATGTATAATTCTTTTTCCTTCAATGTATAATTATTTTTTCTTTAATGTATAAATCTTTTTTCTTCAATGTATAATTCCTTTTTTCTTCAATGTATAATTCCTTTTTTCTTCAAATGTATAATTCTTTTTTTTTCTTCGTCTTTTTTTCTTATAATTTCAGCCTCTCTGCTTCTCCAGTCTCGCCTCACGAACGAAACACAGTTCTCACAGCCAAATGATGATGACACTTCCCCCCCCCCCCCCACCAACCCGGGCGATCACGCTTCCTTAATTACCTGTTAATTACTTTCCATGTTATTAAGGGTTAAATGATAACAAACCCATTACATGCTAGTAATGGAGAGAGTCAAACTATCAATTAAGGAGGTTGTTTTTGAGGTTGTCAGATGGCGCTGGTGATGCCCAGGGGGGAGGAGGGGGTAAGGTAGGTAGGTAGGTAGGTAGGTAGGTAGGTAGGTAGGTAGGTAGGTAGGTAGGTAAGTAGGTAGGTAGGTAGGTAGGTAGGTAGGTAGGTAGGCAGGTAGGTAGGTAGGTAGGTAGGTAGGTAGGCAGCTAGGTAGGTAGGTAGGTAGGTAGGTAGGTAGGTAGGTAGGTACGTAAGTAGGTAGGTAGGTAGGAAGGTAGGTAGGTAGGTAGGTATGTAGCTGGGTAGGTAGGTAGGTAAGTAGGTGTAGCCAGATCTCCACAACTTATCTTTCACATTAAACTTACATCTCTTGTAAGTGTTCAAGTCATTTTCATTACAACTGTTGTAAATGTTCTAACGAATTTCAGTTCTTGAAGCTACCTGGGGCGTCCTAGCTACGTCTCTTCGATGTATATCAACTGAATCTTATTTCTCTCTTGTGTCTCCCCTGATGATGTGATTATGACACGAAAGTGCACTTGGGAACTTATCGTGTTTCGTCTCCCCCCGTGGACTCATAGGAATATCTTGATCACGCGCAAAATTGTGATCCTTTCCAATATATATATATATATATATATATATATATATATATATATATATATATATATATATATATATACATATATATATATATATATATATATATATATATATATATATATATATATATATATATATATATATATTTTGGAATATCCTCACCTGGCCCCCTCTGTTCCTTCTTTTGGAAAATTAAAAAAAAAAACGAGAGGGGAGGATTTCCAGCCCCCCGCTCCCTCCCCTTTTAGTCGCCTTCTACGACACGCAGGGAATACGTGGGAAGTATTCTTAATCCCCTATCCCCAGGGATAATATATATATATATATATATATATATATATATATATATATATATATATATATATATATATATATATATATATATATATATTCTCAGTGAATGTAGGTTTGCGGCAGGGGTGTGTGATGTCTCCATGGTTGTTTAATTTGTTTATGGATGGGGTTGTTAGGGAGGTGAATGCAAGAGTTTTGGAAAGAGGGGCAAGTATGAAGTCTGTTGGGGATGAGAGAGCTTGGGAAGTGAGTCAGTTGTTGTTCGCTGATGATACAGCGCTGGTGGCTGATTCATGTGAGAAACTGCAGAAGCTGGTGACTGAGTTTGGTAAAGTGTGTGGAAGAAGAAAGTTAAGAGTATATGTGAATAAGAGCAAGGTTATTAGGTACAGTAGGGTTGAGGGTCAAGTCAATTGGGAGGTGAGTTTGAATGGAGAAAAACTGGAGGAAGTGAAGTGTTTTAGATACCTGGGAGTGGATCTGGCAGCGGATGGAACCATGGAAGCGGAAGTGGATCATAGGGTGGGGGAGGGGGCGAAAATTCTGGGAGCCTTGAAGAATGTGTGGAAGTCGAGAACATTATCCCGGAAAGCAAAAATGGGTATGTTTGAAGGAATAGTGGTTCCAACAATGTTGTATGGTTGCGAGGCGTGGGCTATGGATAGAGTTGTGCACAGGAGGATGGATGTGCTGGAAATGAGATGTTTGAGGACAATGTGTGGTGTGAGGTGGTTTGATCGAGTAAGTAACGTAAGGGTAAGAGAGATGTGTGGAAATAAAAAGAGCGTGGTTGAGAGAGCAGAAGATGGTGTTTTGAAGTGGTTTGGGCACATGGAGAGAATGTGTGAGGAAAGATTGACCAAGAGGATATATGTGTCGGAGGTGGAGGGAACGAGGAGAAGAGGGAGACCAAATTGGAGGTGGAAAGATGGAGTGAAAAAGATTTTGTGTGATCGGGGCCTGAACATGCAGGAGGGTGAAAGGAGGGCAAGGAATAGAGTGAATTGGAGCGATGTGGTATACCGGGGTTGACGTGCTGTCAGTGGATTGAATCAAGGCATGTGAAGCGTCTGGGGTAAACCATGGAAAGCTGTGTAGGTATGTATATTTGCGTGTGTGGACGTATGTATATACATGTGTATGGGGGGGGGGGGGGGCATTTCTTTCGTCTGTTTCCTTGCGCTACCTCGCAAACGCGGGAGACAGCGACAGAAAAAAAAAATATATTTAAACGCATTCGATACGAAACAATAAAAAAAAGAGAGGGGTGGTGACTGGTATTCATCATAAATCTTCGCTACGAAAAATGACGATGTATTGAGCATCAAGGAGGAGGAGGAGGAGGAGGAGGAGGAGGAGGAGGAGGAGGAGGAGGAGGAGTAGGAGGAGGAGGAGGAGGAGGAGGGAGGGGTATGGCACGCGCCTCGCCCTTACCAACACGTGACAACCCGAGCGAAATCCTAAAGGGGTGAAGACACACACATACACACACACATAAAAAAAAAATAGGACGAAAAGAAATTAAAATGTTTCGTATTGAAGGAAGATCGCTCACTCATGCCTGACTCTCTCTCTCTCTCTCTCTCTCTCTCTCTCTCTCTCTCTCTCTCTCTCTCTCTCCCCTTCCACCTCATCACCTCCCAGATGAGCGCCTCCCACATGGTGTGGGAGGGGATGGATGGTGTGGGTGGGGTAAGGACGTGTGGGAAAGGACCAGGTGTGGGAAAGGACCAAGTGTAGGAAAGGACCAGGTGTGGGGGCCTGATTAATTTCTGTAATAAACTGCCATTAAACTGCCCGAGCTCTGTCTAATCAGATCCTGTATTAAACTGGTCATGTTATATATTCATTCATTTATCATACTTTGTCGCTGTCTCCCGCGTTAGCGAGGTAGCGCAAGGAAACAGACGAAAGAAATGGCCCAACCCACCCACATACACATGTATATACATACACGTCCACACACGCTCATATATATACCTATACATCTCAACGTATACATATATATGCACACACAGACATATACAAATATACACATGTACATAATCCATACTGTCTGCCCTTATTCATTCCCGTCGCCACCTCGCCACACACTCCTCCGCACAACTCTATCTATAGCCCACGCCTCGCAACCATATATCTTTGTTGGAATCACTTCCAAGATAACGTTCTCGACTTCCACACATTTTTCAACGCTCTCAGAACTTTCGCCCCCTCCCCCACCCTATGATCCACTTCCGCTTCCATGGTTCCATCCGCTGCCAGATCCACTCCCAGATATCTAAAACACTTCACTTCCTCCAGTTTTTCTCCATTCAAACTTACCTCCCAATTGATTTGACCCTCAACCCTACTGTACCTAATAACCTTGCTCTTATTCACATTTACTCTTAACTTTCTTCTTTCACACACTTTACCAAACTCAGTCACCAGCTTCTGCAGTTTCTCACATGAATCAGCCACCAACGCTGTATCATCAGCGAACAACAACTGACTCACTTCCCAAGCTCTCTCATCCCCAACAGACTTCATACTTGCCCCTCTTTCCAAAACTCTTGCATTCACCTCTCTAACAACCCCATCCATAAACAAATTAAACAACCATGGAGACATCACACACCCCTGCCGCAAACCTACATTCACTGAGAACCAATCACTTTCCTCTCTTCCTACACGTACACATGCCTTACATCCTCGATAAAAACTTTTCACTGCTTCTAACAACTTTCCTCCCACACCATATATTCTTAATACCTTCCACAGAGCATCTCTATCAACTCTATCATATGCCTTCTCCAGATCCATAAATGCTACATACAAATCCATTTGCTTTTCTAAGTATTTCTCACATACATTCTTCAAAGCAAACACCTGATCCACACATCCTCTACCACTTCGGAAACCACACTGCTCTTCCCCAATCTGATGCTCTGTACATGCCTTCACCCTCTCAATCAATACACTCCCATACAACTTACTAGGAATACTCAACAAACTCATGCCTCTGTAATTTGAGCACTCACTGAAATCCAGAGACCTGAAGGCAAGTTTCAGTGGTCCTGAAATCCAGAGACCTGAGGGCAAGTTTCAGTGGTCCTGAAATCCAGAGACCTGAAGGTAAGTTTCAGTGGTCCTGAAATCCAGAGACCTGAAGGTAAGTTTCAGTGGTCATGAAATCCAGAGACCTGAAGGTAAGTTTCAGTGGTCATGAAATCCAGAGACCTGAAGGTAAGTTTCAGTGGTCTTCAACCCTGGCGAATTCCAGAAGCGAAAAATTCAAAGCTCCGGGAATCCAGAATTCCAGAATGCATGATTCCAGCCCTCCTCCTCAAATCTGGATTTCCAGAGGCAAAAATTACCCTCCCTCCCTCCACTTCCCTCCACCTCCCTCCCCCCCCCGCAAAGAGTTTCCCCCCAGCTCAAGACCACAACCACCTCCTCCCTCTTCCCCCCTCCTCCTCAAATCTGGATTTCCAGAGGCAAAAATTCCCTCCTCCCTCCCTCCACTTCCCTCCCTCCCTCCACTTCCCTCCACCTCCCTCCCCCCCCGCAAAGAGTTTCCCCCCAGCTCAAGACCACAACCACCTCCTCCCTCTCCCCCCTCCTCCTCAAATCTGGATTTCCAGAGGCAAAAAATTCCCTCCCTCCCTCCCTCCACTTCCCTCCACCTCCCTCCCCCCCCGCAAAGAGTTTCCCCCCAGCTCAAGACCACAACCACCTCCTCCCTCTCCCCCCCCCCTCCTCCTCAAATCTGGATTTCCAGAGGCAAAAAATTCCCTCCCTCCCTCCCTCCACTTCCCTCCACCTCCCTCCCCCCCCGCAAAGAGTCCCCCCCCCAGCTCAAGACCACAACCACCTCCTCCCTCTCCCCCCCCCCTCCTCAAATCTGGATTTCCAGAGGCAAAATTCCCTCCTCCCTCCCTCCACTTCCCTCCACACCCTCCACCTCCCTCCTCCCTCCCCCCCCGCAAAGAGTTTCCCCCCAGCTCAAGACCACAACCACCTCCTCCCTCTCCCCCCTCCTCCTCAAATCTGGATTTCCAGAGGCAAAAATTCCCTCCCTCCCTCCCTCCACTTCCCTCCACCTCCCTCCCCCCCCCCGCAAAGAGTTTCCCCCCCAGCTCAAGACCACAACCACCTCCTCCCTCTCCCCCTCCCTCCTCAAATCTGGATTTCCAGAGGCAAAAATTACCCTCCCTCCCTCCCTCCACTTCCCTCCACCTCCCTCCCCCCCGCAAAGAGTTTCCCCCCAGCTCAAGACCACAACCACCTCCTCCCTCTCCCCCTCCCTCCTCAAATCTGGATTTCCAGAGGCAAAAATTCCCTCCCTCCCCTCCCTCCACTTCCCTCCACCTCCCTCCCCCCCCCGCAAAGAGTTTCCCTCCAGCTCAAGACCACAACCACCTCCTCCCTCTCCCCCCCTCCTCCTCAAATCTGGATTTCCAGAGGCAAAATTACCCTCCCTCCCTCCACTCCCTCCACCTCCCTCCCCCCCCGCAAAGAGTTTCCCCCAGCTCAAGACCACAACCACCTCCTCCCTCTCCCCCTCCCTCCTCAAATCTGGATTTCCAGAGACAAAAATTACCCTCCCTCCCTCCCTCCACTTCCCTCCACCTCCCTCCCCCCCGCAAAGAGTTTCCCCCCAGCTCAAGACCACAACCACCTCCTCCCTCTCCCCCTCCCTCCTCAAATCTGGATTTCCAGAGGCAAAAATTCCCTCCCTCCCCTCCCTCCACTTCCCTCCACCTCCCTCCCCCCCCGCAAAGAGTTTCCCTCCAGCTCAAGACCACAACCACCTCCTCCCTCTCCCCCCTCCTCCTCAAATCTGGATTTCCAGAGGCAAAAAATTCCCTCCCTCCCTCCCTCCACTTCCCTCCACCTCCCTCCCCCCCCGCAAAGAGTTTCCCCCCAGCTCAAGACCACAACCACCTCCTCCCTCTCCCCCCTCCTCCTCAAATCTGGATTTCCAGAGGCAAAAATTCCCTCCTCCCTCCCTCCACTCCCTCCACCTCCCTCCCCCCCCGCAAAGAGTTTCCCTCCAGCTCAAGACCACAACCACCTCCTCCCTCTCCCCCCTCCTCCTCAAATCTGGATTTCCAGAGGCAAAAAATTCCCTCCCTCCCTCCCTCCACTTCCCTCCACCTCCCTCCCCCCCCGCAAAGAGTTTCCCCCCAGCTCAAGACCACAACCACCTCCTCCCTCTCCCCCCTCCTCCTCAAATCTGGATTTCCAGAGGCAAAAATTCCCTCCTCCCTCCCTCCACTCCCTCCACCTCCCTCCCCCCCCGCAAAGAGTTTCCCTCCAGCTCAAGACCACAACCACCTCCTCCCTCTCCCCCCTCCTCCTCAAATCTGGATTTCCAGAGGCAAAAAATTCCCTCCCTCCCTCCCTCCACTTCCCTCCACCTCCCTCCCCCCCCGCAAAGAGTTTCCCCCCAGCTCAAGACCACAACCACCTCCTCCCTCTCCCCCCTCCTCCTCAAATCTGGATTTCCAGAGGCAAATATTCCCTCCTCCCTCCCTCCACTTCCCTCCACCTCCCTCCCCCCCCGCAAAGAGTTTCCCCCCAGCTCAAGACCACAACCACCTCCTCCATCTCCCCCCCCTCCTCAAATCTGGATTTCCAGAGGCAAAAATTCCCTCCTCCCTCCCTCCACTTCCCTCCACCTCCCTCCACACCCTCCACCTCCCTCCCCCCCCGCAAAGAGTTTCCCCCCCCCCGGCTCAACACCACAACCACCATCTCCCCCCCAAGTCAAAAATTCCCTAAATCAACATCTGCCTTCTTCTTCCACCCTCTGGAATTTTGCGACTTCTTCCACAACTACGCTGGAGTCCAGGTGGAGCAGCGCCTCTCCACCAGGGCTGTGAGAGAGAGAGAGAGAGAGAGAGAGAGAGAGAGAGAGAGAGAGAGAGAGAGAGAGAGAGAGAGAGAGAGGCTGGAGTGGGACGGGGCAGGGCGGGGCGGGACGGGGCGGGGCGGGGTGGGGTGGGGTGGGGTGGGGCGGAGCGGGGCGGGGCGGGGCGGGGCAGGTGTGGGGCAGGACGGGGCGGGGCGGGGCGGGGAGGGGCAGGTGTGGGGCAGGACGGGGCGGGGTGGGGCGGGGCGGGGCGGGGTGGGGCGTCACAGCCAAACACCGACACTTCCTCGTCCTGTTCTCCACCCCATTTGCTTCCACCCACCCCGTCCCTCCACACACCCTAGTCCCTCCACCCACCCTAGTCCCTCCACACACCCTAGTCCCTCCACCCTTGTCCCTCTTCCCTCGTCTCTCCACCACCCGTTCCTCCACACCCATCCCTCCAAACAAGGGTCGTACCATCGTATTCAAGGGTCGTACCGTCGTGTTCAAGGGTCGTACCGTCGTGCTCAAGGGTCGTACCGTCGTGTTTAAGGGTCGTACCGTCGTGCTCAAGGGTCGTACCGTCGTGTTCAAGGGTCGTACCGTCGTGCTCAAGGGTACGTACCGTCGTGTTCAAGTGTCGTACCATCGTATTCAAGGGTCGTACCATCGTGCTCAAGGGTACGTACCGTCGTGCTCAAGGGTCGTACCGTCGTACTCAAGGGTCGTAACGTCGTGCTCAAGGGTCGTACCGTCGTGCTCAAGTGTCGCACCGTCGTGCTCAAGGGTCGTACCGTCGTGCTCAAGGGTCGTACCGTCGTGTTCAAGAGTCGTCCCATCGTGTTCAAGGGTCGTCCCATCGTGCTCAAGGGTCGTACCGTCGTGGTCAAGGGTCGTACCGTCGTGGTCAAGGGTCGTGCCGTCGTGCTCAAGGGTCGTACCGTCTCACCGTCGTGTTCAAGTGTCGTACCGTCGTGCTCAAGGGTCGTACCGTCGTGCTCAAAGGTCGTACCGTCGTGTTCAAGGGTCGTACCGTCGTGCTCAAGGGTCGTACCGTCATGCTCAAGGGTCGTACCGTCGTGTTCAAGGGTCGTACCGTCGTGCTCAAGGGTCGTACCGTCGTGCTCAAGGGTCGTACCGTCGTGCTCAAGGGTCGTACCGTCGTGTTCAAGGGTCGTACCGTCGTGCTCAAGGGTCGTACCGTCCTGCTCAAGGGTCGTATTGATAAAGCAAGACTTAAAATTATTTATGATTACTTATATAACACATATGATTAATTTACTTGTAATCTAACTAAAACAATTTTCGAAAAAAAAAAATTAAATCAACTATTCCACATTTATGCTTTAAACGCCATTCAACATTCGAGCAATTTAAACGCCATTGAACATGCACACTTTCAACCTCATTTAAGATTCGCGTTATTGAAACGACTATTCAAAATGCACGCTGTAAACGCCATTCACCACAGTGTCGCTCATTTAAAACGTTCATTCAACGCTCTCACTTTCAACGCCATTCAGCACTCTCACTTTAAACGCCATTCAGCACTCTCACTTTAAACGCCATTCAGCACTCTCACTTTAAACGCCATTCAGCACTCTCACTTTAAACGCTATAGAGCCTCTCACTTTAAACGCTAACCAGCACTCTCACTTTAAACGCCATTCAGCATTCTCACTTTAAACGCCATTCAGCATTCTCACTTTAAACGCCATTCAGCATTCTCACTTTAAACGCCATTCAGCAATCTCACTTTAAACGCTATTCAGCACTCTCACTTTAAACGCCATTCATCATTCTCACTTTAAACGCCATTCAGCACTCTCGCTTTAAACGCCATTGAGCCCCTCACTTTAAACGCCATTCAGCACTCACGCAATTTAAACGCCATTCACAATAAACGCCTTAAACGCCATTCAGCATCCGCGATTTAAACGACATTCAACACTTCACGCAATTCAAACGCCACTCACAATAAACGCCTTCAACGCCATTCCGCATCCGCGCTTTAAACGCCCCTGGCCGAGCAACAGGAGCCAAAGTAAATGGTGTTAAAGAACACAAAATTGAGTTGCCGTCTCGCCAGCGTGAGCCGCTTGCCAAGTACCGGAGACTAATGCGTTTAAAGTCGAGTGTGAGAAACAACGACCGACATGTGTCCCGGACCAGGTACACAGCCACACACACACACACACACACACACACACCATCACACCTACACACACACACACACACACACACACACACACATCACACCTACACACACACACACACACACCATCACACACACACACACACACACACACACACCATTACACCTACACAACCAATAGACAGTAAACAAAAACAAGAGACTGGGAGAGAGAGAGAGAGAGAGAGAGAGAGAGAGAGAGAGAGAGAGAGAGAGAGAGAGAGAGAGAGAGAGAGAGAGAGAGATGAATACGGTAACACTAGCGTGCATTAAGGGCCAAGCGTCTGGTGTAGAGTGAGGCGAGGGTGAACGTAGACTGAAGCAATGAACGTGCCAAATGTGGTATAGGGGGGTCGTGTGGACTGAAGTAGCTATAATCAAGGGAAAATTTCACTTCAAATTGGAAAGATTCTGTATATTCAATATAAAATGGTCGTCCCGTCGTGCTCAAGGGTCGTACTGTCGTGCTTGAAGATCGTACCGTCGTGATCAAGGGTCATACCGTCGTGCTCAAGGGTCGTCCCGTCGTGATCAAGGGTCGTACCGTCGTGCTCAAGGGTCGTACCGTCGTGATCAAGGGTCGTAAAGTCGTGCTCAAGGGTCGTACCGTCGTGCTCAAGGGTCGTACTGTCGTGCTCAAGAGTCGTACCGTCGTGCTCAAGTGTCGTACCGTCGTGCTCAAGGGTCGTACCGTCGTGCTCAAGGGTCGTACCGTCGTGCTCAAGGGTCGTACCGTCATGCTCAAGGGTCATACCGTCGTGCTCAAGGGTCGTACCGTCATGCTCAAGGGTCGTACCGTCATGCTCAAGGGTCGTACCGTCATGCTCAAGGGTCGTACCGTCGTGCACAAGGGTCGTACCGTCGTGATCAAGGGTCGTATCGTCGTGCTCAAGGGTCGCACCGTCGTGCTCAAGGGTCGTACCGTCGTGCTCAAGGGTCGTACCGTCGTGCTCAAGGGTCGTACCGTCGTGCTCAAGGATCATATCGTCGTGCTCAAGGGTCGTACCGTCGTGCTCAAGGGTCGTACCGTCGTGCTCAAGGGTCGTACCGTCGTGCTCAAGGGTCGTACCGTCGTGCTCAAGGGTCGTACCGTCGTGCTCAAGTGTCGTACCGTCGTGCTCAAGGGTCGTACCGTCATGCTCAAGGGTCGTACCGTCGTGCACAAGGGTCGTACCGTCGTGCTCAAGGGTCGTACCGTCGTGCTCAAGGGGTCGTACCGTCGTGCTCAAGGGTCGTACCGTCGTGCTCAAGAGTCGTACCGTCATGCTCAAGGGTCGTACCGTCGTGCTCAAGGAGTCGTACCGTCGTGCTCAAGGGTCGTACCGTCATGCTAAAGGGTCGTACCGTCGTGCTCAAGGGTCGTACCGTCGTGCTCAAGGGTCGTACCGTCGTGCTCAAGGGTCGTAACGTCGTGCTCAAGGATCATATCGTCGTGCTCAAGGGTCGTACGTCGTGCTCAAGGATCATATCGTCGTGCTCAAGGGGTCGTACCGTCGTGCTCAAGGGTCGTACCGTCGTGCTCAAGAGTCATACCCTCGTGCTCAAGGGGTCGTACCGTCGTGCTCAAGATTCGTACCGTCATGCTCAAGGGTCGTACCGTCGTGCTCAAGGGGTCGTACCGTCGTGCTCAAGGGGTCGTACCGTCGTGCTCAAGGGCCGTACCGTCGTGCTCAAGAGTCATACCCTCGTGCTCAAGGGTCGTACCGTCGTGCTCAAGAGTCATACCCTCGTGCTCAAGGGTCGTAAAGTCGTGCTCAAGGGTCGTACCGTCGTGCTCAAGGGGTCGTACCGTCGTGCTCAAGGGGTCGTACCGTCGTGCTCAAGGGCCAAACTCCAATTCATAACATGCATGTTGGAAAGTTAGCGAAATGTGTCGTCGAGTTACCGTAGAGTCGAGTCGCCTACAGCATAACACTGATGACTGAACTGTACTGCCAGTCATCACTTGCAGTACAAACTGCTAAAGTATCAACTATCTACTATCTACAATCGTCTATCTACTATCTACACTCTACTATCTACTATCTACCATCTACTATCAACAAATATAGAAGGAATGACTGTGTGGTTCTCCCACAATGGATGTGAGTGCACGAGACTTCGTGTTGGATATGAACACTGAAATGGATACGAGAGGAAGAATGTGAACTTCTTGAAGTGTTCAGTCTACATCTGAAGCGTTCAGTCTATATCTGAAGTGTTCAGTCTACATCTGAAGTGTTCAGTCTACATCTGAAGTGTTCAGTCTACATCTGAAGTGTTCAGTCTACATCTTGAAGTGTTCAGTCTACATCTTGAAGTGTTCAGTCTACATCTGAAGTGTTCAGTCTACATCTTGAAGTGTTCAGTCTACATCTGAAGTGTTCAGTCTACATCTGAAGTGTTCAGTCTACATCTTGAAGTGTTCAGTCTACATCTGAAGTGTTCAGTCTACATCTGAAGTGTTCAGTCTACATCTGAAGTGTTCAGTCTACATCTGAAGTGTTCAGTCTACATCTTGAAGTGTTCAGTCTACATCTGAAGTGTTCAGTCTACATCTGAAGTGTTCAGTCTACATCTGAAGTGTTCAGTCTACATCTGAAGTGTTCAGTCTACATCTGAAGTGTTCAGTCTACATCTGAAGTGTTCAGTCTACATCTGAAGTGTTCAGTCTACATCTTGAAGTGTTCAGTATACATCTGAAGTGTTCAGTCTACATCTGAAGTGTTCAGTCTACATCTGAAGTGTTCAGAGAAAAGACGAAAACTTATGAAACAAATAACACACACACACACACACACACACACAGCACACACACACACAGACACAGACAGACAGACAGACAGACAGACACACACACACACACACACACACACACAGACAGACAGACAGACAGACAGACAGACACACACACACACACACACACACACACACATATATATATATATATATATATATATATATATATATATATATATATATATATATATATATATATACATATATATATATATATATATATATATATATATATATATATATATATATATATATATATATATATATATATATATAGATAGATAGATAGATATATACACATAGAAGCTCACGTTTGCTCACTCCACTTGTATCCATGAACAAATTTACGACGTCCAATCAAAACTTTTGGTGGGGACCAGCATCAAATTTCACAACACACCCGACGCCATTTACCTGGGAGAGAGAGAGAGAGAGAGAGAGAGAGAGAGAGAGAGAGAGAGAGAGAGAGAGAGAGAGAGAGAGAGAGAGAGAGAGGGGCAAACGCGTGGGGCAGAGCCTCTCGGTGGGGACATGACCGAGCGAGACCACCACCAAACCTCGAATTCATATCCCATGTATGGAAGGTGTGAGGAGCAGGTTTACATGTACACCACGATTGTGTACACTGTGTATACTGTGCAGGCCAATTACGGCCTGCCATGTGGTGCATCTACAATGTATATAGGCCTAGAGACAATGGTGAGTATATATATATATATATATTCCTGAGTCCACGGGGGAGATGAAACACGATAAGTTCCCAAGTGCACTTTCGTGTAATAATCACACCATCACAGGAGATACAAGAAATATGACAGTCAGTTGGTATACAACGAAGAGACGTAGCTAGGACGCCATCTCTTAAACAAGTCATTTCTTTACCAAATGGCCTCGTCCTAGCTACGTCTCTTTGTTGTATATCAATTAACTGTTATATTTCTCTCTTGTGTCTCTCCTGATGATGTGATTTTTACAAGAAAGTGCACTTGGGAACTTATTGTTTCTCGTCTTCCCCCATGGACTCTCAAGAACATACTTGATCACGCGCAAAATTGTGATTTTTTCCAACATATATATATATATATATATATATATATATATATATATATATATATATATATATATATATGAGTGGATCTGGCAGCGGATGGAACCATGGAAGCGGAAGTGGATCATAGGGTGGGGGAGGGGGCGAAAATTCTGGGAGCCTTGAAGAATGTGTGGAAGTCGAGAACATTATCTCGGAAAGCAAAAATGGGTATGTTTGAAGGAATAGTGGTTCCAACAATGTTGTATGGTTGCGAGGCGTGGACTATGGATAGAGTTGTGCGCAGGAGGATGGATGTGCTGGAAATGAGATGTTTGAGGACAATGTGTGGTGTGAGGTGGTTTGATCGAGTAAGTAACGTAAGGGTAAGAGAGATGTGTGGAAAGAAAAAGAGCGTGGTTGAGAGAGCAGAAGAGGGTGTTTTGAAATGGTTTGGTCACATGGAGAGAATGAGTGAGGAAAGATTGACCAAGAGGATATATGTGTCGGAGGTGGAGGGAACGAGGAGAAGAGGGAGACCAAATTGGAGGTGGAAAGATGGAGTGAAAAAGATTTTGTGTGATCGGGGCCTGAACATGCAGGAGGGTGTAAGGAGGGCAAGGAATAGAGTGAATTGGAGCGATGTGGTATACCGGGGTTGACGTGCTGTCAGTGGATTGAATCAAGGCATGTGAAGCGTCTGGGGTAAACCATGGAAAGCTGTGTAGGTATGTATATTTGCGTGTGTGGACGTATGTATATACATGTGTATGGGGGTGGGTTGGGCCATTTCTTTCGTCTGTTTCCTTGCGCTACCTCGCAAACGCGGGAAAGCGACAAAGCAAAAAAAAAAACAAAAAAAAATATATATATATACCTTAATCTGAGCCAGGTATTCATCATATCATCCAACCCCTAAGGGCAGATAAACACCTGGGTTGACTGTGGACTACCACACCCAGGATTCGAACCCATACCCTCGACTATGGGCGGCCCGTGAATGCGTCACGGTCGGGAACGCTAACCGCTATACACCACGGAGGCACCTCTGTGTCCACCTCCAAGTGGAACTCTTAGGCAGGGGAAACACCCTCATTTGAACAGTGGCTGAGAACAAGAGAATCGTAACCCATCTATTAAGTGTCTCAATCATGACAGTATGTTCAGTATGACTATGAATGCCTGGGAGAAATGGGCCAGGCTAATCACCATTAAATAATTGGAAAATCTAGCCATAATCATCCCATTTAATACTGCGAAATTGGGCAGACGTAAGAGAATGACTTCAAAGTGTAGCTAGTGTTTTCAAGCAAACACACTCTCTAATTTCTCTACGCAAACGTAAAATGCTACAGAAGTACTTTCAGTAAAATGCCCCTTTTTTATATCTATTGTACATTCACACATTTACATAGAGTTTTAACTTGAATAGAAAGGTCTACTCGCTTTGAAATGCCCGCTCATATTTCCTGGGAATTTCCACAATAGTCCCCCCCTATAATGATATAGAAATTGAGGGGGACACTGGTATCTCTACTATGGATATACAACTGGATAAAACTCAATTCAAACAACACAACAGCAGACCTCTGTGCTCCTAACGAGGCTGTTCGTGATAGCAGAATAGATCAGAGAGTCGTTAATGAATGGGGATGGAATGACAAAGGCATATACAACAGAGGGACAGTAGTAAACACTCTAAACATAGTTTCCAATGATGTGTTTTGAAGTCAAATCAAGATCAAATCAGTTCTCTACATGACTCAGGGTAATCAAAGTGTTTATCCATACTCAAGACTTGTAGTAGAATATATATATATATATATATATATATATATATATATATATATATATATATATATATATATATATATATATATATATATATATATATATATATCTTCACCTTAGCCTCCACAAGATAATGATCAGACATCCCTCCAGTTGCACCTCTCAGCACATTAACATCCAAAAGTCTCTCTTTCGCGCGTCTGTCAATTAACACGTAATCCAATAACGCTCTCTGGCCATCTCTCCTACTTACATAAGTATACTTATGTATATCTCGCTTTTTAAACCAGGTATTTCCAATCATCAGTCCTTTTTCAGCACATAAATCTACAAGCTCTTCACCATTTCCATTTACAACACTGAACACCCCATGTATACCAATTATTCCCTCAACTGCCACATTACTCACCTTTGCATTCAAATCACCCATCACTATAACCCGGTCTCGTGCATCAAAACCACTAACACACTCATTCAGCTGCTCCCAAAGAAGAGTGAATGTTGGGGTGAAGAGGGTGGTGAGAGTAAGTGAGCTTGGGAAGGAGACTTGTGTGAGGAAGTACCAGGAGACACTGAGTACAGAATGGAAAAAGGTGAGAACAATGGAAGTAAGGGGAGTGGGGGAGGAATGGGATGTATTTAGGGAATCAGTGATGGATTGCGCAAAAGATGCTTGTGGCATGAGAAGAGTGGGAGATGGGTTGATTAGAAAGGGTAGTGAGTGGTGGGATGAAGAAGTAAGAGCATTAGTGAAAGAGAAGAGAGAGGCATTTGGACGATTTTTGCAGGGAAAAAATGCAATTGAGTGGGAGATGTATAAAAGAAAGAGACAGGAGGTCAAGAGAAAGATGCAAGAGGTGAAAAAAGGGCAAATGAGAGTTGGGGTGAGAGAGTATCATTAAATTTTAGGGAGAATAAAAAGATGTTCTGGAAGGAGGTAAATAAAGTGCGTAAGACAAGGGAGCAAATGGGAACTTCAGTGAAGGGCGCAAATGGGGAGGTGATAACAAGTAGTGGTGATGTGAGAAGGAGATGGAGTGAGTATTTTGAAGGTTTGTTGAATGTGTTTGATGATAGAGTGGCAGATATAGGGTGTTTTGGTCGAGGTGGTGTGCAAAGTGAGAGGGTTAGGGAAAATGATTTGGTAAACAGAGAAGAGGTAGTAAAAGCTTTGCGGAAGATGAAAGCTGGCAAGGCAGCAGGTTTGGATGGTATTGCAGTGGAATTTATCAAAAAAGGGGGTGACTGTATTGTTGACTGGTTGGTAAGGTTATTTAATGTATGTATGACTCATGGTGAGGTGCCTGAGGATTGGCGGAATGCGTGCATAGTGCCATTGTACAAAGGCAAAGGGGATAAGAGTGAGTGCTCAAATTACAGAGGTATAAGTTTGTTGAGTATTCCTGGTAAACTATATGGGAGGGTATTGATTGAGAGGGTGAAGGCATGTACAGAGCATCAGATTGGGGAAGAGCAGTGCGGTTTCAGAAGTGGTAGAGGATGTGTGGATCAGGTGTTTGCTTTGAAGAATGTATGTGAGAAATACTTAGAAAAGCAAATGGATTTGTATGTAGCATTTATGGATCTGGAGAAGGCATATGATAGAGTTGATAGAGATGCTCTGTGGAAGGTATTAAGAATATATGGTGTGGGAGGCAAGTTGTTAGAAGCAGTGAAAAGTTTTTATCGAGGATGTAAGGCATGTGTTCATGTAGGAAGAGAGGAAAGTGATTGGTTCTCAGTGAATGTAGGTTTGCGGCAGGGGTGTGTGATGTCTCCATGGTTGTTTAATTTGTTTATGGATGGGGTTGTTAGGGAGGTGAATGCAAGAGTTTTGGAAAGAGGGGCAAGTATGAAGTCTGTGGCGGATGAGAGAGCTTGGGAAGTGTCAGTTGTTGTTCGCTGATGATACAGCGCTGGTGGCTGATTCATGTGAGAAAGTGCAGAAGCTGGTGACTGAGTTTGGTAAAGTGTGTGAAAGAAGAAAGTTAAGAGTAAATGTGAATAAGAGCAAGGTTATTAGGTACAGTAGGGTTGAGGGTCAAGTCAATTGGGAGGTGAGTTTGAATGGAGAAAAACTGGAGGAAGTGAAGTGTTTTAGATATCTGGGAGTGGATCTGGCAGCGGATGGAACCATGGAAGCGGAAGTGGATCATAGGGTGGGGGAGGGGACGAAAATTCTGGGGGCCTTGAAGAATGTGTGGAAGTCGAGAACATTATCTCGGAAAGCAAAAATGGGTATGTTTGAAGGAATAGTGGTTCCAACAATGTTGTATGGTTGCGAGGCGTGGGCTATGGATAGAGTTGTGCACAGGAGGATGGATGTGCTGGAAATGAGATGTTTGAGGACAATGTGTGGTGTGAGGTGGTTTGATCGAGTGAGTAACGTAAGGGTAAGAGAGATGTGTGGAAATAAAAAGAGCGTGGTTGAGAGAGCAGAAGAGGGTGTTTTGAAATGGTTTGGGCACATGGAGAGAATGAGTGAGGAAAGATTGACCAAGAGGATATATGTGTCGGAGGTGGAGGGAACGAGGAGAAGAGGGAGACCAAATTGGAGGTGGAAAGATGGAGTGAAAAAGATTTTGTGTGATCGGGGCCTGAACATGCAGGAGGGTGAAAGGAGGGCAAGGAATAGAGTGAATTGGAGCGATGTGGTATACCGGGGTTGACGTGCTGTCAGTGGATTGAATCAAGGCATGTGAAGCGTCTGGGGTAAACCATGGAAAGCTGTGTAGGTATGTATATTTGCGTGTGTGGACGTATGTATATACATGTGTATGGGGGTGGGTTGGGCCATTTCTTTCTTCTGTTTCCTTGCGCTACCTCGCAAACGCGGGAGACAGCGACAAAGCAAAAAGAAAAAAAATATATATATATATACACACACACACACACACACAAACACACACTACCCTTAGCTAGGAACTAAATTTTACTGACCAGTCTCTATAAGGGAGGATGAACAGGTGGGTCGGCCGTGGACCGACAGCCGCCACCAGGATTCGAACCCTTCCACTGAACCCCGGGCGGGCCGTGAATGCACCACACTTAGCAACCCCAAAACCGCTCCACCACGGAGGCCCGTAACCCACCACAACCACCATCCAGCCTTCCACTCTAGTTACCACAAGCGTATAGTTAACGCAAGCGTATAGTTACCACAAGCGTATAGTTAACGCAAGCGTACAGTTACCACAAGCGTATAGTTAACGCAAGCGTACAGTTACCACAAGCGTATAGTTAACGCAAGCGTACAGTTACCACAAGCGTATAGTTAACGCAAGCGTACAGTTACCACAAGCGTATAGTTAACGCAAGCGTACAGTTACCACAAGCGTATAGTTAACGCAAGCGTACAGTTACCACAAGCGTATAGTTAACGCAAGCGTACAGTTACCACAAGCGTATAGTTAACGCAAGCGTACAGTTACCACAAGCGTATAGTTAACGCAAGCGTACAGTTACCACAAGCGTATAGTTAACGCAAGCGTACAGTTACCACAAGCGTATAGTTAACGTAAGCGTACAGTTACCACAAGCGTATAGTTAACGCAAGCGTACAGTTACCACAAGCGTATAGTTAACGCAAGCGTACAGTTACCACAAGCGTATAGTTAACGCAAGCGTACAGTTACCACAAGCGTATAGTTAACGCAAGCGTACAGTTACCACAAGCGTATAGTTAACGCAAGCGTACAGTTACCACAAGCGTATAGTTAACGCAAGCGTACAGTTACCACAAGCGTATAGTTAACGCAAGCGTACAGTTACCACAAGCGTATAGTTAACGCAAGCGTACAGTTACCACAAGCGTATAGTTAACGCAAGCGTACAGTTACCACAAGCGTATAGTTAACGCAAGCGTACAGTTACCACAAGCGTGTAGTTAACGCAAGCGTACAGTTACCACAAGCGTATAGTTAACGCAAGCGTACAGTTACCACAAGCGTATAGTTAACGCAAGCGTACAGTTACCACAAGCGTATAGTTAACGCAAGCGTACAGTTACCACAAGCGTATAGTTAACGCAAGCGTACAGTTACCACAAGCGTATAGTTAACGCAAGCGTACAGTTACCACAAGCGTATAGTTAACGCAAGCGTACAGTTAACGCTTAATAGACGCAGTCCACTCCAGCTAAATCATTTTTGACGCACAAGGGGTCCTGGCTGCTACGCCCGGGACACCATGCTACGCCCGGGACACCATGCTACGCCCGGGACACCATGCTACGCCCGGGACACCATGCTACGCCCGGGACACCATGCTACGCCTGGGACACCATGCTACGCCCGGGACACCATGCTACGCCCGGGACACCATGCTACGCCCGGGACACCATGCTACGCCCGGGACACCATGCTACGCCCGGGACACCATGCTACGCCCGGACACCATGCTACGCCTGGGACACCATGCTACGCCCGGGACACCATGCTACGCCCGGGACACCATGCTACGCCCGGGACACCATGCTACGCCTGGGACACCATGCTACGCCCGGGACACCATGCTACGCCCGGGACACCATGCTACGCCTGGGACACCATGCTACGCCCGGGACACCATGCTACGCCTGGGACACCATGCTACGCCCGGGACACCATGCTACGCCCGGGACACCATGCTACGCCTGGGACCACCATGCTACGCCCGGGACACCATGCTACGCCCGGGACACCATGCTACGCCTGGGACCACCATGCTACGCCTGGGACCACCATGCTACGCCCGGGACACCATGCTACGCCCGGGACACCATGCTACGCCCGGGACACCATGCTACGCCCGGGACACCATGCTACGCCTGGGACCACCATGCTACGCCCGGGACACCATGCTACGCCCGGGACACCATGCTACGCCTGGGACACCAGCCTCTCTAAGTCTTACTCCTTAGACTTCACCTTAAGACTTACTTCTTAGACGTACTTAGACGTAAGTATAAGACTTACTTCTTAGACGTACTTAGACGTAAGTATAAGACTTACTTCTTAGACGTACTTAGACGTAAGTATAAGACTTACTTCTTAGACGTACTTAGACGTAAGTATAAGACTTACTTCTTAGACGTACTTAGACGTAAGTATAAGACTTACTTCTTAGACGTTCTTAGACGTAAGTATAAGACTTACTTCTTAGACGTTCTTAGACGTAAGTATAAGACTTACTTCTTAGACGTTCTTAGACGTAAGTATAAGACTTACTTCTTAGACGTAAGTATAAGACTTACTTCTTAGACGTTCTTAGACGTAAGTATAAGACTTACTTCTTAGACGTTCTTAGACGTAAGTATAAGACTTACTTCTTAGACGTTCTTAGACGTAAGTATAAGACTTACTTCTTAGACGTTCTTAGACGTAAGTATAAGACTTACTTCTTAGACGTTCTTAGACGTAAGTATAAGACTTACTTCTTAGACGTTCTTAGACGTAAGTATAAGACTTACTTCTTAGACGTTCTTAGACGTAAGTATAAGACTTACTTCTTAGACGTACTTAGACGTAAGTATAAGACTTACTTCTTAGACGTTCTTAGACGTAAGTATAAGACTTACTTCTTAGACGTTCTTAGACGTAAGTATAAGACTTACTTCTTAGACGTTCTTAGACGTAAGTATAAGACTTACTTCTTAGACGTACTTAGACGTAAGTATAAGACTTACTTCTTAGACGTTCTTAGACGTAAGTATAAGACTTACTTCTTAGACGTACTTAGACGTAAGTATAAGACTTACTTCTTAGACGTACTTAGACGTAAGTATAAGACTTACTTCTTAGACGTACTTAGACGTAAGTATAAGACTTACTTCTTAGACGTTCTTAGACGTAAGTATAAGACTTACTTCTTAGACGTTCTTAGACGTAAGTATAAGACTTACTTCTTAGACGTACTTAGACGTAAGTATAAGACTTACTTCTTAGACGTACTTAGACGTAAGTATAAGACTTACTTCTTAGACGTACTTAGACGTAAGTATAAGACTTACTTCTTAGACGTACTTAGACGTAAGTCTTTTTAGAACTGGTTCCTCAGACTTTCTTTGGGCGTGATAGAGACATAAGTCTTTCTCAGACTTAGGAAGGCTTTCTAAGACCTACTCTTAAGACTTAAGGCTTTCTAAGACTTACTCTTAAGACTTAAGGCTTCCTAAGACTTACTCTTAAGACTTAAGGCTTTCTAAGACTTACTCTTAAGACTTAAGGCTTTCTAAGGCTTACTCTTAAAACTTAAGGCTTTCTAAGACTTACTCTTAAGACTTAAGGCTTTCTAAGACTTACTCTTAAGACTTAAGGCTTTCTAAGACGTAGTCGTCAGACGTAACTCACTCTAAGGCTTACGTCTCACACGCAAATCCATCTAAGACTTACGTCTCACACGCAAATCGACCTAAGACTTACGTCTCACACGCAAATCGACCTAAGACTTACGACTCACACGCAAATCGACCTAAGACTTACGTCTCACACGCAAATCGACCTAAGACTTACGTCTCACACGCAAATCGATCTAAGACTTACGTCTCACACGCAAATCGATCTAAGACTTACGTCTCACACGCAAATCGATCTAAGACTTACGTCACACACGCAAATCGATCTAAGACTTACGTCACACACGCAAATCGATCTAAGACTTACGTCTCACACGCAAATCGATCTAAGACTTACGTCTCACACGCAAATCGATCTAAGACTTACGTCTCACACGCAAATCCATCTAAGACTTACGTCTCACACGCAAATCCACCTAAGACTTACGTCTCACACGCAAATCGACCTAAGACTTACGTCTCACACGCAAATCGACCTAAGACTTACGTCTCACACGCAAATCGACCTAAGACTTACGTCACACACGCAAATCGACCTAAGACTTACGTCACACACGCAAATCGACCTAAGACTTACGTCTCACACGCAAATCGACCTAAGACTTACGTCTCACACGCAAATCGATCTAAGACTTACGTCTCACACGCAAATCGACCTAAGACTTACGTCTCACACGCAAATCGATCTAAGACTTACGTCACACACGCAAATCGATCTAAGACTTACGTCACACACGCAAATCGACCTAAGACTTACGTCACACACGCAAATCGACCTAAGACTTACGTCTCACACGCAAATCGACCTAAGACTTACGTCTCACACGCAAATCGACCTAAGACTTACGTCTCACACGCAAATCCATCTAAGACTTACGTCTCACACGCAAATCCATCTAAGACTTACGTCTCACACGCAAATCGACCTAAGACTTACGTCTCACACGCAAATCGATCTAAGACTTACGTCTCACACGCAAATCGATCTAAGACTTACGTCTCACACGCAAATCGATCTAAGACTTACGTCACACACGCAAATCGACCTAAGACTTACGTCACACACGCAAATCGACCTAAGACTTACGTCTCACACGCAAATCGACCTAAGACTTACGTCTCACACGCAAATCGACCTAAGACTTACGTCTCACACGCAAATCGACCTAAGACTTTACTCCAGAGACGCAAGGCTCTCTGGCACATACTTCAGACACGCGCGTTATACTAAGACTCGAACCCCGAAGACGTACGTGGCTTCTTAAGACCATACAAGTTGTCAAGGCTTTCGCTTTCTCCTCCTTCCCCTCCTGAGCATAGAACTCCCTCCCTCCCTCTCCCTCCTTCCCTCCATCCCTCCTTCCATCCTTCCCTCCCTCCTTCCCTCCTTCACTCCCTCCTTCCCTCTCCCTCAATCCTTCCCTCCCTCTCTCCCTCCCTCCATCCCTCCCTCCTTCCATCCTTCCCTCTCTCCTTCCCTCCTTCCCTCCCTCCTTCCCTCCCTCCTTCCATCCTTCCCTCCATTCTTCCCTCCATTCTTCCCTCCCTCCCTCCTTCCTTCCCTCTCTCCTTCCCTCTCTCCCTCCTTCCCTCTTTCCTTCCCTCTCTCCCTCCCTCCTTCCCTCCATTCATCCTTCCCTCCCTCCTTCCCTCCTTCCCTCCCTCCCTCAGCCCTACAAGAACAGGGTCTCCAACACCACGCACAGCTCCTCCAAGCTCCGAGGCACATGTCTTCCTTGGACGACCCTCTCTCCCTCCTTCCCTCTTTCCTTCCCTCCCTCCCTCCCTCCTTCCCTCCCTCCCTCCTTCCCTCCTTCCTTCCCTCCCTCCCCCTCAGCCCTACAAGAACAGGGTCTCCAAACACCACGCACAGCTCCTCCAAGCTACGAGGCACATGTCTTCCTTGGACGACCCTCCTCCCTTCTCCTTTTCCAGCTACCACCACCCACCCACCTCTCCACAACGGGCCCTGGAGGAGAAAAAAAAGGGCAGACCGACATTGTCTGAATAATTCTGATGGCCCGCCCTAGAAGGGAGTGTAAATACCGGGCCAATGTGGCTTTTAGCATGGAAATGTGACACTGGGGAGAGGCAGGCAACGACATGGAAGTGGGTATGTATGTATGGCGTTCGACCCACGAGCATATTACAGTGGCTGTGTTTTTCATGTAATTTCCACTTATTTCTGGACTTTTTTTCCCTCTCTCTCTCTCTCTCTTTTCTTCCCCCCTTTCCTTTTTTTCTCTTTCTTTCCTTCCCCCTTTCCTTTTTCTCTCTCTTTCCTTCCCCCTTTCCTTTTTTTCTCTTTCTTTCCTTCCCCCTTCCTTTTTTCTCTTTCTTTCCTTCCCCCTTCCTTTTTTTTTCTCTCTCTTTCATTCCCCCTTTCCTTTTTTCTTTCTCTTTCCTTCCCCCTTCCTTTTTTCTCTTTCTTTCCTTCCCCCTTTCCTTTTTTCTTTCTCTTTCCTTCCCCCTTCCTTTTTTCTCTCTCTTTCCCTCCCCCTTTCCTTTTTTTCTCTCTCTTTCCTTCCCCCTTCCTTTTTTTCTTCTCTTTCCTTCCCCCTTTCCTTTTTTTCTCTTTCTTTCCTTCCCCCTTTCCTTTTTCTCTCTCTTTTCTTCCCCCTTTCCTTTTTTCTCTCTCTTTCCTTCCCCTTTCCTTTTTTTCTCTCTCTTTCCTTCCCCCTTTCCTTTTTTTTCTCTCTCTTTCCTTCCCCCTTTCCTTTTTTTCTCTCTCTTTCCTTCCCCCTTTCCTTTTTTCTCTCTCTTTTCTTCCCCCTTTCCTTTTTTTCTCTCTCTTTCCTTCCCCCTTTCCTTTTTTCTCTCTCTTTCCTTCCCCCTTTCCTTTTTTTCTCTCTCTTTCCTTCCCCCTTTCCTTTTTTTCTCTTTCTTTCCTTCCCCCTTTCCTTTTTTTCTCTTTCTTTCCTTCCCCTTTCCTTTTTTTCTCTCTCTTTCCTTCCCCCTTCCTTTTTTCCTCTCTCTTTCCTTCCCCTTTCCTTTTTTTCTCTCTCTTTCCTTCCCCCTTTCCTTTTTTCTCTCTCTTTCCTTCCCCCTTTCCTTTTTTTCTCTCTCTTTCCTTCCCCCTTTCCTTTTTTCTCTCTCTTTCCTTCCCCCTTTCCTTTTTTCTCTCTCTTTTCTTCCCCCTTTCCTTTTTTTCTCTCTCTTTCCTTCCCCCTTTCCTTTTTTCTCTCTCTTTCCTTCCCCCTTTCCTTTTTTTCTCTCTCTTTCCTTCCCCCTTTCCTTTTTTTCTCTTTCTTTCCTTCCCCCTTTCCTTTTTTTCTCTTTCTTTCCTTCCCCTTTCCTTTTTTTCTCTCTCTTTCCTTCCCCCTTCCTTTTTTCCTCTCTCTTTCCTTCCCCTTTCCTTTTTTTCTCTCTCTTTCCTTCCCCCTTTCCTTTTTTCTCTCTCTTTCCTTCCCCCTTTCCTTTTTTTCTCTCTCTTTCCTTCCCCCTTTCCTTTTTTCTCTCTCTTTCCTTCCCCCTTTCCTTTTTTTCCTCTCTCTTTCCTTCCCCCTTCCTTTTTTTTGGGTCATTTCGTCCCATTTTCGAGTTAAGAGTTCGTTGTTTTCCCTCTCTGTGTTTAGATACGTTCACACGTCGTAGAAGGCGACTAAAAGGGGAGGGAGCGGGGGGGCTGGAAATCCTCCCCTCTCATTATTTTTTTTTTTAATTTTCCAAAAGAAGGAACAGAGAAGGGGGCCAGGTGAGGATATTCCCTCAGAGGCTCAGTTCTCTGTTCTTAACGCTACCTCGCTAATGTGGGAAATGGCGAATAGTTTGAAAGAAAAGAAGAAATATATATATATATATATATATATATATATATATATATATATATATATATATATATATATATATATATATAGAGAGAGAGAGAGAGAGAGAGAGAGAGAGAGAGAGAGAGAGAGAGTAAGAGAAAGAGAAAGAGTAAGAGAGAGAGAGAGATAGATAGAGAGAGAGAGAGAGAGAGAGAGAGAGAGAGAGAGAGAGAGAGAGAGAGAGAGAGAGAGAGAGAGAGAGAGAGAGAGAGAGAGAGTTGACCCCCCACATCTTGTCCCAACACATCATGGCCCTTGGTGTCCCGAAGTCTATTTAATTTTTTCCCCCTTTTAGATCAAGGTCGTAAGGGATGTCTGGGATCTATAGCTTGTCCCACTGTAGATCAACTGGTATATTTCAAGTTCGCGGGAAGGAGGAAGAGGAAGGCTCTATAGAATTACTCTATGAAGGCTCTGTAGAATTACTCTATACAACAATATTCGATATTTAAGGGTTTTTTGAGAAAAAAAATTATGGCATCAATATATCGTTTCCGAAAGGCCTTACCACTGGCCTATATGCTAAGGGGGGGAGAGGGGGGGGGGGGGTAAATCTAGTACACATACTAGGGGAAAACTAGGGGAATACTAGGGGAAGGTTAAGGTCTCTAACTCTAGTTAGCCTAGTACCAGGTGTACATAAGACACCTAGAGGTGTGTATCAGGTGTACTGAAAGCGCCTCTCTTACATCAAGGGGTTACCTCCACTTGGAAAGTTATATTAAAGGGGTTAGCCCCACTTAGAAAGTTATATTAAAGGGGTTAGCCCCACTTAGAAAGTTATATCAAGGGGTTAGCCCCACTTAGAAAGCTACAGGTTAGCATCACTTAGAAAGTTATATTAAGGGGGTTAGCCCCACTTAGAAAGTAACATTAAGGGATTAGCCCTACTTAGAAAGTAACATTAAGGGGTTAGTCCCACTTTGAAAGTTACATCAAGGGGTAAGACCCACTTAAAAAGCTGCATCAAGGGGTTAGCCCCACTTAGAAAGTTACATTAAGGGGGTTAGACCTACTTAGAAAGTTGCATCAAGGGGTTAGACCCACTTAGAAAGTAACATTAAGGGGTTAGCCCTACTTAGAAAGTTGCATCAAGGGGTTAGACCCACTTAGAAAGTAACATTAAGGGGGGTTAGCCCAACTTAGAAAGCTACATCAAAGGGTTAGCCCCACTTAGAAAGTAACATTAAGGGGTTAGACCCACTTAGAATGTTACATCAAGGGGTTAGCCCCACTTAGAATGTTACATCAAGGGGTTAGCCCCACTTAGAAAGTAACATTAAGGGGTTAGCCCCACTTAGAATGTTACATCAAGGGGTAAGACCCACTTAGAAAGTAACATTAAGGGGTTAACCCTACTTAGAAAGTAACATTAAGGGGTTAACCCCACTTAGAAAGTTACATCAAGTGGTTAGACCCACTTAGAAAGTAACATTAAGGGGGGTTAGCCCCACTTAGAAAGTAACATTAAGGGGTTAACCCCACTTAGAAAGTTGCATTAAGGGGTTAGCCCCACTTAGAAAGTTGCATTAAGGGGTTAGCCCCACTTAGACATTTGCATCAAGGGGTTAGCCCCACTTAGAAAGTTACATTAAGGGGGTTAGCCCTACTTAGAAAGTTGCATCAAGGGGTTAGACCCACTTAGAAAGTAACATTAAGGGGGGTTAGCCCAACTTAGAAAGCTACATCAAAGGGTTAGCCCCACTTAGAAAGTAACATTAAGGGGTTAGACCCACTTAGAAAGTAACATTAAGGGGTTAGCCCCACTCAGAAAGTTGCATCAAGGGGTTAGACCCACTTAGAAAGTAACATTAAGGGGAGTTAGCCCAACTTAGAAAGCTACATCAAAGAGTTAGCCCCACTTAGAAAGTAACATTAAGGGGGTTAGCCCCACTTAGAGAGTTGCATCAAGGGGTTAGCCCAACTTAGAAAGTTACATCAGGGGGTTAGCCCCACTTAGAAAGTAACATTAAGGGCTTAGCCCCACTTAGAAAGTAACATTAAGGGGTTAACCCCACTTAGAAAGTTGCATTAAGGGGTTAGCCCCACTTAGAAAGTTGCATTAAGGGGTTAGCCCCACTTAGAATGTTACATCAAGGGGTAAGACCCACTTAGAAAGTAACATTAAGGGGTTAGACCCAATTAGAAAGTAACATTAAGGGGTTAGCCCCACTTAGAAAGTTACATCAAGGGGTTAACCCCACTTAGAAAGTAACATTAAGGGGTTAACCCCACTTAGAAAGTTACATCAGGGGATTAGCCCCACTTAGAAGGTGTACTGAGATGTACTGGACGTCCTAAAGTCAAAAAAGACGTTGGCGGGGCTCGAACCCACACGTTCTTGAGCCCAGGAAGCGGGTACTCCAATCCCCTTCTGTTACCACGTCCCTGTACCACAGGACACTAAGATCGTGGTGTTGTTCTAACCTCGTCCGGGGATCGAACAGGGGCACCTGTCACTTGTGAGGAGGGTGGACTGCCACCCTCACACGAGGCCCTGTCCACTCCAGACTCATTTTCGCCTCCATTTCCGAACTGCCTCGTTATCATTGGTTTCAAGTGGTTTATCTTACATTAACCTATGACTGGATGAATGGAAAGGTTTTATGAGGCCTGGATGTGTGGAAAGGGAGCTGTGGTTTCGGTGCATGTGGAAAGGGAGCTATGGTTTCGGTGCATGTGGAAAGGGAGCTCTGGTTTCGGTGCATGTGGAAAGGGAGCTGTGGTTTCGGTGCATGTGGAAAGGGAGCTGTGGTTTCGGTGCATGTGGAAAGGGAGCTGTGGTTTCGGTGCACTGCACATGACAGTTAGAGACGGAGTGTGAACGAACGTGGCCTTTCGTCTTTTGTTCCTAACGCTACCTTCGCGAACGCGGCAAACGGCGATCAAATATCAAAAAAAAAAAAAGGAAAATTATAAAGCAAAATTAGATTACTATCCTTACAAAAGACATACAGTAAACCTGTATTGACTGTATGATTATTACAAAGACAAGCACGAAAGCGAAACACCCAGATGCAAAAGAAACTGTACTGTTGAAACACACTTGAACAACATAAGGGAAACAGCATTTATGGATCTGGAGAAGGCATATGATAGAGTTGATAGAGATGCTCTGTGGAAGGTATTAAGAATATATGGTGTGGGAGGCAAGTTGTTAGAAGCAGTGAAAAGTTTTTATCGAGGATGTAAGGCATGTGTACGTGTAGGAAGAGAGGAAAGTGATTGGTTCTCAGTGAATGTAGGTTTGCGGCAGGGGTGTGTGATGTCTCCATGGTTGTTTAATTTGTTTATGGATGGGGTTGTTAGGGAGGTAAATGCAAGAGTCCTGGAAAGAGGGGCAAGTATGAAGTCTGTTGGGGATGAGAGAGCTTGGGAAGTGAGTCAGTTGTTGTTCGCTGATGATACAGCGCTGGTGGCTGATTCATGTGAGAAACTGCAGAAGTTGGTGACTGAGTTTGGTAAAGTGTGTGGAAGAAGAAAGTTAAGAGTAAATGTGAATAAGAGCAAGGTTATTAGGTACAGTAGGGTTGAGGGTCAAGTCAATTGGGAGGTGAGTTTGAATGGAGAAAAACTGGAGGAAGTGAAGTGTTTTAGATATCTGGGAGTGGATCTGGCAGCGGATGGAACCATGGAAGCGGAAGTGGATCATAGGGTGGGGGAGGGGGCGAAAATTTTGGGAGCCTTGAAAAATGTGTGGAAGTCGAGAACATTATCTCGGAAAGCAAAAATGGGTATGTTTGAGGGAATGGTGGTTCCAACAATGTTGTATGGTTGCGAGGCGTGGGCTATGGATAGAGTTGTGCGCAGGAGGATGGATGTGCTGGAAATGAGATGTTTGAGGACAATGTGTGGTGTGAGGTGGTTTGATCGAGTAAGTAACGTAAGGGTAAGAGAGATGTGTGGAAATAAAAAGAGCGTGGTTGAGAGAGCAGAAGAGGGTGTTTTGAAATGGTTTGGGCACATGGAGAGAATGAGTGAGGAAAGATTGACCAAGAGGATATATGTGTCGGAGGTGGAGGGAACGAGGAGAAGAGGGAGACCAAATTGGAGGTGGAAAGATGGAGTGAAAAAGATTTTGTGTGATCGGGGCCTGAACATGCAGGAGGGTGAAAGGAGGGCAAGGAATAGAGTGAATTGGAGCGATGTGGTATACAGGGGTTGACGTGCTGTCAGTGGATTGAATCAAGGCATGTGAAGCGTCTGGGGTAAACCATGGAAAGCTGTGTAGGTATGTATATTTGCGTGTGTGGACGTGTGTATGTACATGTGTATGGGGGGGGGGGTTGGGCCATTTCTTTCGTCTGTTTCCTTGCGCTACCTCGCAAACGCGGGAGACAGCGACAAAGTATAAAAAAAAAAAAAAAAAAAAAAAAAAAAAAAAAAAATATATATATATATATATATATATATATATATATATATATATATATATATATATACCCTTCTACCTCCTCAACTCCGACTTGGAACCCTACCAGATCCAATACACCATCTAGGTGGATGGACCTCTCTCTCTCTCTCTCTCTCTCTCTCTCTCTCTCTCTCTCTCTCTCTCTCTCTCTCTCTCTCTCATCTGACCCCCCCAAAAAAAAACCCAGAATGGATGGTAGAAAAAAAGAAAGGGGGGGCCAAAAACAGGCGATAGGAGAGGAGGGAGGAAAGGGGGAGGGGAACAAGAAACCAAACCAGAGTAGAAGCCATGGGTACAACTTTTAATTAAAAAGATTACAAAATGGTCCGTTGTCGGGTTCGGCGTCTTAAATTACTACCTCCTCCTCCTCCTCCTCCTCCCCTCCCTCCCCCCCTCGACCAATACACGGGGGCTTTAGCCATCTGAAGAAATTACTAACAATGCTCATTCCAGACGGGCAAAGTTCCATCCTCGACCCATTTGGACCCGTCTTGTCTAAATGGTTTTACCCCCTCCCCCCGAGCACAGGTTGAGCTACGGTGTGTAGAGTGGAGGTCCCGTGTGTGTGTCTGTAAGTGTTGTGTGTGTGTGTGTGTGTAGTGGAGGTCCCGTGTGTGTGTGTCTGTGTGTGTGTGTCTGTGTTGTGTGTGTGTGTGTGTGTGTGTTTCGATCCGTAAAACAGCCATTGACCCTTAATTAGACATATAATAGCTTACCCTCTGCTTGATATTTCAACAGTCTATATATTCGCACACACCGCTCCCTCCTCACTCCCTCCCCCAAGCACCCACGACAGCAATGACAAGACATAAACACTCCAAACCCACCCCTAAGACGCCACCCCTCTAAACCCACCCCAAAGCGCCACCCCTCCAAACCCACCCCAAAGCGCCACACCTCCAAACCCACCTCTAAGACACAACCACTCCAAACCCATCCCTAAGACATAAACACTCCAAACCCACCCCTAAGACACAAGCCCTCCAAACCCAACCCAAAGCGCCACCCCTCCAAACCCACCCCTAAGACACAACCCCTCCAAACCCACCCCTAAGGCACAACCACTCCAAACCCACCCCAAAGCGCCACACCTCCAAACCCACCCCTAAGACACAACCACTCCAAACCCACCCCTAAGACACAACCCCTCCAAACCCACCCCTAAGGCACAAACACTCCAAACCCACCCCCCAAAGCGCCACCCTCACTTACTTAAAACAACGCCCCCGGGACATGTACGAGTCACTCATTCCTTTTTCGCTATCGCTCTGGACGACACCCGTGTCTACATCATTAACAACACCGTTCCATCATTCTTCAAGATCATACATTAATAATAACAACACCGTTCCATCATTCTTCAAGATCATACGTTAATAACAACACCGTTCCATCATTCTTCAAGATCATACGTTAATAACAACACCGTTCCATCATTCCTCCAGATCATACATTAATAACAACACCGTTCCATCATTCTTCAAGATCATACATTAATAACAACACCGTTCCACCATTCTTCAAGATCATACGTTAATAACAACACCGTTCCATCATTCTTCAAGATCATACGTTAATAACAACACCGTTCCATCATTCTTCAAGATCATACGTTAATAACAACACCGTTCCATCATTCCTCCAGATCATACATTAATAACAACACCGTTCCATCATTCTTCAAGATCATACGTTAATAACAACACCGTTCCATCATTCCTCCAGATCATACATTAATAACAACACCGTTCCATCATTCTTCAAGATCATACATTAATAACAACACCGTTCCACCATTCTTCAAGATCATACGTTAATAACAACACCGTTCCATCATTCTTCAAGATCATACGTTAATAACAACACCGTTCCATCATTCTTCAAGATCATACGTTAATAACAACACCGTTCCATCATTCTTCAAGATCATACGTTAATAACAACACCGTTCCATCATTCTTCAAGATCATACATTAATAACAACACCGTTCCATCATTCTTCAAGATCATACGTTAATAACAACACCGTTCCATCATTCCTCCAGATCATACTTTAATAACAACACCGTTCCATCATTCTTCAAGATCATACTTAATAACAACACCGTTTCCATCATTCTTCAAGATCATACGTTAATAACAACACCGTTCCATCATTCTTCAAGATCATACGTTAATAACAACACCGTTCCATCATTCTTCAAGATCATACTTTAATAACAACACCGTTCCATCATTCTTCAAGATCATACGATTAATAACAACACCGTTCCATCATTCCTTCAAGATCATACGTTAATAACAACACCGTTCCATCATTCTTCAAGATCATACTTTAATAACAACACCGTTCCATCATTCATCAAGATCATACATTAATAACAACACCGTTCCATCATTCTTCAAGATCATACGTTAATAACAACACCGTTCCATCATTCTCAAGATCATACATTAATAACAACACCGTTCCATCATTCCTTCAAGATCATACATTAATAACAACACCGTTCCATCATTCTTCAAGATCATACGTTAATAACAACACCGTTCCATCATTCTTCAAGATCATACGTTAATAACAACACCGTTCATAATTCTTCAAGATCAGACGTTATAACAACACCGTTCCATCATTCTTCAAGATCATACATTAATAACAACACCGTTCCATCATTCTTCAAGATCATACATTAATAACAACACCGTTCCATCATTCTTCAAGATCATACGTTAATAACAACACCGTTCCATCATTCCTCCAGATCATACATTAATAACAACACCGTTCCATCATTCTTCAAGATCATACATTAATAACAACACCGTTCCATCATTCTTCAAGATCATACGTTAATAACAACACCGTTCCATCATTCTTCAAGATCATACGTTAATAACAACACCGTTCCATCATTCTTCAAGATCATACGTTAATAACAACACCGTTCCATCATTCTTCAAGATCATACGTTAATAACAACACCGTTCCATCATTCTTCAAGATCATACGTTAATAACAACACCGTTCCATCATTCTTCAAGATCATACGTTAATAACAACACCGTTCCATCATTCTTCAAGATCATACGTTAATAACAACACCGTTCCATCATTCTTCAAGATCATACATTAATAACAACACCGTTCCATCATTCTTCAAGATCATACATTAATAACAACACCGTTCCACCATTCTTCAAGATCATACGTTAATAACAACACCGTTCCATCATTCTTCAAGATCATACGTTAATAACAACACCGTTCCATCATTCTTCAAGATCATACGTTAATAACAACACCGTTCCATCATTCCTCCAGATCATACATTAATAACAACACCGTTCCATCATTCTTCAAGATCATACGTTAATAACAACACCGTTCCATCATTCCTCCAGATCATACATTAATAACAACACCGTTCCATCATTCTTCAAGATCATACATTAATAACAACACCGTTCCATCATTCTTCAAGATCATACGTTAATAACAACACCGTTCCATCATTCCTCCAGATCATACATTAATAACAACACCGTTCCATCATTCCTCCAGATCATACATTAATAACAACACCGTTCCATCATTCTTCAAGATCATACATTAATAACAACACCGTTCCATCATTCTTCAAGATCATACGTTAATAACAACACCGTTCCATCATTCTTCAAGATCATACATTAATAACAACACCGTTCCATCATTCCTCCAGATCATACATTAATAACAACACCGTTCCATCATTCTTCAAGACGACACTGAAGTCGATGAACACCACTTCTTCCAGTGTCCAGTACTCACTCGAGCGAGTCCTACTCACGTGCCAGAGGGCGCGGCCCTCCTGTGGCTACAGGTACGACGAAGGTTCTACACACGTGCCAGAGGGCGCGGCCCTCCTGTGGCTACAGGTACGACGAAGGTTCTCCACACGTGCCAGAGGGCGCGGCCCTCCTGTGGCTACAGGTACGACGAAGGTTCTACACACGTGCCAGAGGGCGCGGCCCTCCTGTGGCTACAGGTACGACGAAGGTTCTACACACGGTCAGAAGGGCGCGGCCCTCCTGTGGCTACAGGTACGATGAAGGTTCTACACACGTGCCAGAGGGCGCGGCCCTCCTGTGGCTACAGGTACGACGAAGGTTCTACACACGTGCCAGAGGGCGCGGCCCTCCTGTGGCTACAGGTACGACGAAGGTTCTACACACGTGCCAGAGGGCGCGGCCCTCCTGTGGCTACAGTTACGACGAAGGTTCTCCCTTTGGGGCCAACGAAGGTAAGGTGAGGCAAAGGTGGAGGAAGAGCCTATGACACAAGGCACCAGTCTTGATAGAAGAATGGGAACCATTTGTGTGGGAGGTGGGGGACGCTTGGCCACTGTACCGGTTCGAATCCTACTGTCAGATATATATATATATATATATATATATATATATATATATATATATATATATATATATATATATATATATATATATATATATTGGTGGAAAGGATCACAATTTAGTGAGTGATCAAGTATATTCCTATGAGTCCACGGGGGATATCAAACACGATAAGTTCCCAAGTGCACTTTCGTGTCATAATCACATCATCAGGGGAGACACAAGTGAGGAATATAACAGTCAGTTGACATACATCGAAGAGACGAAGCTACGACGCCATTTGGTAAACATGTGATCTATCAGGAATATATATATATATATATATATATATATATATATTTTTTTTTTTTTTTTTTTTTTTTTTTTTTTTTTTTATACTTTGTCGCTGTCTCCCGCGTTTGCGAGGTAGCGCAAGGAAACAGACGAAAGAAATGGCCCCCCCCCCCATACACATGTACATACACACGTCCACACACGCAAATATACATACCTACACAGCTTTCCATGTTTTACCCCAGACGCTTCACATGCCTTGATTCAATCCACTGACAGCACGTCAACCCCTGTATACCACATGACTCCAATTCACTCTATTCCTTGCCCTCCTTTCACCCTCCTGCATGTTCAGGCCCCGATCACACAAAATCTTTTTCACTCCATCTTTCCACCTCCAATTTGGTCTCCCTCTTCTCCTCGTTCCCTCCACCTCCGACACATATATCCTCTTGGTCAATCTCTCCTCACTCATTCTCTCCATGTGCCCAAACCATTTCAAAACACCCTCTTCTGCTCTCTCAACCACGCTCTTTTTATTTCCACACATCTCTCTTACCCTTACGTTACTTACTCGATCAAACCACCTCACACCACACATTGTCCTCAAACATCTCATTTCCAGCACATCCATCCTCCTGCGCACATCTCTATCCATAGCCCACGCCTCGCAACCATACAACATTGTTGGAACCACTATTCCCTCAAACATACCCATTTTCGCTTTCCGAGATAATGTTCTCGACTTCCACACATTTTTCAAGGCTCCCAAAATTTTCGCCCCCTCCCCCACCCTATGATCCACTTCCGCTTCCATGGTTCCATCCGCTGACAGATCCACTCCCAGATATCTAAAACACTTCACTTCCTCCAGTTTTTCTCCATTCAAACTCACCTCCCAATTGACTTGACCCTCACCCCTACTGTACCTAATAACCTTGCTCTTATTCACATTTACTCTCAACTTTCTTCTTCCACACACTTTACCAAACTCAGTCACCAGCTTCTGCAGTTTCTCACATGAATCAGCCACCAGCGCTGTATCATCAGCGAACAACAACTGACTCACTTCCCAAGCTCTCTCATCCCCAACAGACTTCATACTTGCCCCTCTTTCCAGGACTCTTGCATTTACCTCCCTTACAACCCCATCCATAAACAAATTAAACAACCATGGAGACATCACACACCCCTGCCGCAAACCTACATTCACTGAGAACCAATCACTTTCCTCTCTTCCTACACGTACACATGCCTTACATCCTCGATAAAAACTTTTTACTGCTTCTAACAACTTGCCTCCCACACCATATATTCTTAATACCTTCCACAGAGCATCTCTATCAACTCTATCATATGCCTTCTCCAGATCCATAAATGCTACATACAAATCCATTTGCTTTTCTAAGTATTTCTCACATACATTCTTCAAAGCAAACACCTGATCCACACATCCTCTACCACTTCTGAAACCGCACTGCTCTTCCCCAATCTGATGCTCTGTACATGCCTTCACCCTCTCGATCAATACCCTCCCATATAATTTACCAGGAATACTCAACAAACTTATACCTCTGTAATTTGAGCACTCACTCTTATCCCCTTTGCCTTTGTACAATGGCACTATGCACGCATTCCGCCAAACCTCAGGCACCTCACCATGAGTCATACATACATTAAATAACCTTACCAACCAGTCAACAATACAGTCACCCCCTTTTTTAATAAATTCCACTGCAATACCATCCAAACCTGCTGCCTTGCCGGCTTTCATCTTCCGCAAAGCTTTTACTACCTCTTCTCTGTTTACCAAATCATTTTCCCTAACCCTCTCACTTTGCACACCACCTCGACCAAAACACCCTATATCTGCCACTCTGTCATCAGACACATTCAACAAACCTTCAAAATACTCATTCCATCTCCTTCTCACATCACCGCTACTTGTTATCACCTCCCCATTTGCGCCCTTCACTGAAGTTCCCATTTGCTCCCTTGTCTTACGCACCCTATTTACCTCCTTCCAGAACATCTTTTTATTCTCCCTAAAATTTACTGATAGTCTCTCACCCCAACTCTCATTTGCCCTTTTTTTCACCTCTTGCACCTTTCTCTTGACCTCCTGTCTCTTTCTTTTATACTTCTCCCACTCAATTGCATTTTTTCCCTGCAAAAATCGTCCAAATGCCTCTCTCTTCTCTTTCACTAATACTCTTACTTCTTCATCCCACCACTCACTACCCTTTCTAAACAGCCCACCTCCCACTCTTCTCATGCCACAAGCATCTTTTGCGCAATCCATCACTGATTCCCTAAATACATCCCATTCCTCCCCCACTCCCCTTACTTCCATTGTTCTCACCTTTTTCCATTCTGTACACAGTCTCTCCTGGTACTTCCCCACACAGGTCTCCTTCCCAAGCTCACTTACTCTCACCACCTTCTTCACCCCAACATTCACTCCTCTTTTCTGAAAACCCATACTAATCTTCACCTTAGCCTCCACAAGATAATGATCAGACATCCCTCCAGTTGCACCTCTCAGCACATTAACATCCAAAAGTCTCTCTTTCGCGCGCCTGTCAATTAACACGTAATCCAATAACGCTCTCTGGCCATCTCTCCTACTTACATAAGTATACTTATGTATATCTCGCTTTTTAAACCAGGTATTCCCAATCATCAGTCCTTTTTCAGCACATAAATCTACAAGCTCTTCACCATTTCCATTTACAACACTGAACACCCCATGCATACCAATTATTCCCTCAACTGCCACATTACTCACCTTTGCATTCAAATCACCCATCACTATAACCCGGTCTCGTGCATCAAAACCGCTAACACACTCATTTAGCTGCTCCCAAAACACTTGCCTCTCATGATCTTTCTTCTCATGCCCAGGTGCATATGCACCAATAATCACCCACCTTTCTCCATCTTTTTTTTCTTTTCTTTCAAACTATTCGCCATTTCCCGCATTAGCAAGGTAGCGATAAGAACAGAGGACTGGGCCTTTGAGGGAATATCCTCACCTGGCCCCCTTCTCTGTTCCTTCTCTTGGAAAAAAAAAAAAGAACAAAAAAAAAAAAAAAACGAGAGGGGAGGATTTCCAGCCCCCCGCTCCCTCCCCTTTTAGTCGCCTTCTACGACACGCAGGGAATACGTGGGAAGTATTCTTTCTCCCCTATCCCCAGGGATAATATATATATATATATATATATATATATATATATATATATATATATATATATATATATATATATATATATATGTAACAGAAGATCCATGTATAATCACTAAATCATTCAGACATCATGCATTCTAATGGCATAAGTCCAACATCAATGTCTGAAATACAAACTAAAAAATTCTTTGTGCTCAGTTTGATTTAAGTTATAAGCAAAGTTCATGCTTTCCTGCTTTGCTTCAAAGGAACAAGCATGGGAAAACTACGAAGAGCAACATCAAGAAACTTACATTTGACAAAAAAAGAAAAAATATAGCAAAAAAATGCAACTTCTCGAATGAGAGTGGAAAAGATTTTTCACTAAGCAAACCAGTATATGGTATGTAACTAACTGATACTAATATGAAGTCTACCTCAAACAAACTTGATATCTGTTAGTAAATCTTTAATGTCCATGATAATGTACTAAAGATCTTCTACTTCTCTTTGCATAGCAAATACAGTATGCAGATTAATCCCTTAACTAATAGTGATATATGTTCTATACTTGAACTACTTAATACTTACAGTATTTAACAGTCCCAAGCATTACTGGAATCTGCCTCCTTGTGGTTATGCCATGAGTGACAACTTACCCTTGCCATGGCTGCATAATCAGAGTACAATCTCATCAAAGAACTTCTCACTCCAAAGGAGTCCATCCTTTCCCTACTACTAATAGCAATGCAAACTTGAAGCTGCAGGAACAGGGGTCCTAAGGGTTCTATGATGATAATATACAATAATATAGAGAGATATTTACAATTACTGTAAATATCATTAAAAAGTTGAATAAAGCATTTAACAATTAAACATATACTGCCACAATTATGGATTATCATCTTCATTACAATGGGAAGGTGTGGCCGAGTGTTAACATGATAAAGACAGTACTGGGTATGCATTGATTCACCTACATATGCAGCAATCAAAAGGTTAGGAAGAGTGCAGCCAAAGCATTCCAAAATACCAATTATTACATGTATCCCTACAATCATTAAGTTCCTTTAACCACACATACTTCTACAATAAAAACATTTCACAAGAATCATAAATATCACGATCATAAATACAACCACTGTTCTAACACCACAAATTATCATTATCTATTTTTCACCACACTCTTCATATCCCACATATTCCCATTGTCTACAAAAAAGTCCCAAGGCTTTTAAACTTCTTTAAAAAGATCTCTTTTACCTCCATCACCATCAAGACCTTCATAGTTAAGTACCACACATTCCTACGATCCTCATAATTATGCAAACATCAAGAAAAACTTCCAGTCAACTGATCCTTTCAGCAATTAGTTCTGACATACAAGTGGACTGCCTGATATAAGTTAGTATAGGAGGACATTATTTCAATACAGTAAATTCAAGGATGCATATATACATCAAATCCACGTAGGCCATGGGTACTGGTAGGTGTATGAGTACACTACGTATAGTGGTGAAAGAGTTAAAACAGTCCTTCCATCATTACAATTATAATAATATGCACATTGCCAAGTCATATGTGATCAAGTACAGAAAATGTTTACTCTTCAATACTCTTTTGCCTAATTATCACGGTTATTCTACTTGCTTTGTCAACCATACCTTCTTCAAGGTGAAAAGACAACCAAATGACTGCTTTGTGTCATATGTAAATATCGATTCACTGAAACTATACTTCAGCAATGTGGCCTATATATGAAATACCTCCCAATGTATTCCATGATCCACATACCTACAAGGTAAAGATATCCTTATTCACAAGTTTATCTACTGTAATACTGACAAAACAGTTTTCAATTATTCTAGATACTTAGATCAATGAGCAGATGTACAATGTTAAAAAAAGGGAGCAAAACTGGGTAAATATAAGGTTGGTGGAGACAAAAACATCTACAATTTTATATATATATATATATATATATATATATATATATATATAT